>NW_026068081.1:478321-482087 GCF_014885135.2 Alexandromys fortis | reverse complement strand
AAAAAAAATACTGTCATTATGTACCATGACTATGACAAGCTGTATACAGACAGCAGCTGCTTATCTGTTATGACCGATGTCACATTGGAAAGGAAAACCTTATCAGTGTTATGTGTTTCCCTTTCCTTCCAGACATATCTCAGGACCATGATGTCTGTAAATTTATAAGAAGTATTCACAGTAGGAGCAAGAATTTGCAAGAATTTTTATGACTGGGAGAATTTATTAAACTGCATAATGGCCAGTAATGACTATGATAACTGCAGTAGCAAATTGCAACAAAAAATGCAATTTTTCTATTTGTTGTGAATGTAGATTAAATGTTGCTGCATATATGGAATTCTTTCTTTTTGTGTAATTGAAATTTTTGTTAAAGTCAAATATGTTTATATTTTGCTTTTTCTTATATTTTAAAATATAAAATGAAACTAGAAATCATAGTTTCTTTCATGTAAAAGATTCCAAAAGCAAACAACCACTGACAGTTGTTAAATTCTTATTTGAAAGACCAACAAGATAATCACTGTCATGTCCAGAGTAAAATTTGCCTCAGCTAAGCAAACAAGACTGATGAGATTAGAATATATTGCACCAGCTTCTTACCAGCTTTCTGAAAGTCCAAGAATTCTGTGTTTTCTCTATGGGAATAGAGATTATCCGATTGCCAGTTCTTTCTTACTGACCAAGATTACTCTTCTATTTTTAACAAATTCATTAGATAGTGACATAATTTATAGGATATGCTGGGACCCATCAGGCTCCTGGAAATCTTGGTCCCTGTTGCAATGTTTGACATGTCCTCACACCGGTTTTGGCATTATGCTTCCTGTCAGCTGCTAAAAGGGAAGAGAGAGAAAGGCAAGTTAGATTTGCAAGTCTCTATTCCCTCTATCATTTCCAAACCTACTTTGATAGGTTCTTCACAGACTCACAAGCATTCTACTTTGCATGGCTCCGTTTCACAACGCTTCTGCTAATCTCCGAGTCTGTTCCCCTTTCTCCTTACCAAGTTCTCAAAGAAGCAATTCTAATATCTTGTCAGATTCTCTGCCTCTCTGCCTCTCTGTCTCTGTCTCTGTCTCTCTCACGCATACACACACACACACAAACACACACACCACTACCACCAAAATAATAGGAATCAACAACCATTGGTCATTGATAACTCTCTATCAAGGTCCCAAACCTCCAACAAAAAGACACAGAACAGCAGAATGGTTGAAAAAAAAAAAAAAAAAAAAAAAAACAGGATCCATTCTTCTGATGCATACAAGAAACATACCTCAGCATCAAATATGTACATTACCTTAAGGTAAAGGATTGGGAAAGGATATTCTTCGCAAATCAACCTAAAAAGTAAGCTGATGTAACCATTTTAATATTTACTAAAATAGATTTTAAGCCCAAACTAATCCAACATGACTTTATGATAAAAGTCCTATTGAGAATAGAACTAGTGCGAATATATGTCCATATAATCAAGGCTATGGAGTTTCTGGTTTAAATAACACTCAAATAGGATTTCCAAACTTAGACATCAGGTGAATATGTGGCAGTACAGATTTGTACAGCTTTATTTGTTTGCTTGTATTTAACGATTTAGGGGCAATATTGATCTAATTCATATACATTTCACATCTATATAACCATTCTCAAGAGTTCAAGCTAATCTGGTTAATAATCCTATATCCTATTCCCTCATTAACACCAAACTGTGTTCTTATATCATATCATTACTTTCCCTAATTCCAAGCTAATGTTTACATTTTGTGGTTTCCATACAAAGTATTAGGAAGATCCAGCTTAATAAAACCAAATAAGGAAATAATTTGCTACATTAATATTGAAAAATTTAGGGCCTGGTGGGGTGGAACAAGCAGAGGCAGGCAAATCTCTGGAAGTTCAAAGTCACCCTGGTTTACATGGTGATTTCTAGAACAGACCCTGTCCCAAACAAAACAAAAAGGAATAATTGAAAATTTAAATGTATTCCCTTATAATTCCATTTCTCAAGACAAAAATGTTCTATGTAGTCTTTAAGTATATCATTTTTGTATCTATCAACTCTCTCTCTCTCTATATATATATGTATATAAATTTTATCATATTATATCTGTAGTCTACATCTTGTTTTTCTCTTGAAATTTAAGTGATATCCCCATGCCATCAAATTTTACTAGCTTATATGACTTAATGTCTGATTATATAACTAATTCCCTATTATTGAATTTTTGATATTTTTCTTGTTTGTACTTTTTTACACATTTATTTTGTATGTTTTTTTTTGTGTGTCTGTGTATTTTGGTGGTTGAAAGGACAACCTGTGGGAGTCAGTTCTTTCCTTTTCCATGCAGGTTCTGGTAATGACTCAAATTTTCAGACTTGTATGCAAGTACCTTTATAGCTGAGCCATCTGTCTTTCCCTTTGCATTTTAGTTTTTTGCCACCATATAATGCTTTTATTCTATTACTTAACAAATATGGTCTATTATTTTGAAGTATGATTTCTGTATCAAAATATTCATCTTTAAGTTCATATGAGAAAAAAAATCCAATTATCTTTAGAAAATATAGGTCCTAGCAAGGTCATGGTGGCACATGCCTTTAATGCCAACACTCAGGATGCAGGTGAACCTCTATGAGTTTGAGGACAACCTGGTCTACAAGAGCAAGTTCCTGGACAGCTAGGACTGTTGTACAGAGAAACCCTGTCTTGAAAAATAAAATCAAATTAACAAACAAACAAAGGTATGAGTCCTTATTTTCACCTGTATTGAACTGTATAGAACTTGGAGTTCAATTTTGAGGCTTTGGAAAGTCTAGGAAAGAGTTATACCATTTTTAATTTCTTTATATTTACTTTTCTTTTTTATGAGACAGGATCTAGCTCCGTAACCCAAGCTAGCCGTCAACTCTTATGTAAAAGGAAAGACAGGCCTCAAACTCTTAGTGATCCTTTAGCCTCTTTCTCCCAAGTGCTGAGATTAATGCTGTGTCCCAGCATACCCAGTTATAATGCATATTTTAAATGATAAAAAATAGGTTCAAACTGGAAATTAAGAAACTTATATGAAGAAGAGAGTGAGAAGAAAATGTACATACATCTTCTTAATGTGAATGGAAAAACTTGGTACAGATCTAAACAGAATTCTCAAAAGAAAATGCAATTGGCTGAAAAACACTTACAGAAGTGCTCAACCTCCTTAGTCATCTGAGAAATGCAAATCTATTTTGAGATTTCATCTTATACCCATCAGGATGACTAAGATCAGTAAAACAAATTTTTCATTTGCAGATGACTATCAGTTGGAGAATAGCTTCTGATTTAGGAATAGGCATGTGTGTCTACTTATTTTTTGCCTTTATGACTGACCACTTTGGGATTAGATAACCTATCACGGGATTCATTCCTGGAGAATAGTAATTCTCTGCATCTCAACTACCATTAAATTCCAGTGGATCCTCAAATTAATCATGGAACCTTGTAAGATATTTACCCCATCTATATTGGCATTGCACATGTTTTATTTGGGTGATTTCTGCAATAGTATCTATCTACTGCAAATCAAAGCTCCATTGATAATGGGTGAGAATTTCAGTTATATAAAGATTTGCCTTCACTCTGGCTCAGAGAAACTGGTTTTGGTCTTCAAGTCTTCAGAGCAGTGAGACAATAAATCTCTTGACATCTTTTTTTTTGAATTTTATTTTTTTATTTTTTAATTAATTAATTTATTTATTTATTAAATATTTCTGTCTCTTCCCC
>NW_026068081.1:474093-478034 GCF_014885135.2 Alexandromys fortis | reverse complement strand
CCTCCCCCAATCAACTCCCCCTCTCTCATCAGCCCAAAGAGCAGACCAGGTTCCCTGCCCTGTGGGGAGTCTAAGGACCTCCCACCTCCTTCCAGGTCTAGTAAGGTGAGCATCCAAACAGCCTAGGCTGCCACAAAGCCAGTACGTGCATTAGGATCAAAACCCAGTCAACTATTTCCAAAGTATTAGCCCAATTTTTATTTCAAATATACATGTCTCCAAATAGCTGCTCTTTTAGTCTTCATGGCTTAGAGGTTAGTGGGTGACACATGGTTCTATTTTATACATTGTGTAATTCTTACAGTTTTTTGCATGCTCTATTTAACAGTGTTTACAGAGTGAGATGGTACAGGAATCCAAAACAAAGCCAAGCAATGCATCTTAACAAAAGTTCTTGTTAGAGATGACACATCAACACCCAAGCTCCGATGAGCAGCACTATTCTGAACTGGCATGCTATTATATTAGAGGATTTTTCCCAAGAAATTTTGATCTCAAGTGCATTTGAAAAAAATTGTTGTTCCCCCATGGGCAACTGTAGAAGGATTCATATGAGAATCTATCATATGTATATAAAGATTTCGTAAATGCAAAGCATATTTATGTCATATTTAATGGTTTGTAAAATTTTGTGCACATTAAAGAAACAGTGAATTAAAGTTGACCCGAGAAGAAGAGGCAGTGGCACATAAGGGTTCTTAAATCAAGCAGAACTTTTTTTTTTCCAATTTCAGGCTTCTGTTTACAAGTTGACAACCACAGATTCTTGTATGGCAGTTGAAACACGTGCTATGGCAAACACGTGATAGAGAGTAACTTGAGTTAGTTGGGTCTCTCCCTGATGGATTTCCATTCCCCAGGCTTGGTGGCAAGCACAATTTATTTGCTAACCTATCTTACTGTTCCCAAAGCTTCTTCATCTGTAAAATATGGCTAATAATAATACCTACTTTTTAAAGTAATAAAACATGTGAAGTACTTGACATAAAGTGATTCATTGACCAAACATTCAATTTTGGGTCATTATAATCATATAATCAAGAGGATACCCTAGAATGAATTATAGGAGGATTAGAATGAAGTAAATATATCATATGCACATATGAAAGTATCATAACAGAACTCATTATTTAATAAAATTAATATGAGGTAATAGTGTTGCAATAATTAAAATTTATTATTAGTGCCTCTTGATTATGCATGTGTTTGGATCATAGTGTGGTATTTAATATGTTTTTGCAATGTGTAATAAATGATTAGATCAGGGTAGCTGATGTGTTGAAAATTTTGAAGATCTTGTTGAATATTAAGTTGATGATAGCCCTTTTACACTTTTTATTTTTATTTTCCCCTATTAAGGAAGTGCCAATTTAATTCACAACATCTTTGTATAATTTTTTTTTCTGAAGAGCAATATTAGAATTCCAGTTTCCAATTCCTCTCTATTTTGGACATGTGATTTAAAGCATAATTTTATCTATTCTAGTGTGTACCTATTTTATATATCAGTATAGCTTTAAAACATTTATTTTTAAGTAATAGTTTGTGAAGATTTATAATGTTTGGAACATTTATTCCATAGTCCATTACTCTTTCTTTACTTGCTCCTCCCTTTCCTATTGGTCCCTTTTCTGTCCTTTCATGCCCCCAGAAAACTGTGCTTCTACTTTCATGATTTCATTTATTTGTATCATATCTAGGAACCACAAATGAGAGAAAACATCCAACATTTCTGTGTCTAAGAATTGCCTAATACACTATTATAGTCTCTGCATGTATCTATTTCCCTTCAAAACATTGCATAATGTACATGTATTTTTTTAATCTATTCCTCTATTGATAGATATTGTAGGTTCCATAACTTAGTTACTGTGAATAGTCTTACAGTAAACTTTGATGTACAACTATATCTGTGATAAATAGACTTCAACTCCTTTGGGCAAATATTCAGGAGTTGCATATTTTATAGGCATTATGGCTGTTCTGGGTTTATTTGAGGGAATCTGGAGCAAATAGTGAGACCACACTGCCTTTATTCAAGTAATTGGAAGCAGGCCTGGAATGCGATGAAAGCTACCTTGGAAGGAGTTGGTATGTGTATGTCAATGTAACAGGTGCTCCTGAGAACAGGACAGGAAAGTTGTTAATTGTGTGTTTAATTTTGTATCACTTACACTTATGATAATTCAGAAAAGTAATTAGTGGAAGTCTAAGAAATTAAAATGTTAGGATATGTAGTGATGAGGCAAGCAGGCCTGCTTTTCATCCTGCCCAGCTCCCGCACGGCTAGCATAGCCTCAGAAGTAATAACAGAGAAACTATATGTGGGCACCACTCTGTAGTAAAAGGAGCAGCTGGCTACTTTTTGCTGCTTAGCTCCCAGCTAGCTTTACCTGAAATAATTACATGGAAACTGTATTCATTTAAAACACTGCCTGGTCCATTATCTCTAACCTTTTCTTGGCTAACTCTCACATCTTCATTAACCCATTTATAATAGATCTGTGTATCACCACATAACTGTGGCTTACTGGCAAGATTCTAGCCTATGTTAGTCTTGGGCCAGAGAGCCATGGTGTCTGCCACACTGCCTTCTACCCAGCATCCTGTTCTGTCTACTCCGCCTACCTAATTTTCTGTCCTATCAAAAGGCCAAGGCAGTTTCTTTATTTATCCAATGAAATCAACACAAAACAGAAGACACTCCTACATCACTTCCCCTTTTTCTGTTTAAACAGAAAGGAAAGCCTATAACTTTAACATAGTAAAATTACATATAACAAAGCAGTAATAAAGCAAGAATTACAGTTACAATATTTATATCTATTTTATCTTTTATCATAACAAAGGAAAACTATAACTATCTATTCTTCAACTCCATCAAAGACTCCAGAAGGATATAATATTAATTAAGTAAACAAGAAGTAAGCAACTTTCAAAACTCTAGAAATGACAGAGACATCTTGCTACCTGTACAGTCACCAAAAGTTCTTCTACCTTGGGGCATCCATCTTCAGCCTACAGGCCCATTGTATCCAGTAGACATTTCCATGAAGCAGGAAATTTCAAAGGCAGTTCAGTCACTTTCTGCTGTGTCCTGCAGAATGTCTTGCAGACTCTTTCATGAATCAGGAACCCTGAAAGACCATCTCACCTTTAGGCAAGTTCAGCAGTCCTCTCTCTGCAGGTTCTTCATGTCCAGTTCATGTAGCAGTCCAGGTAAGAGCAGTTTCTTGCCCAAATGTCTAGCAAACTCCATAGGGCCTCTTTAATGCCCATCTTCCTCTTGAAGTAGCTGGTGCTGCCTGGAGCAGACATGTCTCATTTTCATGAAAAACCATAAGTTACTAAAACATTTAACACCAAATTCTGTAGTCTTTGAAAGAGATGAAGAATGCCTATCTAACAAAAATGTACCTCTATATATCTAGAAAATCTAACTAACATGACTACAAGCTTGACTATTATTGATGATTATCCATTAACAACTATATTTTCTAATTATACATTACATTTTTAAATGAACTACACAATCACAATACCTTAATCAAAAGTAGAAATACATATACATTTAACAAAATTGACCTTAAATTTATATCAACAAGGCATAATCCATACCAATGCAAATTATTCATCTCTATATCATCTCCCCATTTAAATGTAAAAGAACATTTATAAACAATATTTGGGAATATGGGCATAGTTATTTTTTCTCCAAACTGTCTTTCATGGTGTATTCTGTATACTGGGTTTCTCTCAGTCATCTGTTGAGCTAAGTAATTTTTGAGGGTGTTTATGGCAACCTTTCAGGAGGGCATGGTCTGTCATACCATATTGGGATAGAAAACAATCCATAGGGTCTCATCCTCTGTGAAAACAAAAGAAGAACCTCTTTTCCAAAGCATCATATCCTTAGACCCAAATTTGAATGTCATGATACC
>NW_026068081.1:435995-473279 GCF_014885135.2 Alexandromys fortis | reverse complement strand
CCATGTTCCTCTTTTTGGGTCTGGCTTACCTCACTCAGGATGGTGTTTTCTATTTCCATCCATTTGCCTGCAAACTTCAAGAAGTCCTTGTTTTTTACTGCTGAGTAGTACTCTAATATGTATATATTCCATACTTTCTTCATCCATTCTTCAATTGAAGGGCATCTAGGTTGTTTCCAGGTTCTGGCTATTTTGTACAACCACTCTGGAAAGCAGTGTGGAGGTTTCTCAGGAAATTCGGGATCAACCTACCCATGGACCCAGCAATACCACTCTTGGGAATATACCCAAGAGAGGCCTTATCACACAACAAAAGTATATGCTCTACTATGTTTATAGCAGAACACACAATTAAATGTCTCTTTGTATTTTGTTCCTTTGCAGTAAAAACATTCATAGAAAATACATAATACACAGAATCCAAGCTCTCTGTGAATTTTCCATTTTTACAATGCTATTTTTCTTTATTTCTTTTAATCTATAACTATCTGTACTCTGTCTTTTTAAAGACTTTACCCTTTTTTTTAAGGCATTAACTTTATTCTCTATATTCTTTTTCTTCTCTCTCCCAAGCCTACCTATGTCTAACACTATGACCCATTTAGAGGTCTTTTATGTCTGAATCTGTCCTATTGCATTGTCTGTAATTCTTTACTGCCCAGGAACATTTTTGCTTTGCAGTTTTAAATCGCTAAGTGCTTAAGAATCTAAGCTGTGACATTCCTAAGCCCAAAACAGGTACTGCAGGCTTGCCCTGCCCCAGTCCAACTTGGCAGAGCTGCTCGTGCCTCTGAGCCTTGCACATTGCACTGCTAGCATGGCAGAGCTGCTTTTGCCTCTGAGCCACAGCAGGCAATGCCCCCCTTTTAGGCACACAGCGAGTCTAGTTGCCATCAAATAAACCATAGTAGTTTATTCCAAATGCTCCATTCAAAAGCTCTGATTCCTTTATCAGCCCATTTATCATCTGTGCAAAGACAGGCTACTGATTTTTGAGTGAATCTTGTATCCTGCTACATTACTGAAAGAGTTTATGTGGAGTAGAGTGTCTTATTGCTCTAGCTAGGACCTCAAGGACTATATTGAATATATGGAGAGAGTGGACAACCTTGTCTTGTTCCTGATTTCAGTGGAATTGCTGTGAGTTTCTATCTATTTAGTTTGATGTTGGCTGTTGACTGGATGTATATTGCATTTATTATATTTAGGTATATCCATTGTATCCCTGCTCTCTTCAAGACCTTTATAATGAAGGGATGCTGTATTTTGTCGAAAGCTTTTTCAGCATCTAAAGAGGTGATCATGTGGTTTTTATTTTTCAGTCTGTTTATATGGTAGATCACATTGACAGATTTTTTTTTTTATGTTGAACCATCCGTGCATCTCTGGGATGAAGCTGACTTGATTATGGTGGATAATTTTTCTGATGGGTTCTTGGATTCAATTTGCCAGTATTTTAATGAGTATTTTTTTTTTGCATCAATGTTCATGAGTGAGATTGGTCTGTAATTCTCTTTTTTAGTAATGTCTTTATGTGGTTTTGGGTACCATGGTAATTGTAGCTTCACAAAAAGAATTTGGCAATGTTCTTTCTGTTCCTCTGTTCCTTTGTTGTCGAGTAATTGAAAGGGTATTGATATTTAAAACTATCAGGCCACTGAGTTTTTTTTTTTTCTTTTTGGTTGGGAGACTTTTGATGATGGTTTCTGTTTCTTTAGCAATTATAGGTCTATTTAATTTGCTTATCTGATCTTGATTTCATTTTTGACAAAACTCTAGTCCAAATGGATCAAAGACCTCAATAGGAAGCCAACCACTCTGAACCTCATAGAAGAGAAAGTGGGAAGTACACTTGGATGCATTGGCACAGGAGACCACTTACTAAATATAACCTCAGTAGCACAGACACTGAGAAAAACAATTAATAAATGGGGCCTCCTGAAACTGAAAAGTTTCTGTAAAGCAAAGGATATGGTCAACAAGACAAAATGGCGGCCTAAAGAATGGGAAATAAGCTTCACTAACTCAACATCAAACAGAGGACTGATCTCCAAAATATATAAAGTACCAAGAAATTGGTCATTAAAAGAACAAATAATCCAATAAAAAGTGGAGTACAGACCTAAACAGAGAGCTATCAACAGAGGAATCTAAAATGGCTGAAAGATAGTTAAGGAAATGTTCAGTATCCTTAATCATCAGAGAAATGCAAATAACAATTCTGAGATTCTATCTTACACCAGTAAGAATGGCCAAGGTCAAAACCATTGATGACAACTTATGCTGGAGAGATTGTGGGGTAAAGAGAACACTCCTGCATTGTTGGTGGGAGTGCAAATTGTTACAGCCTATTTGAATATCAGTATGGCAATTTCTCAGAAAATTAGGAAACAAGCTTCCTCAAGACCCAGCAATACCACTTTTGGGTATATATCCAAAGGATACTCAATAATGCCACAAGGCATGTGCTCAACTATGTTCATGGCAGCAGTTTCTCATAGCCAGAATCTGGAAACAACCTAATGCCCCTCGACTGAAGAATGGATAAGGAAAATGTGGTACATTTACACAATGGAGTGCTACACAGCACGAAAAAAATAATGACATCTTGAAATTTGTGGGCAAATGGATGGATCTAGAAAACATTATATTGAAAGAAGTAACCCAGACCCAGAAAGACAATTATCATATGTACTCACTCATAAGTGGCTTTTAGACATATGCAAAGAAAACCAGCCCACAAATCACAATCCCAGATAACCTAAACAAGAATGAGGTCCCTAAGAGAGACATATATGGATCTAATCTACATGGGAAGTAGAAAAAGACAAGATCTCCTGAGTAAGTTGGGAGCGTGAGGCCTTTGGGAGAAAGTTGAAAAGGAGGGGAGTGGAAGGAAGTGGATTAGAGAAAAATGTATATCTCAATAAAATCAATAAAAAATAAATAAGAAAAAAGAGCAAAAATCATGTTCATCTTAAATATACTTCTGGGTAGAAAGTAGGTATTTAGATAATAATTGAGGAAATGATAACACTCAAAAAATGGAGTAGCTACAAATAAGTACCAAAATGGATAGTATGAAACCAAGTATAAATCCTATGATCACTAATTGAAATGATGTATTTAAGAACTCAATAATTTACTGTTAATTTTTGAATTAACCTTTCCTCCAGTTAGACAGGTATTGGTTATCCTATTATATTTCATAAGAGTATTCAATTGTTGTGTAGCAACTAAAATGATAAGTGGTTTATAATTCAAATTTATGATTACATTATCATTAGTTATTATCAAATTAATAAAGTAAATTATTTATTTATTATTAATATATTGCTTAGAAAACCTATAGATATTCCTTTTGGGGAGGAATATGTGTGCTAGAAATTGTTTTCATGATTGTTTTCATTTGTCTCTTTTTTATAAATTTATCAATGCAGCCATATTGAGCTATAAAATGATATATGGTGTCATTCCCAGCATTCCATAAATACTGTGTTTCTAAATGACAGTGCTCTAATGACAGTTATCGTAACTGAATATGTGCTGTGAATTGTTAGGTATTATGACCTGCTTTCTGTGGAAGGAGAAAGTAAAGCAGATTTTAGCTATGTATTTGAGAGTCCTGGCTTTCCATGTTTTAGATAAACTGGTAATATTCTTTTTTTTTATTTTTTTTTTTTTTTTTTTTTTGGTAATATTCTTTTTAATCTTACTACATTCTAGCAAAGAAAACCATGTTTTCCAAATTATTTTTTTAGTATTGATGTTAGGTAGAATAAACTCTATTCCATCTTCCCTAATTTCTCTTAAATGCATGCTACTTATATCCTGCATTGATTACACGTCTACTATTGCAGAATTTTGTGTCTTGCATAATTGTGCTGGAAAGTGACTTTAGCTTTATTTATGAACTGTATTCTAAGTGACAGATAGACTTTCCTCCAACAGTGTTTATTTCACATATCAGACTTTTTTCTTCAAGGATCTGCTGAGTTTTGTCCTTCAAAGCAATACATAATCCTGCCAACAATATAAATATTTTCAAAAAGTAAATACCAATACGATTGTAATCACTGATCCCTTCTAAAACTGAGTACAGGAAAATTTAGAGAAATTTTGGTGAAAAATATCCATCACTCAGATACTTAGAAAGATGAAGTACCATATGAACTAATTTTCCTATAACGTGACCTCTTAGAACTCTTAGAGTTAATTAAAGTATAATATTTCTCTCCTTGAGAAACTACACACACACACCCAAGGATTGCCATTGTCACCAGTTCTGAACATGTCTTTGTATTCACATTGCACTATCCTTTACAGGAGAGCAATTTTAAAGCGTCCTATTGATAGTTCTGATTTTAATTTTAGTTGTTTCCTTCACTATAATACAACTAAATCAAAATTCCATATGCTTTAAAATTCTGTCATAGGTAACACATAGTTCTTGATGCACATGAAGATAAATGTACACTTATGAAGATAAATTTCACCATCCACACTGACAATGCCCTCAGATTAGAGTGATTTCTGAGTGATTGCAAATAACCGTTAATAATTGTCTTATCATCTCACACATCCACTTACACAACAAAGACATCCATGCATAACCTGTGCCTCCCTATTTTCACTAAGCTCAGCTAACTGCCAAATTATGAAGATTTCTTAGAAATATTGTTTATACCTTGCTGATGATTGTACACATTTCCCTTTATGATCGGCATAATGGTGAGTTTGTTTTTTACATGCACTTAGAAGCTCGTACTGCTTTGCAGTCCAGTTCCTACTTCTGGCTATGTTTCCTTTGGCTTTTATGGTCCTAAGTTGTCCCTTACTTGCAAAGGTGGGGACATTGCATGTCTCTAATGCTAGTTTTTTTTATTTTTATAAATAGAGCTGGGATCAAGGGAACAACCTTCTTGATAATTCTGATAGTATTTCTTTGGAAAGTATAGATCTTCTAATTGTTTCCAAGAAGAAAATGATCTGTCCTTTGCCCTCTTCCAAGACTCTGAGTTCCTGAATGTCTTACCTGGACTTCTTTAGAAGGTAACATGCAGATTTCCTGAGAAATAATTACATCAGTCTAGTAGCAGAAGAGACTGTCATTAGTCACTATGCTGACAAAAATTATGATGACACAAAGATAGACTTCTTAGAAAACCTAATTATGTCACAGCACAATGGCAGCAATCAGTTTGAGGGATAATGTGCATTGTCAAACAATAGATATAGTTAGCAGGTGAGTGATTACACCCAAAAACTTTAAATATTTCATTGCCATAGAGACATTTGGTTGCAAATGTTCTCATTTCTGAACAGCATTAATATCACAGGAACTAATGCAATATGTTATGTTATTCCATCAACTTCCTCCTGGTCAAAGGGTGAGTTCTAGTCTCTTCCATCTAGCTTGGTTGTCATTATGTTGCTGCAACATACTTGGAAACTTGGTCTGTGTTACAGTTTCAAATTTTTTTAAACTGAGGGCAACAACAAGTATTCTACCAATCTTACAAGCTTACAAGAGGTTTTTCATAGAAAAGGAATAACCTTTGACTTAGGAGTAATTCAAACTAACATTGTGGGAGTAAACAATACAATGAAGTCAGTCTAAAAAGTAAGTTCCTAAAGCATGGTTTCGAGGTCTGTGGCACCCATGTAAGTATCTAGAAGGTTAAGGCTGTTTTCAGATGGCTCAGTGTGTAAAGCACTTGCCACATGATCATGAGAAGTTGAGTTCAGATCAACACAACCCATGTACACATGTGCACTCATGTGATCCCACATATATGAAAATGCATATTCATGTAAAAATATTGTGCTATCATTTGCTCCATTCTTCTCCTATATGGAATGTATCTGCAGGGGTTAAGTGGAACCCAGTCCATAGCAGCACAATAGTTGTATACAAACATACGTAAGAATCCTAACATATTCGAGTAAACAAGGCATTAGATCTCTCCCTCTCTCCCTTCCCTGTGTGTGTGTGTGTGTGTGTGTGTGTGTGTGTATGTATAGGAATAGGGCTTCAATTGTTCAAATCTACCCATCTCCTTAATCCCTATAGACCTGGTTTGTCATTGAGCTTGGAACTAGCCTATTGGTCAGCAAGTCCTAGCCATCCTTCTGTCTCCACTCCCCACAGCACATGAGTCACAGGTGTGCCAAGCTACTCTGAACATTGAATGTGGGATCCTGGATCTGAACTCAGGTCCTGATTCATGTACATCAGGCTCTCTTACCCACTGAACCAAATTTCCAGTCTCTTAATGACACCGTTTAGAATGGAAAAAGTCTTACCCCTTTTCATTAATATTATTTTAGAATTGAAAAAAAAATTATTTCTGTTAACATCCATTATGTTTATTGTTATTTGAAATGACATAGAGAATTTGAAAACTTTTCCTTTTATATCAAGCTGCAGCAAATATGAACAAATATAATCACAGTAATGAAAGTCGTGGAGAGACCTACTGTAAGAGACTTCAGGTTCTTGAGCCTAAAATATTTCAGTACTCATAAACTTCAATTTAAATGCCAGTCCCTGTACTATAGACGGGCAAAGTCCCATAGAATATTTGTTCAATATGGTTCATAGAGCCACAGCATTTGCCTCACCTGGAAGCTTGTTAGAAGCAGATAATTTCAGCTTCTCTGCTTTAAAACAAGAATAAAAAGATTCACATGAACATTAAAATTTGAGGAGTCTTAAGATAAATGATACAAACATGCTTTGTAGTGGATGTAACAAATTGTTTGCTTTACAAATCCAAGCATCAATCACTGATTTTCAGGCACCAAGTCCTCTAATTACTTCTGATCATTAGCTTCATGAGTTTTATAAGGCCTACAAATTCCTAATGAATATTGGGACATTTTCTGTAGAATAATATGCAGCAAATACCTAACGAAGGTAAACTGCATGCATCTTTTGTTTGCTGTTTCTAGGAATATATATTCTATAGACATTTGAATATATCCAAATAGTCCACATTTCAGAATATTTACTGTTTTAATGTTTGTTCTATGAAAGCATGCAGAAAGGAACATATAGGAAGGAAATATAGCTGCTTCTCTATCCACACTATTGTGGTGATTTGAAAGAAAATTACCCTCATAGGGAGTGGCATTATTAGAAAGTGTGATCTTATTGGAGTAGGTATGGCCTTGTTGGAGGAAGTGTGTCACTCTGGGCGCTGGGCTTTGGAGTCTCAAGATTGGGGTACACCTATGGTCATAGTTGTTTCTGTTCCCTGTGGATCAAGATGTAGAACTCACAACTTCCTCTGCAGCATCATGTCCACATGTATACCTCCATGCCCCACAAGGATGACAATGGACTAAACCACTGACCTGTAAGCCAGTCTATTTTTTTCAAGCTTCTCTCAGTATGACATCCAGTTGACTTCCTCTTGCCTGCAAGATGTAGCACTCTGAGTTCCAGCACCACATCTGCCTGCACGCTGCCATGCTACCCTTCATGACCATAACTGACTGAATCTCTGAAACTGTAAGCAAGACATCCTGGATTAAATGTCTTCCTTTCTAAGAGTTGCCGGGGTCTTGGTGTCTCTTTATAGCTATACTAACTCTAGCTAAGACAACTATATAAAAAGAATGTGGATGTCAGAAATTTTGGAAAATTAATATACCAAATGGAAGTATAGTATTAATATCATGTTATAGTTTTTAATAAAATTGTGCACATATAAGTACACATTGCTTATATATATATATATATACACACACACACACACACACACATACAATTTCTCAGAAAAAAGTTGAGACAACTGAGATCTGATCATTTCAGTTTTCTTTTCCCTGACATAATACCCATTTTAAACAAACAAAAAATAAACAATGACAAAAAACTAAGTGAGGAAAGACCAATTTTGGCTAATAGTTTTAGATCATGGTTATTTGAGACTCCATCATGGCAGTCAGCATGTGCTGGAAGTCATATGAAGCTGTCAGGAATATGGAGTGGAGTGAAAGGACAGAGGACAGGGAGATGAGTGAGGAGGATATAGGGTCAGATTTCTCTTTCAAATACATGCTGTCAGTGAATGCCATACTTCCTTTAACTAAACCTTACCATTTTATAGGTTATTCATTTATGTGTTCATCAGTGGATAGCTCTGTTGATGATGTTACTATCTTTTTATCTAATAATCTCTCAAGTCACTAAATCCCAAAACTTGGGCATCAAATTGTGAGAATATCAGTCAAATCCAAACCAAAATGCAGTAGTTATCTCCATACTAGAGTATGGAGATGGTTGAAGAAAATAACATATGATATGCCAGGTTTGTTCCCTCTGCATTTAAGATTTGATTTACATGTTGTTTGTTATGAATGAAAAACATCCCTAAACAGTGGAATATTCTGAATCAACAGAGAACTCTCAAATTGTATATTTTGGAGGAAAGTTTAGCATTGTGAGTGATTCAAGGACATTTTCCCTCATATGCATTGCTGAGGCTAGGACTTCCAATACTGTGTTGAAAAGAATGATGAGAGTTGACGTTTGACTCATTATTGATATTATAGGATAAGTTTTCACCATTTTATATCCTTCTGTTGCATACATTGTGTTATAATGAAGTATTTTAGTTAATATTTTTCATAAATTTTATCAGATAGGATGTTAAATGTTGTCAAGTGAAGTTTGACACCTACTAAAACTATCATGGTTTTTGTCCTTCATTCTTTCTCATATATCACACTTATTTCTAGCCTGTCTCTTCCTCCTCTTCTAGCTCCACTGATTTTGGTTTACTAATGTTACTTGGGTGATTTTTATACATCTATGCTTTAGAGACATTAGCAAGCTTTCTGAACAGGTCTTTCATGATTTTGAGGTTGGATATTCCTGGATCTTCAAAATAAGTTTGGGAGTACTCCTAAGTAATAGTTTTGGAAGTATTTGTAGAAAGATTGTTATTATTTCTTATTTTAACATTCAATAGACTTCAACAGTTCAAGTATCACTCTTGGCATCTTCTCTCATAGGAATTTGTTCATTATGGCTTCAATTTCCCTGTTATTATTGATTTGTGAGGGTTTTCTATTTTTCATATTTTCTTGTTGGTAAATTTCATGCTTCAAAATTATATACACTTTTCTGTTGGTATGAGAATTTTCACAGTAGTCTTTCATGATCTTTGTATTTTGTGGCATCCATTACGATATTGCCTATTTCTTTTTTATGTTATTTTAGTCAATACTTTTCTCTTAGCCTGACTTAATGCTTTGTAGATTTTGTAATGTTTGCTATATTTATACCTATGCTTACATAAATATAAATATTTATAGTTCATTTACTTTTTTATCTCTTATAGCCTTCTTCCTATTGATTGTTTTTGTAGGATTTTTGAGGTACATAAGGTGCTATTTGTGTTGCTTTAATTTTTTAATTTTTAAATTCAATTTTGTTTTTTGTGCATTGGAGGTTTCATTTCTCTATGGCCTTGTGGATTTCAGAGACCAATTTGTGATGTTAATGCTTTCTCTCCACTGTGCTTAAATTCAGGTCTTCAGTCTTAGAAACAAGTGTTTTGAACCTCTAGCTATCTCACTAGCCCTGTGTTCTCTCTTTTTTTTAAAAAAAAAATGTTTCTTAAATTTCATTCATATGTATGAGTGTTTTTCCTTCGCTTATTTCAAATCACAATGTGTGCGGGTGAAAACAGAGGGCACAATAGGGTGTCAGATCCACTAGAAGTAGAGTCTAGTAAGTGTTTTTAACTGACTTAATTATATACTTGCTTGTCAGGAAGTCAGAAAGGGGGCTGGAGAGATGGCTCAGTAATTTGGAGTGCTTGCTAGTATGGCAAAAGTCCTCGGTTTGGTTACCAGCAACCATATGGTGGTTAACCCTAGTCTGTAACTTCAGTCCCAGGGAATCTGACCCCTTCTTCCTGCCTCCAAGGGCAGCAGGCACACCTGTGATGAACAGACATACAGACAAGCAAAATATCCATACACATAAAATAAAATACTGTATTTTTTCTTGTTGTTTTTTGAAGACAGGGTATCTTTGTGCAGCCTTGGCTGTAGAGCAAGCTGGCCTTGAACTCACACTTCTGCCTCTCCTCCTGAGTGCTAAGATTAAAGGCATGCACAATCACCACCCAACAAAATATTGCAGTTTTTAATTTTTAAAAAAATCAGAAAGAATGTTGATTAAAGTAATGCATTCATCTTAGTCTTTGGAAAGCTGAGACAAAAGATCATGAGTTCAAGCCAGGACTTAGATACATAACAAGTTTCAGATGAGCCTGAGAATTTTCATAGTGATTCCCTTTGGAGTTTGGATAAACATCTTCAAGATGGTATCTCTTATAAAAGTCTATTATTTCATAGCCTATATTAGTGCATAGAAAAGCTAATAACACTGCTTTTCTATTAATTTATTCAAAATACATCTGAATCCTAATCTAGTCTCCAGTGATTTATGATAGCTTTTAATTGTTATTGTTATATGTCTTCTGTTAGGGATATTTTGCATTACATCTAAGCATCCCCATGACTCCAAACATTGTGAAATGATTTAGTGTGCATCAAATAAATAATGCCTTTGGCAGGCAATCTGATTTCACCATGTGATTTAGAAGATGAGGAACTGAAAGCGTATGCATTTCTTTTCCTTGCAATGCCAAGTGGAAGGCTAGCTCTTGAACAAGGTAATTGCTTGTAGGAAATACAGTCCTATTTTAACCATTCCAAATACAAATAGTATTTATCTTCTATAGATGTACAAAACATTATATTCAGATTCACAAGGACTTGTTTTATAGTGACTCCACTATGTGATTATACATTATAGCTGATTACATATACTTGCACTAATTATGCGATAATGCATGATTACAATGATTATATAAACAGATCAACTTAACATAAAAGTATTTTCAGATAACAAAGGTAAGAATTTACTGTTGTAAGACTACCAAATGAAAAGAATTTTGAATGTCTTCTCATTGATAACATTTTTGGGGCCTAATTTGTACATTATTTTAGACTTCCAAATCTCTTAATTGCATTATATGATCTACAAATTCAGGCCTTTTGTTAACAGTCAAGAAGGTGTTCTATATTTAGGTAGGTATTCAAGACATAATAGTTAAGAGTTCACATTAAGTCTAGGTGTGTAGAATGTGTATAACTTAGTAAAGAATGCCAGTTTTTTAAGGATCATGAGATAGATATGTTCTTGAAAAGTGATGGAGAAATAATTTTTCCTTCTGGAAATTTTTCTTTGGAATAGCATTATTTACTTGAGATTCAATTAGCAATGTCTCCTACTCTCCAAGTAGTCCATGGAAGGAGACTAAAGTGTATAGGTGGGTATGCTGGCTGGTTTAATGCCAACTTGACACAGCTACAATCATCTAAAAGGAGGAAAACTACAATCGAAAAAAAATGCTTCCATAAGATTTGGGTGTGGGGCATTTTCTTAATGATTGATGGGAAGGCCCAGACAATCGTTGGTAGTGCTATTCCTAGATTTGTGCTCTTAGGTTTAGTAAAAAAGCAGTCTGAGCAAGTCATGATGAGCAAGCCAGTAAGCTGTACCGCACTATGGCCTCTGCAACAGCTCCAACCTCCAGGTTCCTGACCTGTTTGAGTTCCTCCCTTCCTTCCTTCAATAATGAATGGCAGTATAGATGTGTAAGGAAGATAAAAAGTTTTCCTCCAAACTTGCTTTGGTTATAGTGTTTCATCGCAGAAGTAGAAAACCTAACTAAGACAGTTAGTCACACACTTTTCATTTTCACATTTCTCTGTAAGGAAGTAAAGGGCCCTGATATTTAAGAAAATATGTAGCCAAGTGTTTTATGAAGGAACTAATCCTTGAGAGTGAGGACATGTGGGAAAAATTGAAGCAGAGGTTCGTGTTCCTGTTACGCAAAAGAGTTGTGAAGTCCTTGCCAGACTAAATCTTTATTTCAACAGAACTGGAATCTTAACAGGAAAAAAAGATTTTCAAGTCCCATAGTTATCAATCATACTATTAAGATTGCCAAATCTGTCATGGGTCTTTTTGTTAATGATAAAACTTTTAGCTAGTTCAAGGCCTAGTCTAGAAGGGGGGATATGGCCACGAAGTCCTGTGTCTAGGTGAGTAGCTATTGCTGCCAGATTGGTGCTGTGATGAGGAGAGTCAGTTTACGTAGGAGAGTGACACCGGGCATATTGATCACACTCCAGGGCAGGAACCACGCACAGGAAAAGCGGGACAACTCAATTCGTACTCCATGTCTTATGTGTTCTTTTATGTTAGTTTGAGTTTTTTAGGAGAGGGAACGTACAAGAATTTGGGTTGGTACAGAGGTGGAGCAGGATCTGAGAGGATTTGGAAGAAGATAACATATTTTGTGAAATTCTCAAAAAATAAAAAAAAAGTTTTTTAAAAGAACAAAAATTTGGGTATTTTATATTATCTTCATATGACAGATATTATGACATAATATTATTATAGGGGTCATAGAGTTTGAAAATTTCAGGGTTCTTTATCCATACTAAAGGTTGTTCTCCAATTTGTACTGCTGTTACTAATACTGAAGCTGTCAGCGAGGCACTTCTTCAACCATAAACACTTTCCCCTGTATATCTGCTTCTTTCCTTCCAGTGTCTCAAAAACAATGTAAATATTTTCTTTTTTTATGAAATTTATTGTGGCACAACTCGTATTCATTCATTCCTGCCTTTCAATCCACTTTAAATCCTTTGGAGTTTTTGAGAATTTTATACATGTCTTGAACATAGTTAGCCTTCCTCCCCTACTCTTTCCAGATTCATCTTCCCTTTCCATCTACTCAACTTTGTTTCCTTTTGTTTCGTATGAAGACCAGTTTGCGCTGCTTAAATATTCTTGGATGAGTGACCTACTGGGGTGTGATTAACCTAAAATAGGCTATACTCTTAGAAACACTGACTCTCTCTGTTTCTCTCTGAAGGTGACAATTTCCAATAATCTCCATAGCTAGGAGTGGGATTTTGTGCCCAACTCCCATCTCCACGCTGAGATTCGGTTTCCCTTGGACTTGCACTTGTCTTGTGTATGTTGTCCCAACCATTGTAAGTTCATCTGTGCAGCTGATGTGAAGTGTCTGAATGGTACTACTCTTGTAGTCATCCACATTATATGCCTCTTATATTGTGTCTGCACTCTCTTTCACAATCGTCCCTGAGCCTTAGGAGGAGGGGCTGTGATATGTATATTTCATTTATGCCATTCTTCAGTCTCTGCATCTTGGCCAGGTGTGGATTTTTGTGTTAATTGCTCTCTACCACAAACAGAAGCATATCTCATTAGGGATTGGAAGACTTATTGCTACATTTCTATAAATGATAAGTGATTTGAAACCAGGTAAATAGAATGTTATTCACTTTTTATGAAAAATGACAGTAAAAGCTTTTTAAAATTACAGAGCAATTAAATTGTTAAATTTGCACTTGTGAGCAATTTGTTTTTTAATTTACTTTGCCTAGTAGGCTGCCCATATTTGAGGTACCTGGTTGTAGATATGTCGTCTTCTGGCTTACTGTGCTGCTTTTGAATTGATCCTCAAGCTTATCTTGTGAAAATGACCATTTATTTTATCTTCCTGCTTTGACATCTAATTTCAGGTTTATAAATTAGACTGTGGCTTAGTTGATTTTTATGCCTGTATTTATACAAATGCATTCTTCCAAAATGAACACTGGTTATACTTCCATTGCCTATTTTCCATCCTGTCATTATGACATGACCAGCATTATTTCTTGTTACATATTATATCTGGATGTAGTGCTACTACTTTGTTTTATGTTTTAAATATTCATTTATGTTTTTCTGAAAGTAGGTAGAATACTACTTTTTGTGATGATCAAGTGATTGATAGATGTAGTGTGATCAGAAAATAGTGTAATGATGATGCTATTTTACATTTTTATGTAAATTACTACATGTAAATTATAATTCACATAAGCTCAGAGGGGTTAGGTGACTCCTTCAAGATTACAGAGACATAATTTTAACTTCAGGGTCCTTGTAATTATTGTTTTGTTTCAAATATATAATGTCTTCAGTGGTAATTTGTTAGAATTTTACCTCCTATCTCTTTGTGCTATTGAGAGATATATTTTATCATGAAAGCATTAACAACATTAATGATATGGAATTAATACACTGGTGTAGTTATATTGAATGGGTTTATTGAGGTGTCCTAACTGGAATAAAACCTTGGAGATATTTTTGTTTTTGTTGAAAATAGATTCTTCAATCATACACTATACCCCAACCATGGTTTCCCCTCTCTCGACTACTCCCAGTTCCTCCCCAAATTCCATATCCCTTAGATCCACTCCCCTGCCCCTGTTTACACTGAAAAAGGAAGAGGCTTCCAAGGGACAACAACCAAACACAAGAAATATGTAATAAGACAATGCAAAAGCCCAAATATGGAATCTGGACTAGATATCACAGTAGGAGGAAAAAATTCCCAAGTTCAGGCAAAAGAGTCAGAGACCCACCCTCTCCCACTGTTAGGAGTTCCACATAAACACCAAGCTAACAGCCATAACATATACACTGAGGGCTGGGTGTCAACCAATGCATGCCCCATGCTGCTTTTAGCCCCATTCAATATTTGTGAGCCTGTATTAGCCCTGCTTAGTTGATTCAGTGGGCCATGTTCTCCTTGTGTCCTCCATCCCCTCTAACACTTGCATTCTTTCCTTCCCCTTCCTCCAGCAGGGTTCCCTGAGCTCTGAGGGGAGTGACCCAGTGAAAAACTCCAATTTTAGATTACCTCTCTTCGTAATGTCTGACTGTGAGTCTCTGCATCTGTTCCTTTCAGCTTTTGGAGGAAGCATCTCTGATGATGATTGGGCTAGGCAGCAATCTTTGAGTATATGAATATAGAAGATCATTAGGAATCATTTCATTGATTTTTTTTCTACCCAGGGTCTCTTAGTTATACAGACTTCTTTCCTGTTGATCCAGACAGTGACTTGCGTGGGCTCTCTCTTGTGACTTGGGCCTCTTACAACTTCTTTGCCACCATTTCCCAAACACATCTTTCAGACAGGGTAGATGGTAGGTTGAAAGTTTTGTGGCTTCATTGGTATCCCAACTTCCACTACTAGAAGCCTTGCCTGGTTACAGAAGATGGGAAGTTCAGGCTCCATGTCCCCTGTTACCAGGAGTCCTCACTAACGTCACCCTCATACATTCCAGGGAATGCCACCTTTCATTGTACTACATTAAGTTACAAAACATTGTTCATGGTTTCCACATCATACTCTAAATGGCTTCTAATTCCTTTCTCCCTCAATACCCCCACCTGATTTCTTGTTCCCATTCCCACCAACAAAATATATTCTATTTTCATTTTCCAGGGAGATCAATGCACTCCTTCCTTAGAGTCCTCCTTGTTACTTAGCCTCTCTGGGTCTGTGGATTGAAGCATGATTATTATTTACTTAGCAACTATTATCCAATTATATGTGAGTATATACCGTGTTTGTCTCTCTGGACCTGGATTACCTCACTCAGGACAATTTGTTCTAGTTCTATCCATTTGCCTGCAAATTTTATGATGTCATTATTTTTTTAACAGATGAGTAATACTCTGTTATATAAATATATCACATTTTATTCATCCATTATTTTGTTGAGGGACATTTAGATTATTTCCAGGTTCTGGCTTTTATGAAAAAAGATTCAATGAACATAGTTGAGCAAGTGTCCTTGTGGTAGAATGGAGCCTCCTTGGTTATATGTCCAAGAGTAGTATAGCTGGGACTAGGGGTAGCTCGGTTCCCAGTTTTCTGAGGAAGATTGTATTGATTTCCACAGAGGTTATACAAATTCTCATTCCCACTAACAATAAAGGAATATTCCCCTTGTTCCATATCTTCTCCAGAATGAGCTGTTACTTGTGTTAATGGATCTTATCCATTCTGACAGGTATACAATAGAATACCAGAGTTATTTGATTTGCATTTTCTGGACGGCTAAGGATGCTGAACATTTCTTTAAGTATTTCTCAGCCTTTTGAGATTCCTCTACCAAGCATTCTCTGTTTAAGTTTGTATCCCATTTTTTTTTTTTTTACAAAAAGTGGATTATTTGGTTAACTGATGTCTAGCTTCTTGAGCTCTTTATGTATTGTTGATATTAGCCCTCAATTGGATGTGGGGTTTCTGAAAATCTCTTCCCATTCTGTAGGCTGCCACTGTCTGATTGATGGTAGGTATCCTTTGCCTTACAGAAGATATTTCAATTTCATGAGGCTCCATTTATTGATAGTTGTTCATAGTGCCTATGTTATTGGTATTCTGTTCAGGAAATTGTCTTCTGTGCCAATGCATCCAAGGCTATTACCTACTTTCTCCTTTATCATGTTCAGTGTATCTTGTTCTATGTTGAGGTATTTGATGCATTTGGATTTGAGTTTTGTGCAGGGTTATTACTAGCTTTGGATCAGTTTTCATTCTTTTACATGCAGACATCCAATATGACCAGCACCATTTGTTGGAGATGCTCTCATATATCTAATAATGGCTGCTTTATCAAAAACCAGGTGTTCATGGGTGTGTGAATTTATGTCTGGGCATTCAATTAAATTTCACTGATCAACATGTCTGTTTTTATGCCAATTTCATGTGGTTTTATTACTGTATCTCTATAGTACAGCTTGAAATCCGAGATAGTAATACCCCTGGAAGTTTTTTTTATTGTTTACAATAGACTTAGCTATCCTGTTTTTTGTTTGTTTTTTTTTTTTTTTCATATGAAGTTTAGTACTGTCCTTTCAAGGTATGTAAAGATTTGTGCTGAAATTTTTATGGGAGTTGCAATGAATCTGTAAATTCCTTCTTGAGAGGATGGCCATTTTTACTATGTTGATCCTACTGATCCATAAGCATGGTAGATATCATGGACTGAATTTTCAGTATCAAAGACATAAGTTACCATATTATATTACACAGAGTAAGTAGTTGGGTAGGGAAGGTCAGTTTACTTCACTGCCGTAGTGAATACGCAAGCCACACCCTATCACCATGGCACTCTACTATTTCTCGGTTATATTTGGAAGAAAATTATGTTTTCATGTTTATTTGCTGGTTGTCTATACTTCTCTGGGTCAGTTCCTTTACAGCTACAATGAAATGATGTTTATTTTATTTGAAGCTACCAGAATGTCTTGTGCATATTTGCTTCTTCTTGCTGTTATCCTGTCATTGATATACACAGATTGAAATCTTCTATAATGAATGGACTAGTATGTGAGGCTGAGGAAATGGTAAAATTGTATTTTCCCCTAGACTTGGATTATGACCTCTGGCAGAAGCCTTATTTGGCATCAAAGTCTTAGTCATGTCTGTAGCCAGCAATTTATTGCTATCTTTATGGAAAACTGGCATTGTTTAGTTATCCACCTTCAAGTAAGTCCCCCATATTTTTAGTGACTTGAAAAGGATGGAATTATCTGCATTTGCCAATTTTTCTTTCTTAAAAGGAGCAAAGAAATATATATTATAGCTACAAGTGACCATGGACTCCATTATTTAAAATTCTTTCTTTTGTGCTAAAGTAATTGGTTGTCATGGAACTGCCAATGATCAGTAAACACTGAGCCTATGCTGTAACTCAGGGTTCCTGGCAACACATCCTGTGCCCGTTTACTAGTACTTTAAACTCATCTGGTTGATTTACCTCTAGGCAATGTTGTCATATTCCTTAGATTGTGTATTGAATTGTGTAAATCTGTCTTTATAATGTTATTTATAAAGGTAGTTGTTTTCTATCTTTCCACGTGGCTCTATGCCTTTCCTTTTTTTTTTTTTTTTTACTTTGTAAAATTAGACACTATGTTGGAAAACGATGAACTGGGTTCCTACAAAGACAGCTCATGATGTTAGAACAGTCCAGAGCCCATCTCTCTACAAGGAATGGGGGCTGAGCAAATGATCAAAAAGGAAGGAAGCACTGGGGGCTTTGACAGGGGAAAGGGCAGTGGGGTCCACAGTGTGAACAGTTCCTGCTAGCCTCTACTCACTGACCAAACGCTTTACTAAAACTCCGCTTCTGGCCTTTGTTGCCACCTCCGGGTCGCTGTCCTCTGAAGTTTCTATTTCTTCCTCGCTGCCCCTGTCCCCTGAAGTTCTTGCTTCCACCCCGCTGTCCTCTGAATGCACCGCTGTTGCCATCACGCTGACCCCTGCCACCTCGATATCCATCCACGGGTCCTTCCAGCTCTGGCTGCTCCGTGGCCACACTGAGCTGCCAGCGTCTTGAATCATGCCACTTCTCCTGTATTTCTGTGACTGCTTCAGTGCGGACATCAAAACAAACTTCCAGTTTTCCTTTGAGGAAGACCATCCCCCTCACTTTGGCATCAATGCCTTTGCCCAGCTGCTCCTTGATTTCTTTCCAAGCATAGCTAATGTTGGGCATCTCGATCGAGCACTGTAGGATCATGGTGACAAAGCCCGCTTGTGAGTTGATCAAGGAGCGCTGGTCGACAGATGTGGCCCCTGAAATGTGGGCCAGCGTGGCCGCCAGGGCCTCCACAGCCCCCTTCTCCTCAATCAGCTTTTCAGCTGACTGTTTGAAGTGGCTGATGGCGGTGGGAGGCACAGACTCCAAAAGCCTGATGGCATCTTTGCTGGAGGCCTTTATTATTTCTGTTGCAGAAGGAACACCTACCCGCTTAAATTTATTTCCCGCTTTCTGCTCCACTTGCACTAACTGGTACTCTTCCTTGTGCTGATAAAAGCAGATGCAAACCCCTGTCCTTCCAGCTCTGCCTGTCTGCCCTGAACGGTGAATGTAGGACTCCATGTCCTTCAGCGGGCAGCTTTGGACAACCAGGTCAACCTCAGGGATGTCTAAGCCACGCGCAGCGACATTGGTCGCCACCAAAACGCCAAAACTGCCATTTCGGAAACCTTTCAGGGTGATTTCCCTTTGCTTCTGTGGAATGTCGCCGTGCAATGACTGGGCATCCTGCTTTATGCACGAATCCTGTGACAGTTCCTGGGCTTCTCTCTTGGTTTCACAGAAGATGATAGTGTGTCCCTGATGACCACTGTACACTTGGATCACCCCAATGACCGCTGCCCTCTCACTCCAGTGGCACTTAATCGCCAGGTGCTCCACAGTTATGGCTGCTTTCCGAGTCTTTTTACCAATCAGGTCCACCTGTTCGTATGTAGATTTCATGTATTTCTTAGCAACATTAAATACCCAATGAGGGCAAGTTGCAGAGAAAGGCAATGTTTGGGGGTTGTCTTCAGAATCTTTCTTGTATGCCACACATAAAATTTCTTCTACTTGATCAGCAAAACCCATGTCCAACATCTGGTCAACTTCATCCAGGACAACATGTTTAAGTTTGGTGAGCTCCAGCTTTCCATTCTGCAGGTGGTCTTTAATACGACCCGGGGTCCCAACCAGGATATCAATCCCACTCTGCATTCGCTCGATTTGACCTCCATAGGGAGTTCCATCATAAAAGCAAGCCACCGATAACTTTTTTGTGATGTCACTGAAGTCTTTGCTCACTTGATTAGCTAATTCTTTTGTAGGTGCAAGAACTAGTACCTGAGGAGCACGGCCTCTCTTCCTCTCTTGTAGCCCACTCTGAAACTTCTCGGTCAAAGGGATGGCGAAGGAGAATGTCTTTCCGGTTCCTGTCCGTGCCTGGGCAATTAAGTCTTTCCCACTGTACACATGGTTCAATGTCTTGGCTTGTAGAGGAAACAGGTAATTCACCCCACGAGCTTTGAGAAGCTTGATAGTCTCTTCAGATATGGGGAAATTAGAGAAAGCACCTTCTTTCTGTTCCATGGGTATTTCCTTTTCTGTCTCACTGCTGTCTTCGCCAGTAGCGTCACTCAACTCCGCGTCTGATTCCAACCTGGACTCGCTGCGGAGTTTTCCCGGCATTATTCAGCACTAGCTGCTCAGGCCTACCGGCTTCCTGCACCCCTCTATGCCTTTCCTAATCCAAGAATTGAATTTATATCAATTGAATTCACAATACAGTAAAATAAAAGAGAAGAATAAACTAACAAAAATCATGTGTTATGGTAAAGACCAATATAAAAATTGAATACATGGACTTTTCCAATGTTCATATAGGGACAGAAGTCTTAGTTGTACATGTAGATGGTTAGTTGCCTTCCTATAGCTCCAGCTTAATAATGTATAGTTTTAAAATTTTCAAGGACTTTGAGGCTAGTTCATTATCCTAGAGAAGCTAAGTAATAAGGTGAACCCAAAGAAAAACACATAGAGACATATGGAAATTGGAAACAGACAAGATCACCTGAGAAAATTGGGAGCATGAGGGCGGGGGATAGAAGGAAGGGGAGAAGGGGATATGAAAGGAAGAAGGGGAGGGTGGAGGATAATTTGAGGGAATGGGATAGTTGAGAGAGAGGAAGAACAGATATGAGAGGAAGGAAAGAGATATCTTGATTGAGGGAGCCATTATGGGTTTAGCAAGAAACCTGGCTCTAGAAAAATTTCCACGAATCCAGATGAATGACCCCAGCTAAGACCCTAAGCAATAGAGGAGAAAGGGCTCAAACTTGCTTTGCCCTGTAGTCAGACTGATGATTATTTTAAATAACACTATATAACCTTTGTCCAACAATAGATGGAAACAGAGGCAAAGACCCACATCAGAGCATTGGACTGAGCCATCAAGGTCCAGTTAATCCTGGAAGGAATGAGAATATGAGCAAAGAGGTCAAGACTATGAAGGGTTCACCCACTGAAACAGTTTACCTGAGCTAATGGGAGCTCACCAACTACAGCCGGACTGGGAAGGAACAAGCATAGGACCTCTTGATGTGGTTGATAGTTGTATGGCTGGGGCCGACTGAAGGGACACTGGCAGTGGCACTGGGATTTATCTCTACTACATATGCTGGCTTTTTGGGATCCTATTCTCTTTGGATGTATACCTTATTCAGCCTAGATATAGTAGGGAGGGCCTTAGACCTTTTCCAAAGCAATGTGCCTTACCCTCTCTGAGAATTAGATGGGGGTGGTTTGGGAGGATGTGTGGAGGGAAGGGGGCGGGGAGCAGAGGGAGTGAGAGTTTGGATTGGTATTTTTTTTTAAAAAAATCTAATAAATTAAAAAAATTCAAATCACCTTTATTGATGTCTATGAGCACCCATGTTTCTGAATGGATGTGTGTACAGGTGCCCACAGAGGCCTGGAGAGAGTGTCAGATCCCCTTGAGCTGGAGTTAGAGGTCTTTGTTGGCTACTGAATGTGTTTGTTGGGACTGAACATCTCTCCAGCCCCTTGGAATCTACAGCTTGATAAATTTTATCAAGTGACTGGCATGCATATGGAAATTTGAAAAGGACTGATCTATATAGCATTGCAAAATTTGTGGATTATGACATGCCTAAATTTCTGTGGCACATCCACACTGCTCCTTCCACATTTCCTATTATATGTAAGTTGTCTGGATACAGGTGAGGCAACATTTTGTGCATGTCATGGTTTCAAAGCCTTTTCACATCTAAAGAATAGAAGTCTAGTAACTAGTATAGTTAAGGCCCAATGAGGTTTATTGACACTTATCAAGATTTAATTCATTATTAAGGTGATAAATTATTACAAACCTGCAAAGTTAGAAGGCAATATAGTTGCCAACTAATTACAAAAACAATATTCCCTTGTGCCTATAATAAACAAAAATAATACACTAATTTGTTCCTTTCAAGTGGTATTTGTAAAATGAGTGATCCCAAAATGTATGTAGCTCTTTGAGGTGAACCCTCAGATTTTTAATTGTCAATTTTTTGATAGGTGAATTTGATTTTCTTTTTCACAGCAGTTTTATTAGAAGATAGCAATGTAAAGAAACTCTAGATTCTGCTCAAATATGTCTCATTCCCAAATGAAGCATTTTCCCCCCACTCCATCCTTGAAGGAGCAGCAGAGTGTAACATTCCGTGTGAACTAAACCTGTCCACTCTCTTGACAGGTGTGTTCTATTTATTATCAAGGGCCAGTCAGTATGGAACAGGTTCGTTTCTCCTTCTCTCAAGCCCTTGGGGCCCGCTCAACTGCACCCCCACTACTAGGGCCACATTGTGTTGCACAGGTGATGTGCAGGAGCCACTCTTTTGAATGCTGCAGTTGGTGAGACACAGGGCCAGTTTTCCTATTCTCGGGCCACTTTGACAAGGGGTAGGGGTGATCACCTTTCCCTCACACATGCCACGAGATGGCCAATGAGGGGAATCTGGGTCAGCTCTCTTGCTCTCACGCCCTCAGGGTTGGCATATCTGTGTGCCCACCAACCAGGTCAGCTTTAGTGCGCTGCCCAGGTGAGGTGCAGGATTTGCTCTGAGGTCCGTGAGGGGCAGGACCAGCTCTTTCTGTCACATGAGTAATCTTAACTAATATGCAAACCATAGCACAATAAAAACAATAAAAAATGAAAATGTATCAAAAAAAAAAACCACAATGAGAAACCTCAGAAATAACACTGGTATGAGAATCAGAAGACTTTAATTCATAGAGCCCTTCAAATGTCCAGTTTTAAAGATCATTCCCTTTTATACCATGCTGACATTATTTGACCTGTCTTGCATCTCCCTAGAAAACACCCATTCTGTGTGTGGTATAATTATTAGAACCAACTCTGAATTGACTCTACAGAGAAATCCTATCCCTTTTGCATTTGCCAAAAAGGTGATAGTGAAAGAATTTAACCTTATGTTTATATGAAATAGCAATACAATTGACAAAGAAGCAGCTAAGTAGGAAATATTAGAGAATTGTATGGGAAATAAAAAATCTCCTCAAAGCAAAAAAAATGTAATAATAATTATCTATTTTATTTTATGTGTACAAGTGTTTAGTCACCGTGTATATATTGGTACCATGTACTTTTCTGGTTCTCATGGAGGCAAGAAAGAAGAGTGCGTCGGAACTCTTCTGTAGTGACAGTTAACCCATGATGTTGAGCTGGGTTTTCTTTTTTTTATTACTTTTATTGAGCTATAGATTTTCTCCACTCCCCCCCCCTTTCTCCCATTTTCTACCCTCTTCCACGACCAGTACATTCCTAATTTACTCAGGAGATTTTGTTGTTTCCATCTTCCTATGTAGATCCATGTATGTCTCTCTTAGCATCCTCTTTGTCGTCTAGTTTCTCTGGGGTTATGGCCTATAAGCTGGCTTTTTTTTTCTTTATGCCTAAGAGCCACTTGCGAGTAACTGCCTATTATATTTGTCCTTCTGGGTCTGGATTACCTCACTCAATATGGTTTTCTTCAGATCCATTCATTTGCATGCAAATTTCAAGATGTTCATTCGTTATTTTTTACCTCTGTGTAGAACCTGGAAACAACCTAGATGCCCCTCAACCAAAGAATGGATTAAGAAAATGTGGTACAAGCCGGGCAGTGGTGGCGCACGCCTTTAATCCCAGCACTCTGGAGGCAGAGGCAGGAGGCTCTCTGTGAGTTCGAGACCAGCCTGGTCTACAGAGCTAATGCCAGGACAGGCTCCAAAGCCACAGAGAAACCCTGTCTCAAAAACCAAAAAAAAAAAAAGAAAAGAAAAGAAAATGTGGTACATTTACACAATGGAGTGCTGGGTTTTCTTAATAGTAGTAAGTGCATCTAGATGTGATTGCAAATACCTTTATTCTCAGAACTAAAGAGGCAGGCAAACCTCTGAGTTTGGTGCTAGCCTGGTCCAGGAGCAAGTCCAGGAGCAAGTTCCAGGATAGCCAGGGCTACACAGAGAAACTCTGTCCCTAAAAGAAAACAAAAATAATGACAAGTTTCATCTATGCCACTTCCCAACTCCTCAAATTTTATTTCTCTATTTATTTATTTATCTATCACTTATTTATTTATGTGTTTGTGTGTTGGCATACAGTAGGTGGTCCTCAACTCAAAAGTCTATGCATAGCACAAAATGGGTCTGATGAGATTCTACAAAATGAGGACAAAGCATTGGATGGGTAAGAAAGGAGGTAAATCTTGGAGGGATTTGGGTTGAGACTGAAGATGATCAAAATATGTCATGTGAATTTCCCAATTAATAAATACTTTTTAAAAAACAAGCTTAATTCTCTCTTTTCATGTTTATATCTTCAAATTTACTTATGTAAATTTATTTACATCTTACATCAGATTCTCAAATGTGTCTTTTATCTAATAGAACTAGGCTCCCAAATGATAAATTACATCTATTAAATAAATATAACAATTGGTTTTGTTTTCATGGATGATTTAGAAATATTCATAATTCATAATTGGTTTAATCTGTAAAGTGTGCACATAAAACTGAAAATGAATATTTATAAAGAAAAGCACACCATATCCTTGGTAGCTTTGCACATTTATATTTTAGGTTTTGGTCTCCTCCTTTGATTCTTTTACTAACTATCCAGGCATCTGTTGTCTGCCTAGACCAGAAGGCCTTTATAGTTTCAAACTCGTTTATACCTCTGTCCCTGGTAAACAGTTAATGTGTCTCTAGGATACATTAATGAGAGCAAGCAGAAAACCAAATGTCCAGTGGAAGAATACTGTGACCCTCTGACAGATGAGCAGCTAAGAAGCCCAAGTCAAAGAGTGAATATGGAACCAACTGAGTTCACCTTTTTCTTCTTCAATATCTGTCCCAGGTTTGCATTAAAGAACTCTTTCTAAATAATTATTTATTTACTTGCTTGCTTATTTCTTTATTTAGTCTCTTTCTCTGTCTCTCTGTCTTTCTGTCTCTGGCTCTGTCTCTGGCTCTCTCTCTCTCTCTCTCTCTCTCTCTCTCTCTCTCTCTCTCTCTCTCTGTGTGTTTGTGTGCACGCACACATACACCATAGTTCACTACTGGAAGTTAGGGGACAACTTGTGGGTATAGTCTTCTTCCACTATTGGGTTTCAGAAATCCACATTATATATTCAGGCTTTTTGCTAAATGCCTTTACCTGCTGAAAAATTTTGTAGGCCTCAGGAGTAATTGTTTTTTCACAGCAGAATGTCATTAAGAGACATTTTATTGGCATGTTCCTTTAGCAGAAAAATAGCATCTGGTTTCCCCTAGTCTCAGGATCTTGGCCACCAAGCAGTGTTTTTCTTTTTTTTTTTTAACCTGATTTTTATTGAGCTCTACATTTTTTCTCTGCTCTCATCCACGCCTCTCCCCTCCTCTTCAACACTCTCCCATGGTCCCATGCTCCCAATTTACTCAGGAGATATACTTCCCATGTAGATTGGATCTATGTATATCTCTCTTAGGATCCTCATTGTTGTTTAGGCTCTCTGAGATTGTGATTTGTGGGCTGGATTTCTTTGATTTATGTTTAAAAACCACTTATGAGTGAGTACATTGGATAATTCTCTTTCCGAGTCTGGGTTACCTCACTCAAAATGATGTTTTCTAGCTCCATCCATTTGCCTGCAAAATTCAAGATGTATTTTTTTCTGCTGTGTAGTACTCCATTGTGTAAATGCACCACATTTTCCTTTTCCTTCTTCAGTTGAAGGGCATTTAGTTTGTTTCCATGTTCTGGCTATAAAAAACAATGCTTCTATGAACATAGTTGAGCACATGCCATTGTGGTACAATTGAGATTCCTTTAGACATATACCCAAAAATGGTATTACTGGGTCTTGAGGAAGGTTGTTTCCTAATTTTCTGAGAAATCACCACACTGCCATCCAAAGAGGCTGTACCAGCTTGCATTCCCACCAGCCATGTAGGAGTGTTTACCCCACAACCTCTCCAGCATAAGTTGTCATCAGTATTTTTGATCCCAAGAGTAATTTTTATTTAAACTAAATATACCATGGCATGAAAGGAATTATTCCAAAGTGGAATGCAATTCAGCGATATATACTACACCCTAAACACTATACAATTATAAGTTACATGCAGTTTGATACAATACATCACTCCTTTAGAAAGCTTTGGTCATTAAGTACTTATACCTCACTACCTTTTGTAAGATACTCTGGCAGCCTTCAATCCATTTGCTTTCTCATCAAGCCACGTAATTTCTGACTATTTCTATTTGACTTCTCTGAGTTAATATTGTGTATTTGAGGCCTATCCACATTTTCAACCCACTCCCATACTGATTTTCATGTCACTAGTGTCCCATTGCCTTTCCCTCCCATTCCACACCTTCTTCCCCCCAACTCTCCTTTCTAGTTTCATAGCCTATGTCCATACATTATAAACTAAGCTCCATACATGTGCAACAAAATAAAATTTCATTGTTTATAAATACCTTTTCTTGTTGTTTTGATGAACATCTAGACTGTTTCCATTTCCTTACTATTGTGGATACTGCAGCAATAAACACAGATGTGCAAGTATTTATGTAGGATATAGAGACCTTAAGAGTGGCATAGCTGCGTCATACGGAGTTTTCTTTTTAGGTTTTTGAGAAACTTTCTTACAAATTTCTGTAATAACTTGACTAGTTTGCCTTCCTAGCACCACTGAATACTGGTTCCCTTTTACATTCCTATTTGTTACCCTTTATTTTCTTCATTTGTACCTATTTTGACTTGGATGTTAGTTATTCCCAAATTAATTTTAATTTCCATTTTCCCGGTGGCTAAGGATGTTGATGAACATTTTAAAATATACATACTCTGGTCATTTTTTCTTCTTTTGAGAACTGTCAACACTAGTACACACAAATAAATAAGCAATTTAAGAAAAAAATATTCAAAAATATTCAAAAGATAAATTTGGAACTGTAATAGCAAATGAAAATCTATATAATATCATTTAAATTTAGCATTGTATGCATTATGTTATGTTTGTTTTCTGGAGACATGGCTTCTCTGCATTACTCGGCCTGTCCTTGAAAACTCTTTGTACACCAGACTAGTCTCAAACTCACAGATCTGTCTGCTTCTGCCTTCCCAGTGCTGGGATTAAAGGTATGTGCCACCACACCCATCTATATTTTAAATATCATCCTTTCCCTGAATTGGTAATACATGATTTGTATTATATCCATCTTCACTTGTAATTTTAATCATTAAATAATTCAGTATGCATCAAGTTTTATGCTAAAAATATAAAGTTTTATTCCTGAGCAAGTTCCCTGTGTTCCTATTAGACATATGGAGCATCAGACAAATTCAAGGTTTTCAAAAGTATTTATTTATTTTAATGTGTATGGGTGTTTTACTTTCAGAAGTTTGTCTGTACACCATATGTCTTTCTGGTGCCCAAGGAAGCCAGAACAGGGTATTAGAACCTCTGAAACTAGAGTTACAGATGGTTGTGAGCCATTTGTTGATATTGGGAATAATATGTGCATCCTTTGGAAGAGCAGTAGAGCTCAACTACTAAGCCAGCTTAGCTTTTAAGAGTACATTTTCAAGCAAGATTTTATACATACCTCTTTTGTGTAGGTCATTTGTTCATAATATATGAAAGTAATGATAAGTAGAAATAGAGGCACAATTACATAGTTGACCATAAAATACTTTTTATTTGGTATAATTTTCCCCTAAAAACACACCATTACCTAAGTGGCACAGACAACTATGTTAATCAGACAGAATGGCCTTTGCTCCAGTTTTCCTCACATAGGCACATGCTTGACATGGTTGCTTTTACTGTCTTTGAAGTGCTATTACAGTGGCCTAAATCAGGCGCATCTATAGTTACTAAAAGTTTTCTGTGTTCTGCTACGTCATTGACCCAAGAAGGAAGATTTCTTCAAGTCATTCTCTCTTCACCAGGTTTCCACTGTGGTGAAGATCCAAAGATTTTCACACCTTCTAATGTGGAACCATTAAGATGTTCAAGTTATCCACACAGACTGCATTATTTGGCCAACCTACATCCTTCTTGCTGAACTGTTCCAATTTTGCATATAGGGAGAAAAGATCTTCAACTCTGGGGACTTGGCTTTTTTGAAGTGTAGACTGCAGGATGGTTCATGGGACAGAACTCATACATAGCCTGCAGAGAACTCAAAAAGTGCTTCTTGGTGCTTTAAGTAGGTGAGAACAGAGGCTAAGGAGAAAGAATTTGTTTGGGTTAGTCTTTGACTTTCTTAATAAGCAGACTATGAGCCAAAGATAGGAATGAAGAGATTTTTATTCTGGCATTGGAAAAAGGAAATACTTTGACATTCTCCATTACTGTGAGATGCAAGAATGTCTAGACAGCTCTTTTAGTAAATGGAAAATTGTGTTGTGTGTCTTGTTGGCTGCAGTGTGCAGGGAAGAGAGATAAGAGGCAGGCAAGGTAGGAAACAATCCAGCCATAAAATGAGGGACATCAACAGATATTATCTCAATAATTTAAGCTAAAATGAAAGATGAAAAATAAATACTCTTAAAATAGAGTAAGCAGGATTTATTTCAGGACTCTTGGAGTATATCCTCACGATTCCTCCAAGTTGAACAACAGATATACAGAGAGGTTTTATTTTTAGCTCATCATATTGGGAGCAGAATTGTTTCCACCAGCTAGAAATTGATAAGTTCTTTCAAAAGCACTCAGCCTTAAGCTGTAGGGACCAATTAATTAAAATTAGACCTTTCCAACCCTGTCTAGATCTATGGTTGCTTTCATATTTTCTCTGGTGGCTTTTGGTTCATTTACACAGTGGAGCTATTCTTGGAGACTTTCTTCTGTATTATAGCTGTCTATTGAGTACTTGGGTCATTTACTGGATTCATAGGAAAATTCTTGGTTGTTTGTGGAAAACTGAGGTACCTAAGAGGTAAATTTACAGACCAAAATTAGTTTTCATTTTCTTTTGAGTAAAGTAATATTTAAGTTATCAAGCACTATTATTTTCATACTGTATATGTGCCTGGAAATCAATTAAGATTCATGAAACTCATCCTAGACTTCGTGATTCATGATAGAAGTAATGTGTGAAAAGCATACCCAGGGCATTCAACGCATATTGTTAAGAACTTCATGACTGAACAATCTCTTAGGCTTGCAGATGTCTTACCTTAATCTTGTTTCCAGATTTCCAGAGGTTGTGGGGGAAGTTTGAGCAGTCCAGTGTGTTTCAGTGTGTGTGTGTGTGTGTGTGTGTGTGTGTGTGTCTGTGTGTGCGTGCGTGTCTGTCTGTACGTGTATCTGTCTGTGTGTGTCTCTGTGTGTGTTCTCTGTGTGTATGAATCTCTGTGTGTGCATGTGTGTAGGAAACACCAAGAGGTTTAGGGGTTTTTTAATCTTGAAATGGACCCTTCTACTAGGTTGCCTTTAGAAGCATTAGGGTATTGTAATTTTGTAGTAGTTTTGGTATAAAACTAGAAATTTGATCAAACGTCCCACTCTCTGAGGCTGAGGAACGTCATACAAAAGAATGTGAGACCAATGTAAGAGCCTGAGGAAGTAGTAGTATGTTGTACAATCCTTTCTTCTGGAAATGATAAGGCCATTTCCCCCTTGAACTCTCTCACCAGTTGAGATTACATGCACAGGATCTGCCTAAGATGAGCCTCTCCCCCATTTTTTGTGGATATTGAAGGGGATCATTGGACCTTACCATTTCCTGAGGAGGAATTGCCAGTTAATGATTGAGGGAGGAGAAATTTTCTTCAGTGTTATAACCTTTCAACCATGCTCCTGTGAGCAACCTTACTTCATCCCATTGGATCAACAAAAAGGAACAAAGGACAATGGGGGCTAGCTTGAAAGAGGAAGGAGGTAAGTGAGAGTGGTGGGGTCACAAGAGAGGGTAATGGCAGATGAAAATGGTCAGAATAAATACATGAAAATATAATGAACAATGCAAGCCTGTAAAATCTTAACATTTTAGTATTCAACATTTTCTTTTTTAATTAATTAATTTATTTATTTATTAAAGATTTCTGTCTCTTCCCCACCGCCGCCTCCCGTTTCCTTCCTCCTCCCCCAATAAAGTCCCCCTTCCTTGTCAGCCCAAAGAGCCATCAGAAGAGAATGTTATTTGATGTCTTATCTGTATTTTCATTGTCTCAAAATTATATCCCCTACCCCTGCTTTATTTGACCAGAGTTTCAAACAAGCCTACTTGTGTGGTCTGTAGCATTTAATTTTGTTTCATGAAATGAAATTTAGTAACTATGAATCAGGAGAGCCAAGTTTTCCTTCTAACTTTCCTGATGACAGAATTATCAACTTTTATAGAAATGGAGGTAAGAGAGTCATTTGGTAATCTTGAAAGATACTTTAGGGATACAACTTTTTAAAACAAATGCCATATGGTCCTTGTATCCAATCTGGAAAAGAAGGAGGATTTTTCTCCCACTTTGGAAAGGTGTGTGGCATGCCTCCTCAGTGCTGACAGCACCCTGATTGGAATCTACATCTTACAGTGATACCTGCCAGGGAAGCCCACACTATACAAACATATGTGAGCTCATTCTCAAATGTATGACAAACTGTGATTTCCCCCCAAACCCCAAATTGCTTGTTATAATCTGTTACTGAGCACTATCCCACGATGATTAACATATGTCTAGAATTGGTAACTCTTTTTACTTCAAAAGTTTGAACTGTTGCATCAGAATTCTAAGTAATTTTGGAATATCCTCAAAGATACAGGTAGGTGTATAATATATTGAACATTTTCCATTGTTCCCATGCTGGTGTGATATCTATGCTTGGGACCATTATATTTTCCGAATGTTGCAACAAGTACTTATCTGTCTGTTTTGCTTTATGAGATATAAACATGGATGATGAACTGAAACTTCACATTCTCCTATGATTTTGATTCATAGTTCATCAGGGAGTTCCTTGACGAATGTTGGAGTGCATTATAGGAGAACATCTCTTGTTCTGAGTCTTCTCAGAAATTTGTCACTTAAGTCTCTGTCCAGACAGACTTTCCCGTACTGACAAGGTGGCATATGAAACTCCAACAAGTATATCCAATTTTCTCTTTTTGGTAAAAAAAAATTAAATTGGAGAGCTAGCCCAAGCCTGGGATTCTGACACTCAGGAGAAGGAAGCAGGAAGACTGGGTGTTGAAAGCTAGCATTGGCTGTACAATGTATCGAGGGACAGTTTGGGCTTGTGAGATTCTATCCAGGAATAAGAAAAGCATACAAAAAATGTAATTAAATATATCTTTGAGGTCCCTACCAACAATTATATAATCGTATGTGTGTGCACAGAGATAGTTACCATGGTTTTGATCCTCCTTTTTGCTGTATGTGACAGACACACAGGCTCTCCCCTGTGGTTTTGAAAATATCCTATCACATGATCAGTTGCAAATAGCAATGAAGTGATTTCTTCAATAAGTATATGAGTTCACTGTTTTTATTTTTTTCTTTTCTTTCCTTTTTTAGTCATATTCTGATTCTCAATAACAAACCTTAGTTTTCATGTAGAATGGACAAGTCCCGAAACAACAAATTACATTCTAAGTCCAGAAATTTATTTTTCTCAGGCAAAGTGCAAGAAGTTCTTTCCTATTTTCCATATTTTATCAAACCGCCCACAGCTTCACTTATTTCTGATTGCGAACTGTGACACTCTTCTGTGTTATTTTTCAAAGCAGAGCAATTCCTTAGAGACTTTGAACAAAGGTTACTATGAGACTAAAATCTTATAACAGGTATATTAATCTCACCTTATTGATGGTATAGACATATTGAAAAGCCTCTTCATGAAACATCATTTTGATGAGCTTGGAAAGAAATAAAAAATGCAGTGCTGTGAAAGGATTAAATATCCAGAGCAGAAAAAAATTGTTTTTGAAATTTAAATATTGGTACATGGTTACTCTCTTTCGATTTTGCATGCTAATGGTGAGTAGGTTTCCAAATAATACAGAATATACATAAGATGAATATTTATACTGTGATATGAAATATCGAAACAACATGTAATTGTTGTCATCCTGAGGCCAACAATCTTCTCTGCATTCTTTGTAGGTTCTGAAAGTAAAGCAAGCACAAAGGGAAAATGTCATGGCCTATTCAAAGAAAAAACAGAAAATAAGTCTATTAGAAATCGCCTTGGAGACCTTTTCAAGTAGTTGATCAATTATAACCTTAAGTTTTGATGGAAATTAGAATTTTTAAATAGCATTAAACCTTCAGGACCAACATGTGAGCCTTGTAGAAAAAAATATAATTAGAGTATGCAGTTGTTATGTAAATTTGATTTCATTATATTACATTTAGTGTTGGTGTGTGTGTGTGAGAGAGAGAGACAGACAAAGGGAGAGAGAGAGAAATCTTTCAGGTTTTAAGAGAAGGAATGATGGGCAAATTAGAGTCTTTGCAAGTAAGGGTTCCTTGTCTTGGGCCTAGAGCAGCTTTGAATCCCAAAGATATGTGGGCAAAAGCTCAGGAAAACACACATTTGTTTAAATTCATAGTCTTTAACCACCTGAAAGGATTTCAGTGAAGGATTCTGGATTACCTTTACAGAAGGGCAATGGTATTCACTAAGTTCTATGGAATGGATTGCATTGTCAAATTCTCATGAAGACATACCAGTGAGTTGTAGCTGGAGATGGAGTCCTTGGAAGAAAATTCGGTTTGGATGAGGTCATGAATGTGGGATTCTCACGATGGGAATCAGTGCTCTTGTGAGATGAAAGCAGAAACAGGGAACCTCCTTGCTCTATTCCAGAAGTGAGAGAAGTAACTCTCCCCCTGCGAAGCTCTGCAGCCTATGGTTCTTTTGTTCCAGCAGTGCAAATCTGAGATGAACAAATCTAACCATTTAATTTAGATAAGGAAGCTGATTTCACCTCTGGTCTGTTTCTGTGCATGGCTTTCTGGTTTTGCTCTTAAAGTAGGGTTTGTGATAAAAATGTGAGGCTCATCAAATTTATTTGAAGTGAAGAGTATGTTTGTTTTTTACTACATGTCCCTTTTTTCTGGAGGAAAAGCCAGTCTTGACCACACGAATATGAACTGGTACCACTGTTAACTTGGCAGTGTTTGTTCTGAATTTCAGTGAGTCCAGGAAGAAACAAAATGGCCTTGCATTTCCAGTTCTATGCACTTGAAAGAAACATCACTGCATGAAGGATTGCTCAACATATTGTTCTATTCTTCAAATGTTGTGTGACTTATTATGACTTTATTATATAACTATGCTAATGCACACAACTTATGATTGTTTAAAGCTGAAACTAACTCCAAACATAGCTTTTCAATGACTGTATCAGTTGTTTTAAAGGAAATAAAAAACCCATATGGACTTAGTTATGAGACACATTGGAACTTTTGCAATAAGGATAGTAGACTAATAGATGTGGCTGTGTCTATTATGATTTGTGGGAGTGGGGTCAAGAAAGAACCTATAGTTGTAGATATCAATCCTTACTATTAAATAAAGTCACTTAAAACAGAAGTTGTTTGTTAAATAAACAGTTTTAATAAGACATTATAAATTAGAATATGAGTAAAGATAGACTGCTATTTGATTAATTGTCTTTTGTAATATTTTCAAAACACTACTAATATTCAGGAGAACGAAGATGTGTATAGAAGAAGTGGAAATGTGAAAAGAGTGGGTTTGAATGGTCGAGGTCATAGAACTCTAAGAGATCTGCTTATCCTGATGTTTTGGGCTCCTCGCTGCAACCTAAATTTAGCTCTTCTGTGTCCACTCTCAGGACTCTGGCTTCTCTATCCCAAGACAGCCTTGATCCATTTACTCTATGTGCTTTCTCTCACCCTCTAGAAGAGGATTTTCTTTAGTCACAGTCTTTTCATTAGTGCTCCCTCTACGTATGCAGGTATGGATTTCATGTTCAGATCTTCATGCTTGGTCTCCCTTTCTTCCACTTCTCTGCAAGGTTACAAACTCATAGTGTGCATCCTGCAGAGTTTTACAGTCCTCTGGCCTTCATTATCCCAACATGACAAAACCGTATGTGACTGCAGGACCTTTGGCATCCAATCCCTGCAACACTTCATGATGGTTATTTGCTATGGATTGCAAGCACCCTGTTTTGTCCCTATGAAACATATTTTTGTTTGTTTGTTTTTTAACCAGAGGTAGTTATCCCAGAAAGGACTTATATATACTAAGCCTTTCCTTTCCCTTTGCCAGAGACGAGGGAATCATATCAGATTGTGAACTTGAGCTCCCACCAGAGGCATGACAGAACTTCTAGTTATGTCAAGGATAAAACGTGAGAGCCATGTTGGCTCTGGTGTGTTACTAGCCTGTTTTGGGTTCAAGCATACTTTTTTGTCAACCCAAGTGCCTTTTCAAGATACTTTTGCTCTGTTTGTGTGTATTCCTTTACGTGACACCGTGATTCCCTTTAGCACATGTTGAAGTTGAAGACATAAGGCTTAGCATAAGCTCTCAGAGCATTTATTGACTGAGTCATAGTCTCTACCTTCTGTAGCAAAAAAAAAAAAAAAAACAGGAAAACACATCATAAATTGAATAGATCTTCCCCAAGCTCTCCCCGGGACCATTATCCCCTGATATCTCATGTCATTTAATGTATTTCTTATGATGACAGGCATCTTGGCTCCATTTCTACTGATGCATCTCCTGAAGGCAAAATATTACAGCTAAACTGAGTGTGAATTTAGGAGAAAAGGAAACTGAAGTGAAATTAAAGCAAATGCTGGCTTTAGACTCATGTTCCTTCAACACGGATAGTACTGCCTTTATAGATGCTCTCTCTCTATGGTTATACAACAAATAGGGATAACATTATTTCTTGGTGGTTAATGTGCATTTCCCTAGCCCACTGTGGGTGATGCCATACCTGGGCATGTGCTCCCAGGGTGTAAAATAAAGCAGACTGATCAAGCTAGGAGGAACAAGCTAAAACAGTGTTCCTTCGTGGTTTCTGCATCAGTTCCTTCTGTATAGGCTTCCCCCAAAGACAAACTCTAACTTTTAAGCTAAATAAACCCTTTCTTCACCAAACTGCTTTTGGTCAGGGTGTTTATTACAATACTAGAAAGTAAACTAAGACACACCCATATGAGTCATTCCATTATGGCACTAGTGGGCACATCTCGTGGGGCAGGACATTATTGAAACTCACAGAATTATCAGCTCAATAAGACTATTGGTGTCTTTTCTCCCCTATCAGCCAGCCAGAATAAACTGCACCTTCTGGAATGATGAAGGCTAACATGGAGGGATGTTCTAGTCAGGGTTCTCTAGAGGAATGAAACCAATTAAAATGAATAAATGGATATGTTGATTATAGTGGCTAACAGGCTGTGGTCCAGATAACCCAACAATGACTGTCTACCAATGGAAAGCCTGAGAATTCAGTTGTTGTTTAGTTCATGGGACTGGATGACTCTGATGGTCTTCAGTATACCTTTGAATCCCACTGAAGTGGGTTCTAATGCTAGAGAAGGAATGAACTTGCCAGCAAAATTGAGGGCAAGCAGGCAGAGCAAATTCTTCCTTTTTTCATATACATGCAACTAGAAGTTGTGGCCAAGGTTTAAGTTGGATCTTCCTACCTAAAATTGTTCAGTAAAAATAATTCCTCACCATTGTACCCGTCAGTGTTGGTTTTGGTTATTTATAGCTGTAGTCAAGTTGACAACCAAGGGTGGCCATCACAGGGTCTCTATTATGTTCTCTGGCTGTTCAGAAACTTACTATGTGAACTAGGCTTGCTTTAGACTCACAGTGCTCCACTTGTCTCTGCCTCCTGAATGTTCTGATTAAAAGCATTTATAACCATGCTTGTTCCCACTTTCTCTTCTAAACTAGGTAACTGCTCAGTGACAGAATTTGGAAGACTTTTGTGTGTGTGTGTGTTTGTGTGTGTCTTTCTGTGTTTGAGTGTGAGTATGTGTGAGAGAGAGCACGTGTGTACTTTCTTAAGTAGTAAGTCATTGAATAATCTGTGTGAGGAAATAACCTAGTTGTTTGGAATCTGTATGAGCAGCCAAATAGGAATAAAAGCAGTTTCTTATAGCCAGATGCTATTTCTCCTTATTAGTCCTACAAGAATAGCACCTAAAAATATTTTTTGCAACATTCATAATCAAACTTGTATTTTAAATAACATGGACCTTAAAGTACAGTAGAGTATATGTGTAGCTCATATGCAGATGTTCTGATACTTCCTAAAAGAGCCTTGAACATTGATAGATTTTAGAATTTGTATGTGTTCTACAATCTCTCATGGACTCTGAGGGACAACCATGACTTCTTTGTCACTTTGAAGAAGCATATTGATAGTGCAGATTTTGTGATACCACCTTTATAGCCCCCTGTAGTCAAGAAGAAGGGCTTAAAAATAAAATTGGAAGTTTCAGTTTGCATATGTAGGTAAATGTCTTTAACCATGTACCAAATCTAAGTCATCTTGATCATCTTGACTTCTCCGAATAATAACTAATTATACATGTAACAGCCAATGTAACTTTTACATACTTGTTAGCATAATTCAATAAAATTCAATCAATCAGCACCAGAGTATCTAATTTAATAGCTCTACTTGGTCTAAGAATCATGTTAATAATACAGAGGGGCCAATCACTTAGAAGGTCACAATCCTTCCTTAATATTTTGTAGGCTGCACTGTGTCTGCTGTGAGCTGATTTTTCCACTGTTTTGTGAGTGGTTCCTTTGTATTCATAATAAACTTCTACAATTTTTCAACTTGATCTGATTTTGTATTTGACATGTGTTTATACATAGTTTTTCATTTTTGTCATTTTAATAGAGTACTTAGAGGTAGAGAAGATAAATGCCTATAGTCAATGTGCCTATGAAGCCAGAATATTTTATCTTTAATAAAAAATCTTAGTAAGTACTTTCTGATGAAAGTCTTGAAGTGGGGAACAGACAAAAACATGACACATAAGCTTACAGCTCAGAGCAAAGCAGTGATAGGCCCTCCTTTGATTTCCGGCCTTTCTAGTCTTCTCATGTATATGAAATAAGTTTATTATCAGGCTTCTACATCTCTAAGAATCAAGTTTAGTTTAATGGATTTCTTAAGCTAAATTTTCTTGGAAACATGCATTTATATTTTGAGAGAGAGAAAGAGAGAGAGGGAGATAGAGAGCAGTGAGAGGATAGTTAATGAGGTAGGGAATATCTGAGAGATGTTGGGGGAGAGAAAGAATATGATCAAAATATATTATATGAAAATTAATGAAATTAATTATAAAATATAAAATGCATATATATAACTACATATCTGAATTGGTTGATAATTATCAAATAGATTTTTATATGTCTTATGTACAACATAAAGTTTTAGAAGCCATTCACAGTATCTGTTGACAAAATTAAATCAATTGCCAGACAGATTAATTTACATATTATTTTCC
>NW_026068081.1:419068-433956 GCF_014885135.2 Alexandromys fortis | reverse complement strand
GCACCTAAACAGGGCCGCCTGGTAGCCCAGTGATCCAGGGACAGAAGGAAGGACGGGGCAGGCAGTGCAGGATCCACGAGAGCACAGGAGCCTCTGGAGCCCAGGCTGAGGGTGCCGGGCTCTCTTAACTGAGGACCTTGAGGCTCACCGCTCTGGGCGGGTAGCCTTAGTGTGAGAGCTTAAAACTGGTGTTGAGCACTGGTCCTAGCATACAGCAGGGCAGGGTTGGGGGTGGGGTGCTGGATCGTGGTAAAAAAGACAGCCCTGCAGAAGGAGCTGGGGGAGGGTGTTTTGTGCTCTCTTCCGGGACTATCGCCCCTGGATAGCACACACTCACCTGTCCAGATGGAACTCTTCAGCACCTAAACTGGGCTGCCTGGTAGCCCAATGATCCGGGGACAAAAGGAAGAACTGGCAGGCAGGGCGGGATCCAGGAGAGCACAGGAGCCCCTGGAGCCCAGGCTGAGGGTGCCCAGGCTCCCTTGCAGGGGCTTTCTTGATATTGAGACTTGTCTGAATCTCATTTCCAGTAATATTAGCCACAGTTTGGTTTTGTGGGTGCTGGCCTGGCAACTGAGCCAATTAGGTGTTTGAGACTTCTATGACCATTCTGAATTTGACATGCACATATTGTAGACTCTGCCTGTGAAACAGATATAGGGCCTGAGCTTACAGGAGTCTGCTTAGTGTTTGAGGCATATGGTTTCTGCAAGCACCCAACTGAATGCTTCGTCAGAGAGTGCTCATCTCATTACCAGCTTTCTTCTGTGACAAGTCTACTGTAGGAAGCAGTATCGAGCAGTGGGCCTTGACCCTCTGGGGGTAGAACAACCCTTTTGCTGGGGTTACATATCAGATATGCAGTGTGTCGGATATTTACATTGTGATTCATAACGGTAGTAAAATCACAGTTACAAAGTAGCAACAAACATAATTTTAGACTTGGGTATCATCACAACCTGAGGAACTGTATTAAATGGTAATAGCATTTTGAGAGCCACTGATCTAGAGTGTGAGGTAATTGATGTTGGTCTCATAGTTGGATGGTCTAGAGATGAAGTCCATCATGGAACCCTAAAGTCTGAGCCCATGAGTCTATCCTGTACTGAATTTACTTGGGACAGGACTGAAATTTGAATCTGAAGCAAAGTTCCATACCAAATTACTTTTCTTTCTCCTATACGAATGGTATATTTCCCATGTTCTACTACCTGGCCTTGGAGAAGGGAGGTGTGAAAATGTCCTAACCTTAATTTATTGTGTCACATACATGTGCTGTTCTCAATTGGTTCATTATTTGAATTGTGTTTCTGCAGAGAAATGAGACTTAGAGACCTATCCCAACATTATTTTATCATCTATCTTCCTTATTTCACTCACTATTCATAGCACATAATCAACATTTAGTAAATGCTGACTAAATAAATGAACATCTATATGTATAAGCATTCATCAAAGCTGTTTTTATCAAAAATTCCCTAAATTCTCATTACCAGAGTGTTTGTCTGTTTTCTTGGTTTCACAAACATCATTAATAAATGAACTTATATAAAAACCACAGTATGGGCAAAAGCAAAAAGGGTACCCAAGAAAGCCTTGTTAATATAATACATTCTAAAGAGAGCTTTCCAACCTATCTTCCGTAGGATTTTATATGGTTTATAATATGGTACATGATAGGATTGCTGCATGAGCACATGATTAGTCTAGGGTTTATACCATAAGATTTTAAAGGCCTACAGTACATTTGTATCACTTCCTCATTTTTTAACTTGGAGCACAATTTCTTGGGGTAGTTTTTAAATCTTAATAGGTGACTGGATTATTTCTCCTTTATTATATTTAATCATTTAATTACAAATATCAAGGAATAATTATGTTTCTACATGTGTCAAATAAGTACTTTAAATTGTTTCTAGAGTTTTTCTAATTTCCTAAGGTTCTATAAGCATTATACCTTCTTTTCTGAAATACTTGCATCTCAGCTATAATTGTTAGTAACATTGCTATTTAATCCCTAACAAAGGACATTTTGTTAAATTCGTTAAAAATTAGCAACTGTCTGAGATGTCAAGCTGAGTGTAATAATGAGCCGAGTTAAAAATAATTTAATGAATTCATGCATCCTTTTAACACATATAATTTAGAATGGGCTAAAAATGACTTATATGGAAATGGACTATGCTAAAAATCCCTAGCATATAACTGCTAATAACTTTACCTTGTTAGATTAGAAATCTCATCAGCTATGCCATGCACACTAAAAGCTTAATTTTTATAGTGCCATTCTCAAGTCCTGGTTTGCCCTCATTCTTTTATAACCACCATCAATCTGTTTACAATATATTTTTCTATATATAAAATATGTATGTATGTATCTGTCTATCTATCTGTCTATCTATCTACCCATTTACCTACCTACCTACTGACCCACCTACGTACGTACCTACATATCTATTAGGGAACACAGGAAAACCTTGAGTCAATGAACTTCTGATTGATGATATGTAAATAGGAATAGCAAAAATTCTTCTTGGGTGTGTTTGCTTCTATTTGTTGTAGAACTTTCAGGTGTGCTCTTAAGTCACTAGTATGGGATATCTCCAATTTCTTTATATAGGCACTTAGTACTGTGTACTTTAATCTGAGCACTGCTTCCAGAGTATCCATAAGTTTAGGTATGTTGTTAATTTATATTCAATGATTTCTAGGAATTCTTTACTTTATTTGCTTCTCCCTTGACCCTGTGGTCATTTAGTAGAGAGATGTTTAGTGTCCATAAGATTTTAGGCTTTCTGTTCTTTCTGTTGTTGTTGAAATTCAGTTTTAATCTGTGGTGGTCTGATAGGATACAAAGAGTTATTTCTATTTTAATTTATCTGTTAGGTCTGATAGGATACAAAGAGTTATTTCTATTTTAATTTATCTGTTAAGGCTTATTTTTTGAATGGCAGCCTACAGAATAGGAAAGTAATCTTCACCAACCCAACATTGGATAGAGGGCTGATCTCCAAAACATACAAGGAACTCAAGAAATCGGTCATCAAAACAAAAAACAATGCAATAAAAATGGGGTACGGACCTAAACAGAGAACTCTAAACGGATGAATTTAAAATGGCTGAAGGACACTTAAGGAAATGCTCAATATTCTTAGCCATCAGAGAAAAAAAATCAAAACACCTCTGAGATTCCATCTTAACACCTGTAAGAATGGCCAAGATCAAAACACTGATTATGACTTATGCTGAAGAGGATGTGGGGTAAAGGAACATTCTTCCATTGCTGGTGGGAGTAAAAACTTTTGTTTGTTAATGGACATCTAGACTGTTTCTATTTACTTATTGATGGAGGAAGGTCATTGGTTAAATAAAGAAACTGCCTTGGCCCTGATAGGACAGAAAATTAGGTAGGCGGAGTAAACAGAACAGAATGCTGGGAGGAAGAGGAAGTGAGCTCAGACTCTTAGCTCTCCTTTCTGGGGCAGACGTGATGAAGCTCCAACCCAGGATGGATGTAGGCTAGAATCTTCCCGGTAAGCACACCTTGGGGTGCTACACACATTAATAGAAATGGGTAATCAAGATGTAAGAAGTAGCCAGTAAGAAGTTAGAGCTAATGGGCCAGGCAGTGTATAAATTAATACAATTTGTGTATTGTTATTTTGGGGCATAAGCTAGCCAGGCGTCCAGGGCCGGGCTGTGGGAAGAGGCCCACAGCTCCCTCAACAACTTATAATAATTAATAGACCAGCAATATATCTGGATGGGCTCTATATAGATTATGTTAGATATGCATCCAGAAATAACATAACTAGCTCTTTCTATTTTTAATATTATATTTTATTAATATTATAATTTTATTTTTAATATTTCTATTTTTACTTTTTTTCAAAACCTCCACAATGGTTTTCCATTTCCCTTATATCAAGTATGTTGAATATTTCTCAAAATAGTTACTGACCATTTTGGTTTCTTTTTTTGAGCACTATCTGTAGATTTCATTAGGCCATTTGTTGATTTGGGTGTTTAACTTTTCTTAATTATTTGTAAACAGAATATATTATCCTCCTATCGGAAGCATAGTCAGTAAAGATGTTTTACCATCTAGTAGGATATTTAGTATATTGATAGTTTATTTTGTTGTGTAGAAAATTTTGATTTTACATATTGTCATTTCATCATTCTTGAGACCCATTATTATGCTACTGATGTTTGCTTCAGAAAAATTTCCCAGAAAACTAGATCTTGAAGTGCATTCAAGATCCATCTCTGTTTTCTTCTAGCAATTTCAGCACTTCAGGTTTTAAAATAAGTTTTTATTTCTTCAATCAACTTCGAGTTGATTTTCTACAGGTGAATGAGATGCATCTATTTTCATTCTGCAGCTGCATATATGCTTTTGGGAAAATCTTTTGTTGAATATGCTGTCTTGTTTTTACCATGTGTTATAGATAGGTTTATCAAGAATTAGGTGGCTGTTTTTGTTAGTTTATTTGTAAATACTCTATTCTATTGGTCTGCCTATCTGTTTTTGTGTCAGCAGCTTTGTAATTTCAAGTCAAGTATTTTAAAATCTCCAGCTATATTCTTTGTCATTAGGGTGATTTTGTGTCTTTGTTGTCTTTTGTGATTATATATGTATTCTTGAATAATTTTGTAGTTCTGCAATGTAGGACATTATAGTGAATTTGTTAGTATTCCTTCCCTATCTATGTTGTTCAAAATTTGGAAGTATTGGATCTTCCTAAACATCTCATATGATTCAGAAGTAAATCTATGTGTTCCTGGGCTTTCTTTTTTGGGGAGATGTTCTCCTTTTTCTTTGTTTGAAAATTTCATACATACTTAAAAAATACTAATCCAATCCACCCCTGTCTTCCATTACCTTACCTATATTTCCACCAAATTTTCTTTTATTTTACTGTAATCCTCAAATAACATCACTGAGATCCCCTTATGGTTATCAGTATGTGAATATATATAAAACCATCTACTGAAGCATGGGTAACTTCATAGGACCACATCACTTGAGAAAACTACCTCTCCTTTTGACAGTAGCCATCAATTACAACAAGGCTCTGCACATCCATGCTAGGATTTTAACTGGCTTTTTCTTTTGCAGATCCTATATATGCATATTCAGCTTCTGTAAGTGCATGTGTGTAATTACACTGTCCCATCTGTCAAATATATTTGACTAAAAAAATCCATTACCCTGTATATTGCAATATTTCCACCACCCCCTTTCCATGATGATTCTTGAAGTTCATGAGTTTGTGTATCTGTGTGTTTGCTATTGATGTCCCATTCAAAGCTGAGTATTCTATAATCTCCTATTCTTTGAATGTTGACAAATTTTGGATCTCTGTACTAATCACCATCTACTCTACAATGAAACATCTCTGATGAGGGTTGAGATGAGAGATTCACTAATCTATCAATATACTGATTAGAAATTAGGGGACATTTAGTATGCCCATTTCATAGAATCCTTCTGCCAGGGACTATGATGTAGCTAGACATGAATATTTGACCCAGTTAACAGTACTGGGTACTATACTGTGATGTGGACTCTAAATGCAATAAAAAAGTGGTTGATTACTCCCATAACATATATGCCACAATCTTATCCGTGGTCCTATCTTTCTTTCCAGGTTAATCATTATTGTCATCAACTAGGTGAACAGCTATGTAAGACTGTTGATTACTTTTTATCCCTAGAAGCATATACAGAACCTTTTAGCACTGTGAAAGCTCGCTAATTGGAATGAAACATCCAGATTTGTAGTAGAATGTTCTCTAGTATGTGTTGTCTTTAATGAAGCTCTGGAGAGTAACCAAGAGCAAAGATTTTAGTTTTTAGGTGTGGGGCATCTATCAGATCCCACTCACCAAGAACTCAAAAACGATTACCCATAACTTGCTGTGGGATTATTTAATAGCCTATGTTGTCTGGAAGAGGCACTGGCCTTGGTTATTGGGTAAATCCTTTTAAACTTCTTTTATATATGCTTATGTATAGATTTTCAGAAGCTTCTAAGGTAGTAGGTTTTCATATACATTTTCAAATCCTTTCCATGTTAGCTACCCTTCCTGAGACCTACCCCATTTCCCCAATTATACCACTTTCTTTCTTCTCCCCACTACATTTGTAGCCCCACTCCAGGGTCTGATAGCTTTCCATCTTCTACGGGCACTTCAAATGAAACACACAAATAAAGATTCGAAGCTAGCATCCACATTTGAGAAGAGAGAAAATTGTGTTTGTTTTTCTGGATCTGGAGCACCTCACTTAGAGTTAATGTATCACTATTCTTTAAAATTTTTGGTTTTTGTTATCTGTTAATCATTTGATGAACATTTTCTTAGTTATTTTCTATTGCTGCAATGTGGCACCATGACCAAGGCAACTTAGAGAAGGAAAGGTTTATTGTGTCTTACGGTTTCAGAGTCCGTGACCATCATGGTCAGGGGCATGTCAGCAAACAGGCAACAATGATGCATGGGCAGTCATTTAGAGCTTAAATATGATCAAGAAGCATGAGTCAGAGAGTGAGTAGTGAAAAGAAAGGAGCACGAGAGAACTGGGAACTACATGGGCTTTTAAATTCTAAAAACCCTAGTGACATACCTCATCCAACCAGGACACACCTCCTAATCTTTCTCATATCCTGTGCTCTGTCCCAGCCCACTTTATCCAAATTAGAAATAACTAACAAAAGAAGTCCCCATGGCCTTATCCGATCACAAAACTACAAATAATATGGGAAGATCAAGGCAATATATCCTTGCCTCCATTCCCCTCCCCAAATCTATCAGTTATATAGAAATATTCTCAAATGAGAAGTATTTGGGTAAACCCAGGAAAAAGTGTAAAAGAATCATCATGGAATTTATAAAAAATATTCTAGGTGTTTAAAGAAGACAAATCTCAATGAAATTAAAAAGAATAAATGCCTGAGTGATGCCCTCCACGGCTGATTGAAATGAGGAAGACAGAATAAACTTGAGAATAGAATCTAGTAAATAGATAATAATTAGGAAACTCAAACTAAAATGAAGATGGAACTGAACATACAGTAAACCAACTAGAAAATTTGAAGGAAAGTCTTACAAGTGAAATTAATCAACCAGAAGCTAGAATATCAGAACTGAAAGACAAAATATAAGAGCCAGATGTAATAAGCAAAGCCCATGAAAGCAAAATGCTGAAGAGGGTATGGGTTAAACTGCAAACTGGTCTAGCCACTCTGGAAATCAGTATGGAACCCTCACCCACAAAAACTAAAGTGAAATCTATGACCTAGCTGTACCACTCCTTGCCATATGCCCACAGAACTCCACATCCTACTCCACAGTCGCTTGCTTAGTCATGTTCACTGATATTCACAATAGCTAAGAAATGGAAACAACTTAAAGTCCTTCAACTGATAAATGAATAATACAATGTGGTACATGCATACTATGGAATATTATTTATCTGCAAAGAAAAATGGAAATGAATGGACATAGAAAAGTTCATGATAAATGATGTAACCCAAACCCAGAAAAATAAATATACAAAAAAGTAAGAGCTTGGAGTACAGAATATCTTGGATAAGAGGAAGCTTCTGGAAGTTAATATGCTGTGGTTAAAGAAGGCCATCTGGACCAACTGGAGCAATGAATTATCCAGATATTTGAAGTAAAGGACTTTCTTTACAAAGGAAACAATGGAATTTCTTTAATTATCCCTAATGAAATTAAGAAAAGACATTTATTTGTTAAGTCTGAATTTCTGTGTCTAGTTACAGGCTAAGGGAAATAATTCATTTGATAAAACAAGGTAGTCAACGAACTTGTCATTTTATCAATAGCAGTGCCAATCTCCTAGAGACACTAGCAAGAATGGAAGAGGTGGTGGAAAAGGGTCAAGGATCATAGGCAGGGTAGAGCTGAGTTAAAGATAATGAAGGTCTGTAAGAAGCAAAGAATAAACATCATCCTTACAACAGCTTCCAACAGTATAATTACCTCTTGTATCCTAGCAACATCTTATCTGCATTTGTCTCTATGAAAGAATTTCAAAGTCAACAACATCCCCTCCCACACTCCACTGGAAGGGTCACATATCCAAAAGTATGTGGGCAGCACCAACTGAATTAGATGGGTTAAAGCTTTTTAAACAGTGGACACAAAGTTTGTTGGCTAGTGAAGACGCAATATATCTGGGAGATGTAAAGGCATTCGGTGACAATAATGAAAAATCTATACAATCTCCAAAGAACTAATAAAATAATTTACATCAAATATATAATAAAATGAATGCAGCTTACATCTTGTCAGACCTGAGATGATCATTAAAAATTGCCTCCTGTTAGATATAAAAAACCCCTTCAATTGAGCTGAACAATTATAATTCATGACAAATGTAGATAAGATGGTAATTAACAGGTGCTTATAATTATGACACTTTGCACAGAATCTTTCCTTAGAATCTTGTCAAAAGGTTTCAGTTTCCCTGCCTCCTTTTAAACCAATGCTTGAAAATAACCAGTTAAGACAATTTCTGTTATTTATATGGCAAAACATCACACTGAGGCTGATATTTATGCTGTCTGAAGTAGTTGTCAGTGGGGGAAACCCCTGTATTTTAGGACTAGTGTTCTTGTCTTTTAGCTGGCAGTCATGCTATTTATTACGAGTATAAAGATAGTGATTAATTAAGAGGAAGGAGTTAGAGAACAGAACTCTTCATGTGGAATGGAGGAACTGGCTGACAGCATGGATTTCTGCCTACAGTGAAGACTTGACAATGAAATCTACCTTATTTGAAGAAAAGCTCTCCTTGTGCCATTACAGAGTGGAATTGCAGATCTTATGGCTTATTATATAATGAAATTGTTTTAGTGAGAGAAATTCAAATGAATGTGGGACCAAGGATCCAGCATCCTTCTAAGGGTGAAGTGAAAATGAATCCAGGCAATGTGACACCTTTCGTTCCTCATTAACTTAGTTTCCTAATAGGATGGGGACCAATGTGCAATTTTCACACCAAGATAATAATAGAAAAATTCAGCTAAAGCCTGCTCTGGAACAAAAGAGAGATAAAAGGGGCACAGTCTAATAATCTGTCGCAAGACTAGTATGTTTTAATTTGAAAAAGGAAGATACTGCAATAGTTATAGCAATAAGAGAAAAAGGTTCAAATGCTTTTGTATGGTGTTCTCTCAGGTCACAAATACCAAGAAAACGTGATTTAAAAAAGTCCCCATCCACATTATCGTTTGAAGTGGTACTGGTATTATACATAACTGTTTTCTACCAGTTACCTTGAGAGATATTGACAAATTTCAAATATAGATAATATCCCCACCAAGAGATCTGGTATAAGACACAAATATCTTAAATCTGTCTAGGAAGTATGGATAGATACTTTTACAAAGGGACATAAAATGCCAGATTATAATAAAGTTGCATATAGTTTAATTCTTTTATGTCTCAGGTAAAGAAACTGAAGTCAAGCATTCGCTATTGAAGGCCTTTATCTATTCTTTCTTTACTTTTACTTACTAAACCATGCTACTGTTTCCCTATTGGTGAGATTACTGCATGAACAAAATAGAGGCACTTTCCCTTTCACTCTTTTGATTATTCAGTTAGATGAGTTTGTCAGGTTTAGAAAATAAAAATATTTATTGTAAAAGTTATCTCATACATTGCTTGAAGGTATTTTTAAACTACAATTGTTCATTATCTGAAATTCAAATTTATGTATGACTCCTATACTTTTCCTTGCCAGTCTATATTCAACCTTTACCTTTTGTTGCTATTTTTGGTGTTCAGCATTTGTGTGTGTGTGTGTGTCTGTGTCTGTGTCTGTGTGGGTGCTTGTATTGTGTATGTATGTGTGTATGCTTGTATTGTGCATGCATCTGTGTGTTTGTTTGTGTACCTGCCTGCTCACAGAGTCCAGAAGAGAACTCTGGGTTTCCTATTCTATCAGGGTTTTCACTGAGCCTGAAACTAGTGTGAATGTCAGAAAACCAAAATAATCCTCCTGTCTTTGCCATCACTGTGCTGAAGTTGCAGGCAAGTGTGTGGTATAATTGGCTTTTAGACAGATGCTGAGGATCTGAACTGAAAGTGCTTTAATACACAGAACCACTTCCCCAATCTCTTTCATATCTATCCTAATGCCAAGAATTTTGATTTTGTCTACGTGAAGAAAACATGAAATTGGATAAAATACTTTTCTGTACAGTCTGAAGTCATTGAGGATTGAGAGGATCACTGGATTTGCCTGATTCCTTCTGCTTTCTGGAGCCACCCTTGAACAGTTCACTGCTTCATTTATTTACCAAAATCCGTTCTTTATGGGAACTCTTACATGGGGCTTCTCCCTCTTCTACCAGGTATATCTTGGCTTTGTAACAATTAAGGACACATAGTAAGAAAGATTTCTGAGTTGAAAACTGATGCACAAACAGTGCTTTATCTCCAAAAGAATCTTGACAGAGATTCACTTAGGAAACTTGATATATGTGATAATTCAATGACTGTACACTGGAGAATCAATATCAGAGAAAAGAAGTAACCCAGGAAACCAACCCAGTGTTTATCAAACATGATTAAGGAATGAAAACACAAACTGGAGATAAATTAAAATATGATTTCTTAAACTTCACTCCTGAAGGATTAAATGGAGATGGTCTTAGATTGATTCCTGGGTCCTGATGATCTTTGTGCCCATACTGAACTGAAGAAGTGGTGCATAAAAATGCAAGCTTATGGTGTAGTAATGTAACTAGCACTTCTAATGCCATCCTCTTTCTTTTCTCTTTATATTATCTTCTATTCAACTATAATCCAGTCTCCTTCAATATTTACTGCCAACTTTCCCATTCATTACACCAATGTGAGCAGTCTGTAAAACCTACTATTTTGTCAAAGAACACTTGTATTTAAAATTATGAGATCACCTCCAGTTTTTTCTTCAAAATAAGGTTTCTAAGTGGTTGGAATTTTTACCTTAAATCTTGGAGTAATATATGGGCATTTAGCTGTTCTTGAATCTTTTTTCCAGAAATGACTAACAGTGGATTTATTGTATAATGTAAGTTTTCTTTCTACTTTTCATTATATACTAAGGCACGATTTATCTCCTCTAGACCCAACAACAGATCTTCTAAGGAGAGAAGGGTGTGGAAGTGAAGCGCCAACCTATATTAACTAATACAATAACAAATTACATATTACAGGTCATGAGTTTGGCCATCAGAATCAGTAGAGTGTCTAAAAATGACTGTAATATTGAGAAATCTTCACATGCTTTGAAAAACTCCTCTGATGGATGTGGCTCCTTCAGCATCATACATGGTGACCCATAAAAATAGATTCAATTTATATCTATGAAAATGATTTTAGTGCTCCGGTAGCTTTTGTCTGAAATAAATAACAAGTTTTCTATCCTATGCTTTTAATATGAACACAGACATAGTGGGTTCAAAATGGCTTACAAGGATATTTCTCCTCATAAGTCCAAATCATGCCCAGAGTTGGAGACACATCTTCATTTTGTTATTGATATATTCTCAGTGAGATCCTCCTCAAGATACTCTATATTCAGATATAAATTAACTACTCTTGATTTGGGTATTTATGTGTGCTTAACATTGTCTTAAAAGAGTTCATGGAGAAGTTGAGATAGTTATCCCTATTTAATGAAAAAGAAATCATGTCTTAAATGCATCCATTTAACTAACTTGCATTGTTCATGACTATGTACTAGGCACTAGTCTACATTCTGAGATAATAACAACAAAAGAAAGTATTTGCTTTAGAGAAATCATGTGATGATAGAGAATGTAATTTGGTATTTAATAACACATTTTAGGGGGCATGGACAATGACTTTATCAGTTAAGCGCTTGCTATGGAAGTATGAAAACCTGTGTTGAATCTTCAACACACACATTAATGAACTGGTCTCTGTGGTGTGTCCTTGTAATTCCAGCGCTTGGTAGTAGAGATCATTTCACCCCTGGGTCTTGCTAACCAGTCAGTGTAGCTTGGAAAGGTCCAGGCTCAGCAAGAGAAACTTTCATTTTCTCAGTGATACCATACTCTTCTAGGAACTGGTTCTAATACTTAGAAATGAAATAGCAAGAGAAGAGAAGAAATTGTATTGGACTCCTAGCATGTCTTGTACTCTCAGTTGCCCAATAGATCAAGATTTTTTATTATACTTTAAAATTACTGCCTGAGTTGGTTGCCAAGTAAAATATTAAGAACTTATGTGGAAAATGTCTCCGAATTAATTAAAAAAGGAAAATTGAGACTTTGTTAACTATCAGGTACAGACCCAGCAAAGATTATAGTGACTTTTACTACTGATGAAATTAAAAAATTATGGGAAGGCAATGAACCTTTGTAAAGACTTTGTGCTATTTTTTAGGAGAGTTTAATAGCAATTAGACCTTGTGCTTTTTTTTTTAGGAGAGTTTAATAGCAATTATCCCAAAAGTGATAGAAGTTACGTTATAAAAAGAACTACTTGTATCCTTCCCCACATTGTATGGGACACACCAACACTGGAGCACATGATTCTATACTGATGTGAATAAATTAGGAAAGGCAAGTTAGAAATCAGAGAATTTGAGTAAGGTGGAAAAATAGACCTCATAGTTCTGTTCATAAGGCAGAATTATATGCTATTCTCATAGTACTAAGAAATTTTAAAGAACCTCTTAATATAGTTACTGATTCACAATATGCAGAAAGAATTGTCTTGCATATTGAAACTACTGAATTTATACCAGATGTTACAGAATTGACTTTATTATTCATACAGGTTCAAGATATAATCAAGAATAGGCTCTGTCCCATATACATAACACACATCCGATCCCATATGAGTCTGCCAGATCCTCTATCACAAGGTAGTGCAGAAATGGATCGATTATTGATTGGAAATGTATTGAAGGCCTCAGAATTTCATAAAAATATGTCAATAGCAAAAGTTTAAAGTTTAAAGAAAGTGTTTCTATTAAATGGCAACAAGCTAAGGAGATTATAAAGAGATGCCCTTGTTCTTTCTATAACCAAACACTGCTACCTGCAGGGACTAACCCAAAGGGTACTCAAAAGAATAAATAAAATCTTGCAAAAGGATGTGTTCTACTTTGCAGATTTTGGAAAATTAAAATATGTACACCACACCATTTACATTTATTCAGGTTTTCAGTGGGCAACTGCTTTGAGCTCAGAAAAGGCTTATTCAGTAATCACGCAATTATTAGAAGTTGTGGCCATTATGGGTATGCCTGCACAAATTAAGACAGATAATGGTCCAACATATATGTTTAATAAAATAAAATGGTTTTTTGCTTATTATAATATAAATCATATTACAGGTATACCAAAAAATTCTACAGGTCAGGCAGTTATAGAGAGATCAAACTGAACTATAAAAGATGTGCTAAACAAACAGAAAGGATGGAAAATACCCCCAGAAATAGATTACATAATGCTATATTAACCTTGAATTTTCTTTACACTAATGAGAAAGGAACAACAGCAGCAGAGAGGCATTGAATAATAGAAAAGTCTTCTGAATTAAATCAGCCAGTGTATTTCAAGGATGTGCTGACCTCACAATGAAAACCAAGAGATATGCTATGTTGGGGAAAGGATTTTACTCTGCTTCAATAGAAGAAGAAAAGTTATAGAAACCATCAAAATTAATAAAGATTCAGATTGAAAAAGAGAAATCTCTTAAGAGTAATGACGGCTCATCTACAGAGGTGACAACCAATCAGGTGGTAAGGAAAACATATAGGGTTCGGGTAGTGTTCTGTTATTGTCTTTGCAGGAAAATACTCATCTTCAAAAAGTCAAGAGGCCCTTAACATCTAGATGCCTAAAAAGAAAAAAAAATAATTATCCAGATAGGATCACCAAACAAAGAAAATTATGACTTATGAGGAGAGGTCATCTGAAGATAAGTCTCTAAACATAAACTAGAATAATAGTCATGATTCACTTAAAAACAAAAGCTGCCTTTGGAGTTGGACAATGGCTCTGTCCTTTTATAAATCCAAGCATGTTGTTAAAAGAAAAATTCAGAGTTTCTGTCTCATGTCAAGAGCCATCTGGTATGGGACAGAAAGAAGAAAGAATTTAGAAAAAAATTACTTTTCTTCATACCTATTTTTGTCTCCATCATATCTTTGATTGAATATATGTCTATATAAATGATGTTTGTTTTCCACAATGAATAATGAATATTTCTGCAGTAATCTTTGAAGTTTCCAAGAAGAAGATGGGGCCCTACAACAATGACTCCACCTGGTGGATATGATGTCATAATGCTGATAACACTACTATAAGACCTATTTTGGATACCAGCTGCTCAAGATGGTTACAACTTGGTCGTGTGAATGGTGCAAATTTTTACAATATTCTGTCCAGAACTCTAAAGAGGAACCCCAGAAAAACCTTACGAAATACTCAGAGACTATTTGCAATTATACCAGGCAGTAATCTTGAAACTTAACAACCATTTTACTTTCATAGGATTCCATAGAAAGAACATCATCAAGACAGCTGGAAGTAATTCTAGAAGATGACATCCCCTCTCCCAACAAAGTTTGACCTTAGGGTTAGGGATATCATTTAGAGGTTGATTATAATTAGTATAGGGTTAGGGGTTTGGGGGGAGATTATGTAGGCTCAGGGATCTCGTTGAATGAAAAAGGAAACTGGATGGCATAATAGATTAGTGTGAGCTTACTCACACTAATAGTAGTAATGAGTAATAGAGTGAATACATGTGAGCTATTATTTATAGGCAATTTACATTGGTATAGATTCTTACATATTGATATAAACTTAAATTATATTGAATAT
>NW_026068081.1:405886-416270 GCF_014885135.2 Alexandromys fortis | reverse complement strand
CTCCTAGCATGTCTTGTACTCTCAGTTGCCCAATAGATCAAGATTTTTTATTATACTTTAAAATTACTGCCTGAGTTGGTTGCCAAGTAAAATATTAAGAACTTATGTGGAAAATGTCTCCGAATTAATTAAAAAAAGGAAAATTGAGACTTTGTTAACTATCAGGTACAGACCCAGCAAAGATTATAGTGACTTTTACTACTGATGAAATTAAAAAATTATGGGAAGGCAATGAACCTTTGTAAAGACTTTGTGCTATTTTTTAGGAGAGTTTAATAGCAATTAGACCTTGTGCTTTTTTTTTTAGGAGAGTTTAATAGCAATTATCCCAAAAGTGATAGAAGTTACGTTATAAAAAGAACTACTTGTATCCTTCCCCACATTGTATGGGACACACCAACACTGGAGCACATGATTCTATACTGATGTGAATAAATCAGGAAAGGCAAGTTAGAAATCAGAGAATTTGAGTAAGGTGGAAAAATAGACCTCATAGTTCTGTTCATAAGGCAGAATTATATGCTATTCTCATAGTACTAAGAAATTTTAAAGAACCTCTTAATATAGTTACTGATTCACAATATGCAGAAAGAATTGTCTTGCATATTGAAACTACTGAATTTATACCAGATGTTACAGAATTGACTTTATTATTCATACAGGTTCAAGATATAATCAAGAATAGGCTCTGTCCCATATACATAACACACATCCGATCCCATATGAGTCTGCCAGATCCTCTATCACAAGGTAGTGCAGAAATGGATCGATTATTGATTGGAAATGTATTGAAGGCCTCAGAATTTCATAAAAATATGTCAATAGCAAAAGTTTAAAGTTTAAAGAAAGTGTTTCTATTAAATGGCAACAAGCTAAGGAGATTATAAAGAGATGTCCTTGTTCTTTCTATAACCAAACACTGCTACCTGCAGGGACTAACCCAAAGGGTACTCAAAAGAATAAATAAAATCTTGCAAAAGGATGTGTTCTACTTTGCAGATTTTGGAAAATTAAAATATGCACACCACACCATTTACATTTATTCAGGTTTTCAGTGGGCAACTGCTTTGAGCTCAGAAAAGGCTTATTCAGTAATCACGCAATTATTAGAAGTTGTGGCCATTATGGGTATGCCTGCACAAATTAAGACAGATAATGGTCCAACATATATGTTTAATAAAATAAAATGGTTTTTTGCTTATTATAATATAAATCATATTACAGGTATGCCAAAAAATTCTACAGGTCAGGCAGTCATAGAGAGATCAAATTGAACTATAAAAGATGTGCTAAACAAACAGAAAGGATGGAAAATACCCCCAGAAATAGATTACATAATGCTATATTAACCTTGAATTATCTTTACACTAATGAGAAAGGAACAACAGCAGCAGAGAGGCATTGAATAATAGAAAAGTCTTCTGAATTAAATCAGCCAGTGTATTTCAAGGATGTGCTGACCTCACAATGAAAACCAAGAGATATGCTATGTTGGGGAAAGGATTTTACTCTGCTTCAAGAGAAGAAGAAAAGTTATAGAAACCATCAAAATTAATAAAGATTCAGATTGAAAAAGAGAAATCTCTTAAGAGTAATGACGGCTCATCCACAGAGGTGACAACCAATCAGGTGGTAAGGAAAACATATAGGGTTCGGGTAGTGTTCTGTTATTGTCTTTGCAGGAAAATACTCATCTTCAAAAAGTCAAGAGGCCCTTAACATCTAGATGCCTAAAAAGAAAAAAAAATAATTATCCAGATAGGATCACCAAACAAAGAAAATTATGACTTATGAGGAGAGGTCATCTGAAGATAAGTCTCTAAACATAAACTAGAATAATAGTCATGATTCACTTAAAAACAAAAGCTGCCTTTGGAGTTGGACAATGGCTCTGTCCTTTTATAAATCCAAGCATGTTGTTAAAAGAAAAATTCAGAGTTTCTGTCTCATGTCAAGAGCCATCTGGTATGGGACAGAAAGAAGAAAGAATTTAGAAAAAAATTACTTTTCTTCATACCTATTTTTGTCTCCATCATATCTTTGATTGAATATATGTCTATATAAATGATGTTTGTTTTCCACAATGAATAATGAATATTTCTGCAGTAATCTTTGAAGTTTCCAAGAAGAAGATGGGGCCCTACAACAATGACTCCACCTGGTGGATATGATGTCATAATGCTGATAACACTACTATAAGACCTATTTTGGATACCAGCTGCTCAAGATGGTTACAACTTGGTCGTGTGAATGGTGCAAATTTTTACAATATTCTGTCCAGAACTCTAAAGAGGAACCCCAGAAAAACCTTACGAAATACTCAGAGACTATTTGCAATTATACCAGGCAGTAATCTTGAAACTTAACAACCATTTTACTTTCATAGGATTCCATAGAAAGAACATCATCAAGACAGCTGGAAGTAATTCTAGAAGATGACATCCCCTCTCCCAACAAAGTTTGACCTTAGGGTTAGGGATATCATTTAGAGGTTGATTATAATTAGTATAGGGTTAGGGGTTTGGGGGGAGATTATGTAGGCTCAGGGATCTCGTTGAATGAAAAAGGAAACTGGATGGCATAATAGATTAGTGTGAGCTTACTCACACTAATAGTAGTAATGAGTAATAGAGTGAATACATGTGAGCTATTATTTATAGGCAATTTACATTGGTATAGATTCTTACATATTGATATAAACTTAAATTATATTGAATATGTTTCTGTTTTTGTCTACAATATTTGTATACCTAGGCAAAATTATTCTGTCATATTTATATAGGCATGCTTCTACGTCTGCTTAAGACATTTTGTATATTGATAAAATTCTAGGATATATTTATCATATTGCAATATACATTTCTACCTCTGATCAAGATACTTATACATTGTTTACAGTTTGAGATCATTGTCCTCATTTGTTGCACAGTTGTTTAAAGATTGTTTAATATTCTAATATGAAGTCTTAGTCTTTAAGTTATATAGGTATTAAGAATTATAGGTTAATAGTTTTCCATGTTTGTCATGCTTATAGTTAGACTAATCAATTTCTTTGGATACATAGCAACTGTATTCTGCATAGATAGATAATCATCAACTGTAGGAGGAGGGAGCTGCTTGGTTTCTGGCCACCCAGCTAGCTTGGATCTGAAATAATTACATGGAAACTGTATTAATTAAATCATTGTTTGACCCATTAGCCCTAACTTCTTACTGGCTAACTCCTACATCTTAATTTAACCCGTTTCCATTAATCAAGTGGCTGTGGCTTACAGGGTAAAATTCCCAGCATCTATCTCTGGTGGCTCCATGGCTTTTCTCTAACTCTGCCTTCCTCCTCCTATGCTATAGGCCAAGCCAGTTTCTTTATTCATTAAGCAATAAATGCAACACATAGACAAAAGGACCTCCCACGCCATCCAACCACTTCAAAGAGCTGTAGAATATGGCATTTAAATAATTTAGGGTTCTGTTGATGTGAGGTACGAGTGCTCCTGGCTACACTGATCTATTACCAAGAGAATGTTGCACACCAAAGACACTCCACTTGGAGCTTGTTTTTTTCTTGGCAAAACTTGCCTTTGGGAAAGGAACTGCCCAAGCATTGACTACAGACAAAGTGCACGATGTCCAGACAGGAGAAGCAGAACATGAGAAAAAAGACTGCAAAATCTTTCCAAGACAGGGTAGGACAGTTTTGAAAACTTTCCTGCCTCTGAAAATGGTCTGTCAGTTACTCTAGGCCTTAGCCAAAGTTGGTTGCTCCATTATTGCAAATGAGATTTTGGGTGATTGCTCAGGTGGCCAGTTGTCTCTATCATTTGTTGCACATTTTAGAAGTTGCTTGATTGCACTTCCTGTTTACTCAAGTAATATGTTTTTTTCCTCAGGTCTTTGATGGGGTTGAAGACTAGATAGTTATTGTTAATTTTCTTTCATGACTTGTCCAAATTATTATAATACAAGACTTAGACTCCTTAGGATAAGATAATTATTGAAACATTTATCACATATTTCTTGCTTGATATTGTTTATCCTGGTTGTAATTCTAATTTTTATACCATATTTGTTTTTATTGTATCTAATTTTGTATTAGGCTTAGAACTCTCTTATTTAAACAAAAAGGGGAGGTGCTATGGGAAATTCTTCAGCCAGTAACCATTAAGATGCCAGAGCACTTGGGNGTCCTTTTTCAGGCACTGACACCGGGATTTATACCTACTGCTTGTACTGCATTTTTGGAACCTATTCTCTTTAGATGGATACCTTGCTCAACCGAGATATAGTAGGGATGTAAGAACCTCATCACTTTTTCTCAAAGGAATGAGAAAGAATTTTTTTATCAGAGTGTTTTAAAATCAAAAACCCCAGACTAGCTTCATGTTTCTAGAAAAGATAGTGCTCCCCTGCCCCTCGGAAAAATCCAAAGCACAAGGACGCCCAGCCACCTGGTGGAGACTGATAAAGATGTCCTGACCCAGGAACAGGGTGACCTTGCTCTGAGAACAGAAAACAAGCTGACAAAAACAGGATGGAAAAGCGCAAAGATCTTGCACCTGTGTCAAACCCCTCTGATGGCCCTGAAGGGCTTGTAGTTTTTACTTTTAAATAGCTAACCCCGCAGAGGGAGCCTCTAACTCCTCCCTACCTCGCTACAACTATTGCAAGTGCTGGAGACTAGTTCCTTGCTAGCTAGCTCGTATTATGCTTACATTAACTATAAACCTTGTTTGCTGCAGTCTGGATTTCTCTGGTTTTTGGTGGTCTCTCTGGGCGTCATCATCTGGGCACAACAGAGAGGGCCTTGTACCTTTCCCAAAGCAATGTGCCTTACCCTCTCTGAGGAGTGGATGGGGGTGTGGTGGGAAGATTAGGTAGACGGAAGGGAAGGAAGGCAAGGAGTAGGAAGTGGGATTTGTATGTAAAATGAAAAAAAGATTATTTTTTTATTAATTTATTAATTAAAAATTTTCCAAGTTGTTTCATTTAGCTGCAGAGATAGTTTCCCCTAATGTTCAGTATCACACATTTAAGTCTAACTGGACCTTTCAAAATATCTCTCCCCTCAAAGCTATAATTCTTTATTTTTAAAAGATTTGTTATTTTACTTGTGTGTGTGTGTGTGTGTGTTGTTTGCATGTGTTTTTCTACACAATGTAAGTGCCTGATGCCCACTGAGTTCAGAAGAGGTTGTCAGATCCTGTGGCACTAGAGTTATAAAATCTCCACCAAACCCAGGTCCTCTGCAAGTGCTCTATATCTTTGAGCCACCCCTGCCTCCTATAAAATGCTAATATTCTTAAATATATGCAGGACTGTGTTGCTAGAATCTTCTCTAGTGAATGTGCTGAAACACTCTTCCTCAAGCACTAATAATCTGTGACAGAAGGTACAGATAGAACTTAAGGACTGAGCAAAGCTTTACCATGTACCAAAAGTGAAGTCTAGAGTTTTGATGGTGACACATTTAGAGGAGTAAGATGAACTGAATGATGAGGAAGAAACAAGAGATGATATTCATTCATTCATTCATTCATTCACTGACTGTTTAACCTCTTTAGCTCCTGATACATAAAATAAAGCTTTGCCCTTTCTGACCCTGAAAATTTTTGCTACTCACAACACTGAAATATACCCTTAGAAGTTTTTTTTCCACATCCTGGACTACATTATGTCCTGGAGTTAATATTGGGCCACAAATTCTCAAGTACTCCAGGCTTAGAAATCATAAAATCATAATCCTTCACTTCATTAAGGTGAAGCTGCTTGAAGTAGGAAAAGAATTTTCCAAAAGTAGTTTGAATTGGTCTTTGATTTAGATTGTTAGAGAATTAGTCATAGGTTCTTTCTCCTGCACTACTTATTTAAATTTTATTGCTTTCGCTATTGCAGTTCAGTTTGCTTTAGTAATGATGAGCTCTGAGTCAGTTTCCTGGGACTTGATGTCCTTTTGTGGCCAAGGGACATTGACGTCCAAGCCAGTTTTCTCTTATGGTCAATTCAATTTCCACTCCTTAGGATCCAGTCTATTTTTTTTTTTTTGAAAAATTCTCTCTATTAAAAATGTTGTTACTGTTGACCACTGTAGTATTTTCTATGTGCCATTAGAAGAAATTAAAACCAATACAAGCCCTATTTTAGTTTCATAGCTAAATGTGGTTGACTAATACAGTTTCTTGAATGTATGATATAATTTTTAATTGAAACTGTTTATTTTACTTATTAAGTATTGTTACATTTCCTACATATATGTCTGTGTCAACACATATGTTTAGTGCTTGGCAGAGGCTAGAAAAGAACATTGGATCTCATGGAACTGGAGTTGCTGATGTTTCCAAGGTGGTACTGGAAATTGAACTTTAGCCCTCTGAAAGAGCACTCGGTACTCTTAGTTACAGAGTCATCTCTCCAACCCCAATTTTAAAATACTATATGCATGTCCAGTAATACCAGATCAGTTTTAGGAAGGCATGAGACAGTATCTTTGAGAATGGAGATTAATTTTTTTTTCTAACTGATGCCTTGAAACTCTCTGATTTTGTTGTTTTTTTCCCCCACAACTAATAAAGGAATGACTTCATAGTAGACAAGAAGCCCTCAATATTTGGCAATGGCACACAAGCCTGCATATTTTAAAAATCCCCAAGCATTTCCAATGTGCCAATAAGACTGTAAACAAAGCCTTGAGTCCCAAGAGTACATTGTTGATGTTTGAGAAAAATTAAATTTGATGAAATTTCCTTTGTTGATTTCATTAATGAAGTATAATTTTCACACAATAAAGTTCACTCAGCATAAAGCACCATTAATTTTGACAGATTTACTACCTGAGTGACACTTTTCCCTGAAACAAATAGAGCTTATTTCTCTTATTATAAATTAGTTTACTTATTCTAGCTCTTGAAGTAAATGTAAGCACACAGGCTGTGTTCTTTTTCATCTAGCTTCTGTTATTCATCAACATGTTAGTGATTGTTATACATATTTACATATACTTTGGGTAGGTGTACCTACAACTTTATAGATGTGGTAAGATATTTTTAAAGATAATATCATCTTACATACAACAGGGTAATCTAAGATAGTTATAATTGCTCAATATTCTGGGGAGAGCTTATACCTGGAGGTATAACTTAAATATGAGACATTCATAATGAGAAGTGCCATCAGATTTTATTTACATAATGGCCATGACTAATATTATTGAGCATTTTTCCAAGTGATTATTGACTACTTTTGTGATGTGATTGTCCAAGATTTTGCCTCTTTTGAAAATTCACATTATAATTAGCTCAACATAATATATACAGTAGAAGTTTGTAGTGGGAGTCTGGACAATTTCTTGTAACAGTGTCACCAAAATTTCAGTCCAGATACTAATATGGTCATTTAATTCCTGTTGTATAATGTGGTTTTTCTGACCTAGCAGCTGCTATCCTCATCAGATTAGTTGTGCCTGTATTCAAAAGACCCTCAAGATAAGGACTTGTAGACTATTGATCTTCCCTTAGAGAAGGAAGGGTGGAGGTAGGTAGTTTCAGGGCTCTTTTCTTGTACACTACAGATATTTCTATGCTTTTATTTCCTAATTGGTCTTGGGGGGTCTCAGGAGGTTCAATAGTATAGGCTTTAGGAAATTAACTAAAGGAAAACTCCATATAAGCGACTTTGGGGAGGCTATTATCTATGGTGGATGTAGACTGACTGGATGGAGCAGCTGTTTTGGGCTCCTTCACACTCCTGTACACAGCTCCTCCGCCCATGAGAACAGGGGTAAGTACATTCAATAAACTCTACTTCCCTAGCAGGAGCCTTTGGTGGAATTAGAATTTCCTTTATTATTGGCATCTTAAGGAGTAGACACTGTTTATTTCTCCTAAGAAAAGGCAGTCCCTAAAACAATGATATTCTTGAAAACGTTTAGCGCATAGTTCTTAATGAAGATTTTTACTTTTCCCTTAAAATTAAATATTCCTATATACCCACATTCAAACTGATCATACTGTCCCTGAATGTGAAAAGGTAGAAATAGAAGTAACAACTGACTTCCATATAGCATAACACTGCTTCTGAGGGTCTTCTGGTAGAGTTTTTTTTTTTTTTTTTATTCATTTCTCACCTTTGATGGTGCTCAAAAGTGAATAGTCACTCGTTTTGAAGTATTATAGCTTAGATTAGTCTTTCTTTCACTTCTAAAAGTCAATAGTTTTGTTTTTGTGTCTGTGAGACTCATGCAAAGCTGCTGCATATATTAGTGTGTGAGTTATCTTTCTTTTTCCTTTTTCTTGCTGAGATCAATTTGGTTATTTGTCATTTATAAATCTGTTATCAACATTTATGTAGAAGTATCTATGCATATATGTTTTCACTATATTAAAACATACAAAGTAGTGAAAATTTTAGATCATGTGATAACTGCTTAAAAGAAAGGACTCCTGTTTCCATGTGGGATCTCTTTCATTTCATGTATTCCATTTCTCAGTTCTTACAATTATTTCTTGTGTTATTGTAGTACTCATCAAAAAGTGTTCTGTATATGCAGTATAATATTACCTATAAAGAAAAATATATCATTAAATTTGCAAGCAAATTGTTGGAATTCAAAATGAATTATTCTTAATAAGGTCATCCAGATCTCCAAAGACAAATTCAATATTCTCTATCATATGTGTGCTAATCTCAAATCCTGTGTTTTGTGTGTTTTTCCTGGAGTACATGTACCCATCAGAAATTCAGAGGGAGGATGGTAGATCATAGTTGAGATGAAAGGAGAAAGAGAGAATACTGGGGGTGGAAATGTTCAATGAGGTACTGAAATGATAGGGGTTGGAAAATGAGAGGTCATGAGAAGGATTAACCAAAATAAAGTATACATGAGGGAATTATATGGGACCCTATGAATTTTCACCTCATGTAAAAAAATACAAAGAAATGTGATAATGAAACATATGTTATATGACAAGACAGGGATATGGGAATAAAAGTTTAACTGAGGATAGAAAAAAGGAGTGTTGACATAAGGATGAGTTTACCAAAGCTAAAGATGTATGATGAAGCCTTCTGCAACCCTACCGATTCATAAACTCATAAAAACATAATTCCTCTTAAAAAGGGTGTTTCATATAGGTTAACTATTGCTTCCAGAAGAAATGGGTTATTTAAGTGAAAAATCTCAGTGCCATTAACAAGTTACCTCTCTACAAGTTGTTTGCCAGTGAGATCTTAGAAGTACCAAAACCAAAACCGTTTACTGCCCTTGCTGTTAGTTTACCCATCATAACTAGATAGTAAGTACCTTGTAAGTAACTTTTTCTGAACAAACTATATACTTCAATTGCAGTATGTAGATAAATCAATAATGAACTGGCCAGGATACTAATTTCCTGCTGGATAGCTTTCATTCTGCTGCTTGTGTATGGAAGACATCACTGGTTTTACTCAGCACTGTACTATGAATGCTAAAATAATGATCTGCCAGGCAAGTTGTACCCACTAGTACAATAATTGCAAGATGGGGGAGAATGCTCATGCCCTTGTGGAAGACCCCACATATCCATATTTCTTACATTAACCAAAATCCAGAAGAAGACTAGGTATTCATAAAAGATAGATAAAGAAGATATGGTACACTCATACAATAGATTTTATTCATCCATAAAGACAAAGAAATTATGAAAATATCAGCAAAATGCAAGCATATGTAGATGCTTATGTTAAGCTAAATAAGGCAGACTTTGAAAGACAGATATGTTCCTGTCACAGGTCGAGTCTGGAGTTTAGCTATTTGAGTACTATCTATATGACATGAAACCAGAAAGGGAACTGTGTTGGTTGGTTTTCTGCTGCTGTGATGCAGCAGAACTCTAACATAGGCAGCTGGAGGGAGGAAGGGTCATTTTGACCCACAGTTCAAAATTACATGCCATCATGATAGGGAAGAGCTGAAGACAAGAGCTCAAGTCAGCTGATTCATGGCATTTGCAGTATGAAGAAGGCACCAAATGCTTGTGCTTACCTAGCTTTCTCCTTTTTATGCAGTCTGCTCCAGGGCATGGAGCCACTCACAGTGGACAGATCTTCTCACCTCAATTAACATAATTAAATCAATTCCCTACTAATTCCAGATATTATCAAGTTGGCAATAGATATTAACCATCAAGGGACTATGAAAAAGAATGGGGAACTTTTTTTTTTTTTGCAATAGAGCAATTTTCTTTTTATTTATCTATTTATTTATTAAAGATTTCTGTCTCTTCCACACTGCCACCTCCCCTTTCCCTCCCCCTCCTCCGGTCCAGTCCCCCTCCCTCGTCAGCACAAAGAGCAATCAGGGTTCCCTGCCCTGTGGGAAGTCCAAGGACCACCCATCTCCATCCAGGTCTAG
>NW_026068081.1:400959-404508 GCF_014885135.2 Alexandromys fortis | reverse complement strand
AAGGACTTCTTGAAGTTTGCAGGCAAATGGATGGAAATAGAAAACACTATCCTGAGTGAGGTAAGCCAGACCCAAAAAGAGGAACATGGGATGTACTCACTCATATTTGGTTTCTAGCCATAAATAAAGGACATTGAGCCTATAATTCGGGTTCTTAGAGAAGCTAAATAAGAAGGAGAACCCAAAGAAAAACATATAGGCATCCTCCTGAACATTAACTTTCATCAGGCGATGAAAGGAGACAAGAGACAGAGACAGAGACCCACATCGGAGCGCTGGACTGAAATCTCAAGGTCCAAATCAGGAGCAGAAGGAGAGAGAGCACGAGCAAGGGACTCAGGACCGCGGGGGGTGCACCCACACACTGAGACAATGGGGATGTTTTATCGGGAACTCACCAAGGCCAGCTGGCCTGGGTCTGAAAAAGCCTGGGTTAAAACCGGTCTCGCTGAACATAGCGGACAAAGAATGGGGAACTTTTTTGATGGATAAAAGGAATCATCAAGTGGGTTCACGAAGAACAGGGGAGGGTAATAATATGGCATAATAGTATGTACTTATTAACATGAAATTATGAGCAGCATTTCTCTGTGTGGTAAGAAAAAATAATTTTAAAATGTTACAACTTAAAAACAACCTTTGATTGGATTGTTTGCCATATTTTTTAGAGCTGTAAGCAGCCTCTGTAACATATATTTGGTGTGAAGGCTTAAGTATCTTATACATAAGTAAATATTTTTCCAGTCCTAGGCTCCCATTTTTATCTTTTATCTGTTTTTCTCCTTTTCTTTCTTCTTCCTTCCCTTCCTCCCTTTCTTTTTGAAGACAGGATTTCTCTGTGTAACACTCCTAAGTTTTCTGGAACTTGCTTTGTAGACCACGCTGGCCTCACCTGCCCCTGTCTCCAAAGTGCTGGGATTAAAAGTGTGCACCACCACCATCTGGCCTGCATTAATTTTCTTAAAAATATTTTGAAATGGATTTTTTATTTTAATATATTAAAAGTATTTCAGGTCTGTATATGTTTCAGTTCTTTCCAACTCTATCTCAAACATATTTTGGGACTTACTGGTAAAATAAATATCAGCTAAATTAAGATGAAAATTTCACATCTTTTACAAATTTGTCCAGGTTTTTACTCATTATACATAGTAAGGAATTTAACAGAGATATCTGCTTAGAAGTTTAACATGTATTTTGACTGTTGTGCCCTCTGCTCTCACCTCTGCCCTCTTTCCCTCTCACCAGTCACTTCCATTCCCCAGTCTTGTTTCCACATCCATGTTACGAACAGATACATAATATTTTCTCCCATAGATTCCACAAATCAGAAAAGAATGTGATATTTATTTTTCTAACTTTTTGCCTAATATGACAATCTACATTTGCCTGCAGATGGATTCAGGCACACTGATGAAGTGGTAGCCATGATCCTCAAAGAAGCAGGTAGGCATGGTTCCTGTACATGTGAACACATATGAATGTTTATAAATGTGAGGGGAATTAGCTTTGAAAATTACACCATTACATGTGCCTTAAAAGAAAATGAGATTTCCTTATAAACATTGGTAGTTAACAACTTTTCCAGTGTTGAAGGGAAGATGATGAATATAATTACCTGACGTTTAAGACAGTTTACTTCTCAGTAAATTCTATTCTACTTCAGGTTCTTCAACAATTATGGTCTTCTTGCCAAATTAAGTCCCTACTCATTCTATACTAAAAACTCCAGTCCATTTTATCAACACTTCAGTCCCTTATTTGATTGGTTTGGTTTTAGAATTACATCATTCTCATTTCAATGGATAAGCTTGATCATTTTGACAATGTTTCCATTGTGTCAGTGCAGACGGAGCTCAGGATTTTTAGGTTGTTTTAACCACACTGAAACTTAAACTGTCCATGAACACTACAAACCTATTAGTACATCCTTATTTTATGTGTGTTATAATATATGCCCTTAAAATAAAATACTGTGGTATGCATTTTCAGCCCTGTGGAAACATAACTGATGAAAAAGCATATGCTATCAGCCCTTTGTAGCCTGAAATCTTATATATATTTGTAAGTCCACTGAGCTGTGAATCAAATACACACACATGTGTGCATGCATGCATGCACGCGTGCACACACACACAGACGCACACACATTATTGTCATGGTAGTTATTTTTAATACTTTTGTTTTTTAACATTCATTCTCCAGTTAAATGATATATATACCACCATTGCAGAATCATAATGTTCTGAATCTGACTGTATGCTAACTCTTAATTTGTGAAATTTATATTTTTTTACCTTTTCAAATGTTTTGTGTGTGAATAATTCCATTATTTTGACTTTTATTACTTCTTTAATGGTTTTTAACTAAGTGAACTGCACAGGACTTTTTTGTTTCTTGTTTGTAACAGGTGTTGGTTTGTTGCATAAAGTGACTTTTGACTCACTATGTAATCCAAGCTAATCTCAAATTCATGATTCTATTGCCTCTGCCTCCTAAGTCCTCTGTTGACTATTGGGAAATTGTTTACTTTTATTGCATTTAAAATATTATTCATGTTATAACAACTGGTGTCTTGACTGTGTGGATGTTTGCACACTGTGGATGGAGTGCCTATATAGGCCAGAAGATGGCATCAAACCTGCTGGAACAGGAGTTGGGGATTTAGCCCAGGACCTCTAGTGCTTTTAGTCACCAAGCCATCTCTCTAGGTGTCTTTATTTTTGAAGTAGAATTTTTCTTGGTAATATAGTCTCCCTCGGCAGTTTCTGTATCACTACTTTAAACATAAATTTCATTCTCTGTTGGTCTGTAAGATTCCTGCTGAGAAATCTACTTGTGAGAAGTCTCTTGTATAAGTTGAATTTCTTTTCTCTCACTGCTTTTGAAATTCTCTTTGTTTTAATATTTTCTGGATAGATTGTATTTCTTCACTAAAATTTTATTCAGGTTAAAATTTTATTAGGATCTAGAAGTCCTTGTATATGAATACCCATATTCTCCAAGATTTAGTAAAATTTCTGTCATTATTCTTTTCAATAACCTGTTCCTTACTCTAGTCCTTCTGAAATTTCCATATTGTGATAATGGTTTGACTCGATGGTATCCAGTTATTCCCATTTCTTTGTTCAGTGCTATTTTTTCTCTTGAGTTACATATCAAATGACTTTGTTCTAGTTGACAAATTCCTTTGTTCCTTGTATAAGCCTGATTTAGAATTTTTAATGGTTTCTTCTATATGACTTCTGTCTCTTTTCTGAATGTCTAATTTTGTTTAGTATTTTCCTGATTTTACTTCTTTTTTATATTTTTTTTTATTGAGAATAAGAAAAAAATGTTTCCGCCTCCTCCCAGGCTCCCATTTCCCTCCCCCTCCCCCCACTCCTCTCCCCCTCCCTCTCTAATCCAAAGAGCAGTCATGGTTCCCTGCCCTGTGGAAAGTCCAAGGTCCTCCCCCCTCGGTCCATGTCTAGGAAGGTGAACATCCAAACTGGCTAGGCTCCCACCAAGCCAGAACATGAAGTAGGATCAGAACCCCTTGCCATTGAC
>NW_026068081.1:387638-397691 GCF_014885135.2 Alexandromys fortis | reverse complement strand
GCTTCTCTGATTTCCCTCTCTGCTTCCATATCCTTTGTGTATAAGAGGGCGACTGATTTTTTGGAGTTGATCTTGTATCCTGCCACATTACTAAAGGTGTTTATCAGCTGTAAAAGTTCCTTGGTGGAGTTTTGAGGGTCACTTATGTACACTATCATATCATCTGCAAATAACGAAAGTTTAACTTCTTCCTTTCCAATTCGAATCCCCTTGATCCCTGATTTTACTTCTTTATGTCTGTATTCTATCTTCCTGAACTTCATAAAGCAATCGTTTTAATTCTTTATCTAGAAAACAGTAAGTATCCATTTCCTTGGAATTGGCTTATGGAAATTCATTGTATTCTGTATATGGCATCAAGTTTTTATTTTTCCCTGAAGACTTATATTGATATCTGCATGTTTGATAAGACAATTACCTCTTCCAGATTTCATGGGTGGGTTTGGGTGAAGAAAATTCTTCACTTGTGAATGTGTTCATTATTGCCAACCTGTTGTTGTTGCTAACTGTCATTTGTGTTTTTAGAAAAGATCTAGTAATGTAGTTATGGAGCTCCATCACTGGAGTTCAGATTCATTGATTCATTGAAGATTAACAGATACTCAGCAATGAAGTGTTCACACTAGGTGACAAGGGTCTTTACTAAGGAATTTTTTTGTAGTGTTAGTTGCTGAAGATAGGGAAATCATGGCTAACATGATCATTATTGGTGCCAGTTCTGGAAAAAAACGTCGTCCTTAAGTAACACCATGAGTGAAGAGAAATTCTTGGAATAGAATTTGATTATATAGTTAATGTACTTGATCATTTGCTTTGTAAAATATTCTGTGATAAATATTTGGTGCATGCAGTAGTATTTGATTAAATGAAGCATGTTAAATAGACGCTATAAATGCCTCCATTTTATAGGCATGGAAACTGACACATAGGAAGAATAAATGACATACTGGAAGTCATGTAGTAATAGAGAGGTGGATTTCAGATTTGGTCTGTTTAGATTTTTATGAGTCTCTTGTATAACCGCACACTTACTAGCAATGAATATACTCATGTTTGTGAACAGCAAGCAAAGCATAACCAATTGTACACTAGGTAATCATAGATATATACCTATATTTAAAACATTATTAACCATCTAAGCAACAAGTTACATTCCTTCAAATATTTTTTATGTAGGGACAGAATTAATACTACTTCACTGAAAGTACCAATTACCTTAGTACAAACATTTTACTTGTCACTAATTCTACTGATCTACTTAACACACCGTCTTGCTGATTCATAAGCATGGTAACCTACATGATGATAGTATAGTATAAATGTTGAACATTGACCAGGAAGTCACATAGACATAAGTTTTAATTCTGGGACTTATATTTTCTAATTGCACAGTCTTTGGTGAATGGCTTATTTTTTCCTTTCCCTAATCATAGGAATTTCATCCTTCCTTTGGTTTTCTCATTCTGGAAATGCAAATAATATTAATGCTACTGTATTTGTTTTGGACTACAAGAAAGAAATTCTAGGGCCATTTAATTTATAAGGAGAAAATGTTTATTTTGATAAAATATTTGGAAATTTAATTTCATATTATCTAGATCAGTTTAGTATTGATGAGGGACCATTCTCCCTGGATTTGGTTTACGATATAATAATTTGATTGATCTCACAGATAACACTCTATTAGTACAAGTTAATATTAGATGCAGCCAGGATATGCACTCGAAATNTAGATTGTATTGCAAGTCTCATTATTGCAATAAAACTGTTTAATATAGGTATCTAGTGTATAATTGTTGTAATGATTGCATTTAGTATTATAATAAATCCTTACCATAATACCTGATATATTGTAACCATTCAGAAATGTTATGAATCATAATAATGGTACCAGTTATAATTATTCCTAAAAGAACATATCTTATAGTTTGTTGTAAAGATTCGGTTGAAGCAAGTATAAATCTCTTAGTGTGACACCCAGAGAGTACCCTAAAATATTAATTACTAATTATTATTGATGAGGATAATCATTATATATTATTTCTAGGTCTTCCCACTCCTTCTTGATTCAGGGTTTTATTTTTCAGGACCTTAACTCTGTATACCTTTATTATCTTATGTTATTTTATGAAGTGATATTTAGTGTGTTATTATCCATTGGTTTGTAAGACTTGATACTGAAGAAAGTTACATCTTTTGTCAAGCTTCATTTTTCTTATCCAAACTTATGTTGGAACTTGATTTGACTGTAATGCATGATTATAAGTGTATGATTATTTCAATAACAGCATTGAGGCCCTATAAGTTCAGTATGTATAACATCATATAAAATTTTAAAGTAGTTCAATATGAGTATTCATGATCTGGCATACATTTTTAAAATCTTTATTAATACATATGTTGACTAATCTTGATAGTCAACTTGATGCTGTTTATTAATAAAATCATCATGCAAACTAGTGTCTGATATGTTTGTGAAGAATTATGTGTATTAGAGTACTTGGGGTAGAATGATCTACCCTAAATGTGATGAACATGATTCCGTTTGTTAAGGTCTCAGATTGAATGAAAAGGAATACGCAAGATGAACACAGGCAATCATGCTCTCTGCTTCCTGGATGTGGATACAATGTGACTAGCCCCCTCAATGTCCTTCCGTTCTGAGTTCACTATGTATATAATTCAGTATACCCTCAAACTGTGAGGCAAGGTAAATGTTTCCTTCTTTAAGTTGCGTTTGCCTAGTATTTTGTCACAGCAATATATGAAGTAGCTAATGTAATAGCATTCATTCTCTGCAGAGTAGTTTGTAGGGATGAGAGAATGCTGTCTACCTGCCTTCTTTGGATCCTTTATGTTTTATTTTTCTATGTCTTATAATTTTGTCCTTAAATTATTGTTTGAGTAGAATCAAAAAGTCTCTAAGTTATTTTGCATTACAAGGTCAAAGGAGTTTTCATAATATATTAAGATATTCTTTGTCATTTACATTTTCTCATGGGAATTGAACTTTCCAGAGTTTGTAATTAAGATATATTCAGTCCTTTAATGTTAGAATCAGGATGTATAGAAACATAAAAGGGAAATATAGAATTATCTTTTGTAGTAGTTGTTAAAATATAATGGAAATTAAATGGATGCTTTTCTGAACAAATAGATATTTTGAAGTTATTCTAGGTTGAATTTCCAATATGAAAAGTATTGACACTTAGTAAACATATAAAGTCTTCTTTGGAATTCTCCAACAAGGTAAGAATAGCCCTGTGACACACTTGTTTATAAGTGTTGCCTTAGATTAAAATCTCAACTCCTTATATGGCTAATTAGCCATTACTTTTTCTAGATTTCTATTATTTTCTGTCTCTCACCTAGGGTATAATCTCATGATATTTTCTATTTAATGCTTTTCCATCAAAAGTAAATACTTCTCTTTTGTTATAATAAAAGGTCCTATACTTGACTCCTGCATGTAAATCAGTGTCATGTATTAGCCCTTTGGGAACTTTACCTATTCTGGTAAATATCACATCATATCATAATTGCATGTTTCATCATGTATTCCCTCTAGATAAAAATCTATACAAAAGAAAGGAATATAGGTAACTCATAATTCCCCCTTTTCTATTTCCTAGGACAGCAACTGATCAACACATAGTTTTATTGTTTAACTAAACAGTTATATAGTTTATTTATTTATAATAGTTAATAGATATCCCTTCAAGATATCAAGGGCATGAATTCATTCTTTTAGTAACTATCATACTTCATATCTGAGGGTATTATATTAACGCAAACAACCTTTTAAGGTAAACACTTCATTTCTATAATGTTAAACTTAACTATAATTATTTTATTGTAATGACCAATGATGTAATAAACATTCTTATTTATTCATTTTATATTATTGATGATCTATTTTTTCATACAGTATGAATTCTGATTACAGTTTCCCTCTCTTCTGCTCCTCTGAGTTCCTCTCAACATCTTCAAATTTATAGTTTCAAAAGCGAATTGAACTGAAAGTTCAGTAAGCTTCATTTAACAAGGGCAAGATAAGGGTTCCAGAGAGAAAATGACTTCTTGTTTTCAGATAAAATGCCCCAAAAGAGATTTGCAGCAATTTCATTCTTTTGTTTTGTCTGCAGTGATTTGAAGGTAAGGCTGCAGACAAATACTTCTTCAAAAAATGAAGTCATCAACAGATGTGGTACTGAAAAATCTGCATAGGAGAGCATGCATAATCATTTTTTTTCAGTTTGAAATCCCCTAAAATCTACAACTTTTTTATTGCTTAAAATTTTCATATGAGCAAAACATATATGCAAATCAATTTATATAGTTTGAACCAATCGACTTTCCTTTCCCTCACCTCTCTTACCACATTACTTCTCAATTTCACATGCTCTTCTTTTTAACCCCATAGAGTTCTCTTAGAGGGACTAGTATATGAATGTATATAAGGACCATTTACTGGAGCATAGAAAACATAGGGTCCACATACCTTAATAAAACTGCCTTTTCTTCCCCCAGCATCTGTCAACTATCAAAGCTTCTTAGCTAGCTGTGGGACTTCATGAACCTTTGTTGGCTTTATTATGTGCATATCTTGGGCTGATAGTGCTGTGAATTTATGTGTGCATTGGTTTCCCCATGCCTCAAGTCATCTAGTACCTCTTTATCTTATAATCTTTCTTATTCTTTGCTTATGTTCTTGAGCATTGTGGCAAAAGCAGTGGTATGGATGTCCCATTTAGGGAGGAGAACTCTGTAGTTTCTTGAAAATATATCTTCCCCTTGAACTTTTATATGTTTCTGGTTTTGTAAAAGGGATGTTGGCACTCTAGTTACATGTAGATAAATCTATCCTTTTTATCTTTTTAAAGAATAAATACTGTTTTTACACCATTCCTACTCCTTCTTCTCTACCCTTTAAATCCTCCCATATCCTCTCCATTCCCTCTCAAAATCATATCTTTAATTAGCATTGACACCTTGGAGTTGGATAATTTATAAGTGGGCTTATTCTCAGACAAAAACTCATTCCCTCCCTCTCTCTCTCTCTCTCTCTCTCTCTCTCTCTTTCTCTCTCTCTCTCTCTTCACCTGTAACTCATCATCTAAGGGTGGGAACTTGTTAAATTCCCCAAGTCTTCATTGTCTTGTCAATTGGCCTTGTCATTATGCGAATCTTGTTTAGGCAACCATATTGTTGACATTTCATGGGTTCAGCATTTAGGAGATGTCTAAAAGATACTATCTAGAAGCAAATGTTCTGTCCCATTCGCTCTTACAATCTTTCCACCCTATCTTAGGCAATGTTTCTTAAACCTTAGATATATTAACTGGGCCTAGGCACTTCACAGTCACTTATTTCCTGTGTTTATGAGGGATGCACCAACATACTTTCTTTTCTACAGTGGGCCACGGTTCCTTTCCACTACAATTTAAATATTACTTGTTTTCTTAGTTTTTCAGAACAGTTATTAGAATAGATATGAAGTTATATTTCATGAAAGTCTTGATTGCAATTTCCTGAAAGTTGGTGAAATTGAGAATGTTTTATGTATATATTAATCACCTTTACATCTTCTCTTGAGAAATTTTTTATTGAAATATTTTGTCATTTTTACAATTATTTTTGTACTTCTTATTTGGGGAAACTCCACATATTTTACATATTAATTATCAGATGTAGGTACACAAATTGTTATGGCATAGATTAATGCAGACAAATTGTAATAAATATATACACATCTTTAATGGAAAAATCAAACTCACAAAACCAAGGTTTCAGCAGAGGACAGGAAGTAGGAAGGGCTGCGAGGGCTTCCATGTGCCCAATTTATAAGTAAATGCGCGCCTGAGGCAAGCCCGCCCCAATGGGCTGGCTTAACCCTACAACAAATATTTTCCATCACGCATAAATTGGGTTTTTATTAGTCCTTTGAGTTGTACAAAATGTGTTTTAGTCATAGTCACCCTCTGCTAATTCTTCTCAGATTCATTCACACCTCCCTACACACTCAACTTCATGAATTTTTGTTGTTGTTGTTTCACCCATGAAAAACAGTTTGTACCGCCCACGTATTCCTGGATGTGTGTCCTTACACTGGAACCTAATCAACTAACCAGAAACACATTTTTAGATAAAATTGACCTTCATTTCCTTGAAGCTAACTATTACCAATAGCTCTTCCACAACAAGAATGGAACCTTCAGTCCATCTCCTCTATCTGTGCTGGGACCTTGTCTGGGCTGGGCTTACACATCTCTTGGGCATGCTGTCTCAACCAGTGTGAGTTTTCATGTGCAGCTGCCCCTATGTATAGTTTCCTCATAGTTGTCCATTGCCTCTGACCCTTATACTATTTCTACCCCCTCTTTCCCAGTGATCCCTGAGTCATTGGAAGAAAGAGTGCAGTATGTGTTACCTTTAAGGCTCATCATTCTACAATCTTGTATTCCCTGCACCTTTGTCCATTGTGGGTCTCTGTTCTAATCACCATTTAATGCAAATAGATTTTTCTAAGAGGAGGAATAATAGAAAAGTTAATCTATTGTATATCATTATGTTGTTAGGACTCAGTTTAATACTACATCCATTTAGCAACATAATAGCAATAGGTTGTCCTCTAGTGCCTATGACCTGATAACCATAGGTTCTTGGCCCAACAGTGATGCTAGGATTGGGTGTTACCTTATGGAGCAGTACTTAAATCCCATCAGAAAGTGGGTTTTTTTGTTTTGTTTCTGCTTTTATTTTTCTCCTATTGGCCTCATGCACTAGTAGGTATATTTTGCCATTATTTTAATGGATTGGGTTGAAATCTGGATATGACTGACCTGTCTGTTGATGGATGAATAGAAGCAGTAAATTACAATATGGTGCTTACAACGAAATATTTAGCTTAAAATAGGAGGGATTCTCACCATTTGTGATATTATGAATGGGCTTAGGGAATATTGAGCTAAGTGAAATAAGCCAGAAACATACAAATAAATATTGCATAATATAAGTTATTTGTAGTTGCCCAAACAATAAAACTTATAGAAGTAGTGGGTAGAACAGTGCTTGTCAGGGGCTTGGAGTAAGAGAAATGGGAAGATGTTGATCAGAAGGTACTAAGTTGCAAAAATACAACATAAATTCTACCTATCTACTATCTATCCAGCAAAATTTCTATAGCTAACAATAGTGAACATTTTTCACTTTTCTAAGAGGTGCATTTACTTTTTTTCAGAGTAGATTTTTTAACATTCTCAAGTGTTGCCATTAAGATCTTTTTATTAGTAATGCCTAGTGTAGTTTAAAAGGGTTTGACTGAATTGATGAAATAGTAATTACATCTCTGTGTTGTGATATTTATAGTTAATTAACATCTACTTAATATTCTTGTGTGAGAATAGAAAAATAAAGGAGAATGAAATCCTTATTGAGAGTACACATAGACATCTGAAAGTTTAAGTGCAGATTTCCCATAAAACTTCTATGAAACAAACTTAGAAAATGTAGTTCATAGACAAGGATGAGAAATCATTAAACTGTATTCATAAGGTTTGAGAAATTGAAAAAAAAAAACACACTCCAGGGCAAGTCTAAGTCTGTTTTCACTCCGTATCTTGGAGTGTGTATGTGATATATAGTATCAGTAGCAGTGATGTGGGAGAGTCTTCTGTTTTGTGTTGATTTTATTGGTTAAATAAAGAGACTGCCTTGGCCCTTTAATAGGATGGAAAATTAGGTAGGCGGAGTAGACTGAACAGAATGCTGGGAGAAAGAAGCAGAGACAGTCAGTCTCCATGACTCTCCTCTCCGAGATGGATGCCCATTAGACTCATCCCAGTAAGCCACACTCAAGTGGCAATACAGATATTAGAAATGGGTTTGATCAATATGTAAGAGCTAGCCAAACAGAGGTTATAACTAATGGGCCAGGCAGTATTTAAAAGAATAGAGTTTCTGTGTAATTATTTTGGGTAAAGCTAGCAGGGTGGCAGGATGCAGCCCGCTGCTGCTCCTACTACATAGCAGTTAGCTTGAAACCTCACAACAGTGTACTATGTAGAGACTGTATTTCTGCCTAAGAAAATCACACGGATTTATCATCTTGCAACAACATGTTTTATTCAATGCTTTCATGTCTGAGTATTATTTAGCTGGATAATTTGCAAGTTACAGAAGTGCTCTAGAAGGCCCAAGCATGGCAAACATGTCACTGGCAGGCCTTGCTCATCCCCCTTCTCTCTCCCTTGTAAATCATAGATTATAAATGTAAAGCTAGCCATCAATGTCTATTTTCTTATTTAGATACATTCTGATGCCAGACTCATTCCTATGTAAAAAATTTTAACAGCTTACTACTTCATGACAAGCAAGAGACATTCTTTGACTTTGTCTGAAGTCCTATACCTTCTTCAGATGAATTAGTCTGAAGTGGTCACACCAACTTAGGACACTATATTCAGTAATCCCAGATGAACTTATTTGGGACAACATTTAAATCAACAAAACTGTCTTCATCTGCCATGCAATATAACCTAATCATGATTACAGTATTGTAACATTCACATTGGACTTGACTACACTCAAGGGTTCTTGCTATAACCTGAGCTGCATGGGTCTGAGATATTGGCTAAGTATAGTCAGGGCATGAAGTAGTGACAGACACACAGAAAAGCTGGGGTCAGAACACTGTCACACTCTGATGGAGCCACACATGTTAGCACCATTACCATTGGAACTGTCAGCCTGTTAACCACAGCAAAAGGAGATGGCTTAGCTGATCTAAGCCAGAGGTCTCTATACAACAGTAGTCTCAGACTGTAAAGATTTGACAGGGGAAGAAGCTATAGCGGTTAGTACTTGTATACACTGATCAATTGTCTATAAACACTGGAAACTTGAACCACAAGAAGGTTTAGCCAACTACCAGCCTAGCCCATGTTGGGAGAGGCTTTGTCAATTGTCCACTGGCCTAAAGCTTTGATCACTTTCATGTCTGTGCCCATGTCAGTATTACATATTCACTCAGGACTTCATTCACATCACTAGGGGCTATAAGTCTTAGAATTCTCTCCCTCCTTGTATTAATGAGTTAAAACATGAATTTAAACAAGGTACCCGGGTGACTCACATATATTTTTAACTTCAAAGCATCTTGATAGAGAAGAAAGCAAGAACCAACATGGGTTAATAATTAGGACTAAAATGTGATTGTTGGATCAAAATGGAATGACCAATCCAGGTCTTCTGTTATTGATCACAATGTCAAATGCTTTATATTGGTCAAATCTGGAGTTTATAGAAACACATTATAAAAGCTGATGATTGTACAAATACACTCTAGCTTTAGTGAATATAAGAGTAAGAATAAAAATGTGTAAAGTCACAAATCTATTAAGTGGTATTGAAAATAAGATTCCTTCATTTTGAACCTTGAATCCTCTATCCCCATGTTCTCCTTAAAATGCCTTAGTTTGCTAGTGTGTTCAATAAACTAGTTAAGTGGAGACATTGACTATATACAGCAACCTTGGTTCAATGCAATGAGATTTTTCAAGACTAGAATCTTACTTGGTTGTACTCTTCATGCTCTAAGAAAGCTGACTTAGTATTATTTTCCCTGGGGATAATTGACAATTGCATTTCCAAAGGGTTGATTTAACTTCTTGAAAGCCAAACTATAGAAAAAGTCCCCACCAATTAGAAATCACAAAATTTACAAGTCTTGACTTTAGAAAATGTGGTGCCTCTTTTTCTCTTTTACTTTTTTCCCCAGTTTGGTAATTGTTGGTTAACTCAAATATGAACTTTCTGTGGTTCAACTGATAATGACTGTGCTCTTAAAAAACAGAAAATATTTACCATTTGAGTCAGCAGAAATCTGATTCATAGAGACAAAGTTAATGTTGGACACAGTCTTGTGTGAGTAGGGTTAGGGGACTGACAGTCAAAGGATGTGGGATTTGCTTGGTTTCGAAGAAATGAAAATGGTCAGCAACTGATTTTGATGATATCTACATAACCTTCTTATTAGTCTACAATTTATTGAAT
>NW_026068081.1:371651-387560 GCF_014885135.2 Alexandromys fortis | reverse complement strand
TATATGTCATTAATGTTTTCAAAAAATACTACACACAATGTTGATGTATGAAAACAGGGCTATAGTTTAGATAAGAACATTGTCTTTCAAATGGCAATCAAATTGACACCTTCCAATACCATTTTCTTTGTCAGTATGATCAATAACTTTATTTGTAGATTTTCTGTGCAGTTTATTCCATCCAAAAGAATAATACAAAAGGTCTACTCTCCAGGAATTTATACTCTTTTATTGAACAACCTTAGAAATGAGAATGGATTAAGTACGGAAGGAATGAAAAAGTGTTATGTATACAAATGTTGATTACGTTTTTCAGGTTGCTAGGCATCAAAATTTAAAGGACTTGTGTAAAACCTAAAGAAAAGTTTGTATTTTGTGCCAAATCATCAAATAATTGTAAGATATGTCATATAAAAATCAGTGCATGAGAATTACATGAAACTCCTTTCCACATTCATACACATATTTCCCCAATTTTAAACTTAAGTTTCTCCAGTGCCTCTGAATAGCAAGTTAACATCTCTAACTCTTTCCCACATATACCTCCATTAATTAAATGTGGCAGATATGTGCTACAGAGAGCACTGGTTTTGAAATAACAGCTATCATTGACTTCGGGCACTTTGAGTTATTGTGATACCTTTTCGAAACTTAATTTCTTTAAATTTATTTTTTCATAGAATAATGGCTAGAACTCCTATATAATTTATATTTTCCATGTTATCAGTAGTAAACAGTAGCTGTTACTATATGCATTACACAATGAATGTTTAATCTGAAATATGTAACCATTTATTTCTTGAAGTACTGTATTATAAAGGTGGCATGAGTCTGATATTGTATGTCTATAAATCAAGATACTGCTATCACACTCTATATTCTGCCAAGAATCAATATTGGTATACTCATTTTGTCATGGCCTAATTGGCAAGTCATGCAATCATAATAGACATTCATAAACAGATGAATGAACAAAGATAATGTGGTACATATACACAATGCATTATTACTTAATTATAAAAGATAAGTATGCCATCTTCAAGAAAAAGAGAATTAATCTAGACATAGCAGGACAAATACTTTTTCTTTAATACGCAGGAGAATCTAGATTTATAAAGTAAGAAATAAAACTAGGAGAGGAACAATTTTGGGAGAGATAATGGATTAGGAAGAAGGGCAGTTGACAGGAAAGAGTAATGGAATATGAATAAGAACTAAGTACATTATATGCATGCATGTAAATGTCACAATGAGACCTATTGCTTTATACAGTTTATACTAACAAGATTTTGGCTTTGCTATGTGATCCATTTAGTTTACCTAAGGTCATCATTGTGACCATCGGACTGGGACTAGAAGAGCCTTGGACATACCTGGCTGAATGCAATGATTCCTCATTTCCCTGAACCTCTCCCTAAGAAATGGTTCTGTCATATGGGTTGAGTCCCATTAATCTCTCCCCCATTTTGTCTGGTTATGGATGGAGGTAGAGAAGAGAGGGTAAGGGAGAGACAGTGACCAGACTATACTACGAACATGTATGATTTGTCAAAAAACTAACCCAATAAAAACGCTTGAGGATACAATTGGGGGAAAGCTTCTGTCTTCATTTCTTTTACAGGTCATGTTACAATAGTTCCCCATCATTGCCTCCAACTTTCCTAAGATCCCGTCAGAAAATGGTGTGGAAAAAAATCTGTTTTCCCACACAAAAGCAGGGAATTCAGAGAGCATGTTTAATATAAACATTCCACTTTATTTCCTCAATTCTTCATGAAAACACATAATTTTAAGTTTTTGTAGTATTTTTGGATGTATTACCATTTATATAAATTCCTTCTAATTTCTTGGGATTTGGGTTTACCACTATTTGCATAGATTCAATATAATAAAGCCAGGATTGAAAATACTTTATATGTGGCTCTTGGGGCACTTTTCCATCTTCTAACTTTCTCTTTCATTGATAATCTTCAGCATGACCTTTTGTGTTTCCATCACAATGACTCCTGGAGTTTTTTTTTTTTTTTTTATCAGAGGACAGAATGGATGTCACAATAAACTTCATTGCTGACCAAAGCAGAATCATTAGTGGTGGCTTTCATCATCTAACACAAAACTAAGTAACACGAAGCAAAATACACTGGGCCATTTTTATCAGAAGTCAGCATATCTGTCAGTTGTGGACTAGAGCTTTAAATGAATCTGTGCAGGGCAACTTAGAAAAGCAGTTTATGACTATATATTAGATGTAAAGCCTAAATGAGAATCTGTCACCTTTGTGACTTGCTGACATGAATTTAATATAAAACACCATGATCAAAAATCGTGAGCAAGAAAGTAGAGGAGAACTGGAGCATAATCAAATTCTACTGCAATTCTTTATCTTGAAGTTGATATCTTGGTTAGATTAATGGTCTTTGTCTGAATAGATTTTTGTATGTTGCTTTAATGAACTGCAGAGCTGATAGACAAAAGCAAAAGGATCATCTGGGATCTGGGCTTGTGGAAACTGCCATGAACATTCATTTTTGTGTGCAGTTGAACTGTGTGAGATATTTAAGTAAATGATCACTTATCACACACATGTTCAGGATATTTGAGACCAAATGATTGATCTGTTCTATAAAAATATGCTTTTTATAATGTCTACTGAGGTTGTACTTCCCATGATTAACTCTAGATACATTTCTCATAATGACTTTATGGTTGATATAATAAGAATTAAATTCAAATTAACCAAAATATTGAAATCTTACCACAAAAAAAACCTCTCAGTTTAGGTTTCCTCCAAGGGATGAAACAGAATATGTCCATGCTGTCTGTCACTCAAACACCTAAAAACCTATCTGACAGCAGTGTGCAAGAAAGGGTTGGTGAGAAAACAAGGACTTGGGCACAAGGGATAGAAAGGCATCAAATGGCCATGCACATCAAAACTTGAAGCCCTGTAAAGCATAATGAGGTCAACAGACAGCCGAGTGAATGCACTGGACCTGAAGAATCTATTATAATTAAGTGGGGGAAATAGATTAAGTGCTGGTGTCTGTAAGTAGATGCACATGTGCAGACCATTATGGCTTCAGTCAGTGCTTGGGAAGAACTCATCTCGTCAAGTTCTCTTTTGTGCTGAACTCAAGGCAACACTGAGACTTAGTTGTGACTGTACCTATAGATAAGCAGCCCAAATTGAGGGAAGATTAGGAATCATGCTACAGGTTACATAGCTGCTAAGTAGCTGAGGGTGTGATTTGAACCCCACACCAGCAATTTCTAAATCCATTCGTTAAGTACTTACTGTATTCTTAGTGGTTTCTGCACACCTGATGTTGAGAAACTGTGGTATGTATCGTGTTATTACACACTTGATGCATATAACGTGTGCATTCTATAATAATTTTAAGATATATCTTATCCACCTTTATGCATATTAAGAAACTGAAGTCTCCAAACAGGCTAGGCTCCCACAAAGCCAGTACATGCAGTAGGATCAAAACCCAGTGCCATTGTCCTTGGCTTCTCAGCAGCCCTCATTGTCCACCATATTCAGAGAGTCCGGTTTTATCCCATGCTTTTTCAGTCCCAGTCCAGCTGGCCTTGGTGAGCTCCCAATAGATCAGTCACACAGTCTCAGTGGGTGGACGCACCCATCACCGTCCTGACTTCCTTGCTCATGTTCTCCCTCCTTCTGTTCTTCATCTGGATCTTGGGAGCTCATTCCATTGCTCCAATGTGAGTCTCTGTCTCTATCTCCATCCATCGCCAGATGAAGGTTCTATGGTGATATGCAAGATATGCATTAGTATGTTTATGATGCTCACCTTCCTATACCTGAATGGAGGAGGGGAGGACCTTGGACTGCCCACAGGGCAGGGAACCCTGACTGCTCTTCAGACTGAAGAGAGAGGGGGAGGGGAGTGGGGCATGGGGAGTTGGGTGAGGGGGAGGGAAAAGGTAGGTGGGGAGGAAGCGGAAATTTTTAATAAAAAAATGGAAAAAAAATAAAAGAAACTGAAGCCTCAAAGAGGTTTATACACTGTCCCAATGTCTTAGGTATTGTTTAAACAATTCAAATTCAAATCTAGTTCCACCAATTTCTATGTCTTATGTTTTTAATGTGCCTGTTCCTTGTCCTATAGAAGAGGTTAATTATGATAATATTAAAGATGTTTTAGGAAAATATCTTTTAGGGTAGGTTTTAAATAACTAAATTGTGACCACAATAAAAATGGAAAGTTATTTAAAATGGAAGGACAAATATTGGTGCATAATAGTGTGGGGTAAGGCATGTTTTTGAAGAATGATGTAAATTGTGTCAGCCTGGCTACATTGGATAAAAACCCCAGACAGAAGAAGGTAATATTCTTTATTTGTTGTTGTTGTTTTGGAGACAGGCTTTCTCTGTAGCTTTGGGGACTGTCCTGAAACTAGCTCTTGTAGACCAGGTTGGCCTAGAACTCATAGAGATCTGCCTGCCTCTACCTCTCAAGTGCTGGGATAAAAGATGTGTGCCACTCCCTCCTAATATTAAAAAAAAATATTTATTTATTTATTTATTAAAATTTTCTACCTCCTCCCCTCCTCCGATTACCCTCCCACTCTCCCCACTCCCCCATCCCTCTCCAATCCTAAGAGAAGTCAGGGTTCCCCGCCCAAGGCCCTTTCCCCGCCATCCAGGTATAGGAAGGTGTGCATCCAAACAGACTAGGCCCTGAAAAGGCCAGTACATGCAGTAGAATCAAAACCCAGTGCCATTATCATTGGCTTCTCAGTCAGTCCTCATTGTCAGCCACATTCAGAGAGTCTGGTCTGATCACATGCTCATTCAGTCCCAGTCCAGCTGGCCTTGGTGAGCTCCCATTAGATCAGTCACACAGTCTCAGTGGGTGGACGCACCCTTCACCGTCCTGACTTCCTTGCTCATGTTCTCCCTCCTTCTGTTCTTCATCTGGATCTTGGGAGCTCATTCCAGTGCTCCAATGTGTGTCTCTGTCTCTATCTCCATCCATCGCCAGATGAAGGTTCATATTCATCTTTTTGGGTCCGGGTTATCTCACTCACCACTTCCTACATATAACCCCAGTAGCACAGACAATAAGAGCAGCAATGAATAATAAATGGGACCTTCTAAAACTGAGAAGTTTCTGTAAAGCAAAGGACACTGCCATTAAGACAAAAAGGCAACCTACTGAATGGGAGAAGATTTTCACCAACCCCACATCAGACAAAGGCCTGATCTCCAAAATATATAAAGAACTCAAGAAACTAGACATTAAAATTCTGAATAACCCAATTAAAAAATGGGGTACTGAATTCTTCAACAGAAGAAGTTCAAATGGCCAAAAGATACTTAAGGACATGTTCAACTTCCTTAGCAATCAGGAAACGCAAATCAAAACAACCTTGAAATACCATCTTACACCTGTCAAAGGTAATATTCTTAATCATACAAGGAATAGCCTTAATAAAAAAGAGTACTTTATTTTAATGATAATATATCAAAAGTTTTTGAGCTTAGCACTGATATTATCATATTTCCATGCTTATTTATGTCTTTTCTATTTTTCACCACCACACTGAGAACTCCAAGAAAGTAAAAGTTTTTTTTTTTTAACTAACTGGTTCATTCACTGTTGTATGTGTATTCCTAGTGTAGATGACAGTCCCTGGGATGGAATCTAGGCTACTATATTCACCTAAGTTGTTTCTAACCTCTCTCAGTTCAGAGGGAACTTCATATATACTACAATGCAAGTAATGTCTGCTGGAACTCTGCAATTTCATAAGCAGCGAACACCATGGAGCCTCAACATTCTCATTGAAGTAATGATGAGTTTTTTTTTAGGAAAGTGGTCCTGAATTGGGGTCTCTAGGCTTTATCCTAGGAGGAATTGAATCACAAAAGAGAGTATAAGTATCATTTTACAATTTTCTACTCAAGAGATAATGATCTGAACAACCTCATTGGAAGTAGAAAGTGAGAATAGAGGTAATGTGTCCTTCTAGGGTATAATTAATGTGTGTTCATACTGATTGGATACAAGGGAGCAATCAATAAGACAATTACTGGATGTAACTCAGGATTTTTATCCTGAGATTGAATCAACGAATGATTTTGGCACTAGCTTAGAAAATGAAAACCAAAAGGAAAAAAAAAGCTGGTTTGATAGATGGAGGGAGTGGATAGATTGTATATTCAGAGACATATATTTTGAGACTAATGAGGTTTTAAGATACATATGTAGACCTACTAAGTTGCAAGAATTTGGATCTCAAATTCACCAGAGAAGTTGGTAATACCAAGCTAGATTTTTGAGATTGTGAAGCTGTAAAAGAGGCTAAGGTGTGGAGAAAATTTAAAAATGCCAAGAGAGGTCAGCAAATAGCAGTATTGAGTAATTAATGTGACAGAGGAGAAGACAATAGAATGTACATACAAGAACAGTGAGAAGATATGACTAGGGATACAGGAATGGGAGCATGAACCTAGAGAGACAGAAGTGACTATTTGTGCTGAAAGCTACCAACAGGACAAGCAAAATAAGAACTAAATCATCCCCAGACTTATTAACTGGAAGGAAGTCTTACACTTTTCCTGTTTGAGAATTTTTTCCATACATATAATGTGTTTTGATCAAGTTCATACCTATATTCCCTCCCCTAATTTTTTCCATATATTCTCTCTCTCTCTCTCTCTCTCTCTCTCTCTCTCTCTCTCTCTCTCTCTCTCTTCCTCTCTCTCTGTCTCTCTCTTTCTTTGTCAACCCACCGAGTACACTTACCATTGTCACTATACGAAAAGGTACAGACTATTATGTGGTAAATGGATAGTCAGTCTATTGAGACAAAATATTAAAATATTTTAAGAAGGAGTAAATCAAATAAAATAATGGGGAATTTAAATCTACATTACAAGTCTCTGAAGAGTGGATGCAAGGTGATGAATTGGAGAAGCAAATGTTACATCTAAATATTAGCTCAAGGAGGTAGAAAAGTGGGACTGAAAAAGGAACGGAGTATAAGGAAAAGAATTATTGTTTACAAAGAAGACTTGGTGTGTTCCTGTTCCCAAAGGAAGAAATCAGTGCTAAGGAGACTAATGACTGTGGATGACTGATGCAATGGGATGCTAGGAAGACAGAGAAAAGAGCAAGAACATTCTCACAGTCACATACAAAACAGATAAGGTAAGATGTGTTACATAGAATGATAATTTCTCAAGATATGAAGGAAGAAAAAAGGAACAAAATCAGAAAATGCAAAGAGGAGACAAGCCGAATTTCAAGAGTTCGGGTTATAGTTTTTCTTTTCTGAAAAGCAGGGAGCAGCTCCTTCTGATAGCAACTCGATGTATTAGCCTTCTTCTCAGATAAAAAGCTTTAAAGTATTACAATAAAAATCACCCGGAGGTTATTTGCATTTGGATACAGTGCAGTGAACTTTCTCTTGACTTTTTTCATAACCATATGAAATTCTGGTTCAAAGTGTTGTTGAAAAGTTTTGTTCTATATAGCTTAGTTTGGCAACTCTAAGCCTTTTTTTCAGAAATCATTCATATCAGAAAGTAGTTTTATATCTAATCCTATGTGTGATGGTTACTATGGAAACAATAGAATGTAAATTTTATTTTATATAATGCAGAGATATACTATTGATCAGATGGGACTAAGAGAGCTTCAGACATTTCTCCAAAGGAAAAGACAAAAAAGAAAGTAAATAGGTTGTTAGGTAAAAAGAACTTTTTACATTAAGGGAAAAAATAGTTTTCATACATAAAAACTTTGAGAGTCAATAGGTGGCTACAGCTTTATCTATCTAGTTTGAACAAATGTAAGGGATAAAGTCTTGACAATTTAGAGGTGGGAGATGACAAGAGTCATTAGCTGGCAACAGTAATAAGAACAACTCACAGATGTGAAGGAAGCCATAGGGCTGGGTCATTAAGTACAAGTGAAACTGGAGCAGAACCAATGTCTGCACACACTTCAGTACACAATAAAACAACTAAGTGGAGAGCCTGAGACGAGCAGAGCTGAGAAACAAATCCTGTCTAAGTAGAGAACCATTAATGTAAGCAGTTCAAATTGCAGGAGTTAAAAAAAATTATCATAGAGGCCAACCATTAAGGAAATCAGGGATTTGAATATCATAAAACAGCTTCCATACCCTTAATTTATTATCTATTTATTAATTGTTAGCCTTCTAGATCAATTTCATTTTTTAGCTGTTACGAACAGGGAAACAGCATACTTAGGTAGATATGTGGGTATCTCCATATTATGGTACAGAGCCTATTGGCTATATGCACAGGAACACTATAGATGAATCTATTGTATTTCTGATTTTAATGATCATATTGGTCTTCATTCCCACAAAGAATGAAGAAACATTCAACTTTTTCTTCATCCTTGTCAACATTTGTTGTCATTTTTATCTAGAAAAGGCTATTACTTACTAAGGTAAGACTCTGTCACACTGAAGTATTGATTTGCAATTACCTGTTTGCTACAAACATGTAATAATTTCTTCAATGGTTTTATATTTTATTTTTTAAATTTATTATAATTATATCACTTCCCATCTTTCTTGTCTTCTCAACACCTCACATACATCTTCTTTCTTCTTTTAAATTCATGACCTCTTTTCAGTTAGTGATTACCTATATCACACACACACACACACACACACACACACACACACACACACGAGTGCATATATTCCTAAATACATAAATACAACCTGTTCAGTCTACAAAATGTTACCTGTATGTATGTACAGGGGTGGCCATTTGATATTGGCCAGTTAGGGCTCCCTCATCTGTGGTTCCTAGCTGCAAGTTTTCAGATGTGAATATGTAATCTGGACTTACTCCAGGAACCAGGAAAGTAAAAGGGGACCATGGGACTTCCAAGGAGCAATAGAAAGGGAAATAACATGGTATAAGTGGTTTGATGATGCATGAGAGAAAAACGGGGGACTTAAATTAGGGAAATGGAGGGAGATAGCTTCAGTATTCATTAGCTGTGTGTATTTCTTTGTAAAATTATATAGTTTTATGCTTTGAGATTCTACTATAATGATGTTCTTTCTTCACTTTTGACCCTTCAACCCATCTCATGGTTCCCTTTGCTCTCTTTCAGATACATAGTCTCTCTTTTTCTGTAGTTGTTGGTATATATACACAGAGAAAGACATATTCCCAAATATGTAAATATAACCTACTCTGTCTGTAGAAATGTATTTATATGTGTATGTTTTCAGGGTTGACTTTGGTATTATATAACCAATTGGTGTCCTCTTCCCTGGGGTAGACTATTTTTCCCAGTCTCAACATTTGTGAGTTGCCTATAGTTCTTTACCTAGGACTGAGGCCTCATGGGCTTTCTGTCTTTCAATTTAGCAGAATTATTGGTATCATCCCTGTTCAGGTTATGTTTAGGCATCCATGTTAGTGAGCCTTCATTGGTGCTGCCTTTCTGACATTTATAGAAGATACACTTTCACAGCCAACTTACTGCTCATCTAATTCTCACAGTCTTTCCACCTCCTCCTCCCCAATGATCCCTAAGCCTTAGGTAGGAGATGTACTATAGATGAATCCATCATGCTTGGTCTTCACAACTCTGAATTTTAGCCAGTTGTTGTTCTCTGTAATGGTCTCTGTCTGGGGGAAAGGGAAGTCTCCCTGATGAATGGTGAGAACTGCACTTATCTGTAGATGTAAGGATGACTATTTAAAATGTAGTTAAAAAAATTGGGGATCATGGGGGTGGGCAGGGGAGAGGAAGGGATGGAAATGGAGAAAATTATATAGCTCAATAAAAACAATTAAAATATAAAATAAAATAGAGTTAGGGAGCTGGGTGGTGGCAGCACACACCTTTAATCCCAGCACTCAGGAGGCAGGAACAGACAGATCTCTGTGAATTTAAGGCCAGTCTGGGCTACAAGAGCTATTTCCAGGACAGGCTCCAAAGCTACAGAGAAACCCTGTTTTGAAAAAAAAATATGTAGCTAGGGATTATAATGGTTGGCTTAGGAAAAATGGTTGTTATAGGTTCTTCACTAGCTCTTGGCAGTTGGCTAGGTTTCAAGTACCAGGAATGATTTCCCTCTTCTTGATTCGGTCTCTAGTTCAATTAGAGAGCTGTTGGCTAGTGTTACGGTATGTGTGCCACTATTGCATCTTTAAGGTAATATCGTGCCATGCTGGTCATTGTTGTAGTTTTTAGGCATCATAGCTGGATAGGAGTGTTCATTGCTTCCTCCTTCAGAAGCTTGCATGTTACCTTCTGTTACCATAAAAGCTAGTTAGTCCTCAGAGAGAAAATTTTCAGTCAATTCCCCTTCAGGGGCATCTGGGTCCTGAGTTTTAAGAATGTGGTATCTTCAGCAGTGGTGATTTGTCTTCTATCTCTAGTTGCCAGTTAGGGTTGGGACTTCATGAGCTGCCTCCTTCATACATACTGGGATTTTACTTGTTTTCATCTTCTGTATATCATGTAATTTCAGTCGTGGTTATTGTGATATCTCGTGTACAACAGGTGCAGTCCTTTTGGTAATGGTATTAATCTATCCTTGAGAAACATTTACTCTTTGTCAATTTTCTTATGTTTCTTAATCAAGGTTTATAGTTTTCTTATATCTCAGCTAGTAAAGGCCAGGTGATTTTTTTGTATTTTAATGAAAATAAGAAGTATTTAAAATTACACTTCCTCCACTTTATATGTGAAATAATTTAAGAAATGTATTAACCTCTTAAAACTTATAATAAAATTCTTTTCTGTTCCATTATTTTTAGTTCGTATAAAAGACTGGGTAACTGTTTATTTAGTTTGCCACTGCTATAATTATCTGTTTTGAAATAAAGGTTCTTTAGAGTCATTGTTTGCCAATAAACAAGCATGTGACTTGTCCTTCCACCTTCAACCTCTGTTTGAGCAGTGTTGCCAGATTGTTTCAAAAGAAAATAACAACATTGGAAAGGTCAACCACCTACTAACCATACAACATTTGGCATGGCATTATACAGTGTAAATTTATAGGTATGAAAACAGCTTCTGTACAGATCCCCTCAGAACACTGCTGCTTCCTATGATAGGACAGTTTAAATTTCAGACTCTTTTAAAATAACACAGAATATGCAGCATCTCAATCCCACAAGGTTAGTAAAACCTTCCTCTTTCCTCTTCCCTTGATGAAAAGATGATTAGCTTATGATCTAACTTCAAGTTTTCTATCTTAGTGGTACTCTGATGAATTGAGGTTTGATTGCCTCTCTCTCTCTCTCTCTCTCTCTCTCTCTGTCTCTCTGTCTCTCTCTCAGATTTATTTATCTTGATTTTAAGTTCATGAGTGTTTTCCCTGCATGTTTGTCAATATGTTGCATATATGACTAGTGTCTGCAGTGGCAGCTAGAGGACTCTGGATCCCCTGGAACTGGAACCATAAGCCGTTTTGTGAGAACTGAAGCCAGATCCTCAACAAGAACAATAAGTACTCTTAACTGTTGAACTCTCTCTCTCTCTCTCTCTCTCTCTCTCTCTCTCTCTCTCTCTCTCTCTCTCTCTGTGTGTGTGTGTGTGTGTGTGTGTGTGTGTGTGAGTGTCCCTTATACCTCCAATCTTACACCATTTCACATGTACCTTCTCAGGTCTTATAAACTGAAGCTCTGTGGAAACTTTTGTGAAGCTTGCTCACACTATGATTCTCCTGTAATGAGAGAGAATGGGAGCCCTGTGATGAGGTGCCACTACCTACTCATCTGTCTCTAGTTTCCTTTCAACTGGAATATTCTGCTAAAGTCAATCCGTCACTTTCAGAATATAACTGCAGTCTTTACTACTTTTGTTCTCAAGACTTTTTTTTGATTACTTTTACTTATGTGTGTTAGTGTCAGCATATGAATATACAAACATGAGTAGCCTTAGAGACTAGGAAAAATGGTATCTACTGGAGATAGTTATGGGCTACTCAATAGTGGTGTTTGGAACTCAATTCAGGTCTTCGCGAAGAGCAGTGAGTGCTATTTTACATTGAGCCACCTCTGCAAAACTTAGCTGTCGTCTAGAATTGGATTTCCAGCAATCATATATGCCACCACGTGTGGTATCTTCAGTTGGCTACCTTTGTATGTGACACAGCAATAATGAGGACATGGCATTTTTGGTTACTCTTTTTTTCTAGTTAAGCAAATTATTGTCTAAATTCCCAAATGATGTTTTATATACTTACCAGCCAAATCAATGATGACTTGGCTTTGTTGTAGTATCTATCACCTGTCTCCAGAGACTGGCACTTCATCTAATGCTCAGAGCTGAACAAGTCAATAAAGTAGCTCCATACACAGTATTTCTTCAAGAGTGGGATGGGTTGCAGTTTCTGCAACACTTGTATATTTAGTAAAAGAGATGAATATGAAATGTGTTATTTTTCTCTTTTAAGACATTTGGCTTATTCTTCCTCAAGTCAGCTTGTAGTATGGAGCATGGTTTTCATTTTAAAAGAAAAGATTTTTGACTTTGTAAAGAAGTCTCCCATGAAATGACAATAGGTAAGCGGTTGATCAGGGTAATCAGAGCCAGAGATGTAATTATAAACATGGCATCTTACCAGCAATGATTTTTAAAATTGTATTCACTTTAACAGTTTTGTTTGTATTTATAATGAGTTTTAATCCTTCTTGCCCTTAGTGCACTATCTCAATACTCTTTCTGTTCCTGCTGCAACTCTTATTCACAGAAAATCCCTCTCCTACTTGTGTGTGTGTGTGTGTGTGTGTGTGTGATCGAATGAGTTTAAAACAGTTGCCTGTATGAGAATGGAAGGGAGGTTATTTATTGGAGCATGAGTAACTTAAAAGCTGTTCTATCACTGAAAAAAGTGACATCCCTTCCACTAGCCAACATTAACTGTCAATAATCCCTCAGGGAATAGTGGGGACTCATGAGCCTTTGCCTTTCCATGACGAGATGTTGATAGGTTCAATCTTGTGTAGGTCATGAGCAGGTAACCACAGCTGCAGGAAGTTCATGAATACTTCGGCTATGTCACGTATAGAAGCCAGCATTTAACAACAGTCCTCTTTAGTGTCTCTTTTATATTCTACTGCCCCATCTCCTGCCACGTTCCCTTAACTTGGGGAAATAATGTGTGTGTGTCGAGGTGATATAGATATCTCTTTTAGGATTAAGAGCTCTAAAATAATCAGTTATTGTTTATTTTTACAAGCAAGGATTTAATAAGACTAGGTAGAATTATTTGAGGAATTATAGTGTATCAGACATTGTGTTATGAACTTCACACGTGTTCCTGACTTTAGTTCTCTCAATGGCCTTCTGAGAGGTTGGCACATTTATTGCCTGCATTTTAATCATGAGAAAACTGAGGATTTAATGATTGTGCATGGCATGTGTGGTGGTTATGATATGAAGGCATTAGCCATGTCTGAGTGAAAAGCCTAGTCCTCACAGCAGCTGTTCATTAAAATAATTGACATGTTGTTCTGATTTTATGAGTCAAACTCCATGATGTGGACTTGTTTATTCTAAATGTGATGCAGCATCAATTATTCTAGGATACTCTGTTAATGAGACTTATCACAATCCACTTAAATGAAACTTTTTTTTTACTATCTCTTTAGCAAGGACACAAACAACTATACTATGCACCTATGTGACTCGTTATAGCTTCCAAGAATGCTGTTGTCAGTTCTATTGTGCAAGTCAGTGAAGTCATTTCTAGATCTAAATTTTATTTCTAAGCAGGGAATCAGATAGGGCTTTTGTGAAAACTTGTATTCCATTATTCATATAGCTATTGTAGAAATTAGAGTGCATCTGATGAGTTCCTAAGTACCCACATCCATTGTTTTGAAGCAGAACCTTTAATTTTCATATAAACTTCAGAGAAATGGAATTAGCACATTTATTTCTTCCGTATCATATTTGCCCTTCACTTATTTACCCTGCACAGACAAGCAGAAAAGACTCACTATTTACAAAAGATAATAACCTGGCAGGGCCAACTTACTGCTATCTTGGATCCCTGAGGTGTCAATGATGCATTGTGCTGATCTTCTCAGGGTCCATTGCCCTTTATAGGAGAGAGAGATTGCTTATCCCACTGGAATGTCTCTGCAAAGCCATCATGTATGTAATGTTGTTCAGAGCAGAATCTGGGAGTTCTGCACTTGTATACTCCAAATCTCTGCTTAATCAATAATAAATGTACTTTCTACCACTTTTCCACCTTTTACACGTGCACTGTTTTCATCCATCAAATGAAGATATCCCTAGTTTTATCTCATATGATGTCAAGTACGTATCACATTCATGTCCAATTAGTAAGCACTCAAACATAATTTAAAAAATAAGCTCTGTGGGTCACAAAACGAAAACAACATAAAAAGGTAATAAAGGCTTAGGCACAGAAGAGTAATCAGAATGTGTTACATATGTAAATGAAATTATAAGGACGAAATTTAAATATTTTAAAAGCAAAGAATGGGTATCATTATTGTGAAATACCTTTTTCTTCTCCAACAGATTCAACAATTTGCCATAGACTCACAAATAATAGTGGTTAAATTAGTAGCTGTGATTCCTGTTGAATCATAGCTTGATTAATGAAAAATAAGACCAAATTTCAGGCAGAGACAACTGAAAACCAAAACAAGACAAGATACTTGAGAATTTTCCCTATTTCATATGCATTCCTGACTTCGTTCTCTCAATAAGTTTGTGAGAAATTCACCAGTCATGAGGGGAATATCATGCATAAATAGGAGAATTTCAAAGAGCATTGACCCAAAGCTCATTTGAAAATTTTCAGATAGCTATGGAATTTGAGATCATGTGCATGTCATTTCTCAAATATGGTCTGTTGGATACCTTCAAGAGCTTTTGTTAGCAAAGTGGCTGAAAGGTAAAAAAAAAAAAACAGAATTCTAACAAAACTACTGAAGTGGAATAATCTCTGTACTTAAGGCCCCAGTGTTCTAGGTTATTTAGTAAGCTTCTGGATAGATTCTTTCCCACTAAGGTCTGAGATTTACTGAGGAGTTCATCTGTTGCTCTGCCGATTGGATAAGCCAATCTAAGCCCTGGGAGAAGTAATTAATTTCCTCCATCTATAATCAATATAGCAGTAATAAAGACGTATTTTCCAGGGCTCTTTGCCCTAGTATAGACTGTGTTGAGAAAAGAAACTATACTAGGAAATGGTGAGTACATATTTCATTTGATTTTTACCTGTTAGAATTCCAGGTCATCTTAGTTACAAGTCCTCTCTTTATTCAATATTATGTACCCAGATTGATTCCTGAAATACACAAGATCATATGTTTTCTGCTCCTCATTCTGTTTATCTTTCTGGGTCACAGTCTAAGCTGCAATACAGGTGCATCACATACATAAACATCCCCCAAGGCTCTATTTTGTATTCTGCTGATATTGTCATCACAGACCACATTGTTGTGTACCTCCAGTCTGAATGTCTCAAGATGTAAAATTTTATTTTCCTTAGTCTTCTACTTTGACCTATGTAATTAGGATATAAAATGTTATATTTTCTTATGACATTTTCAGGACACATTTTGCTGTTGTTGCTAATCCTACTGTTCCCCTTCTCCCCCATTTGCTTGCTATGTGTTGCCTCCCAGTCTGCATAGCTTCTTTTAAACACTCATGTCACGTGTATACTATTCCCATCATCTCTTCCTCAGCATCTCTCCTGCCACTTTCTTAGTTCTAGTTTCACTTTTATGCCCCCAACAAAAAAAGTCACACACGAGAAAGATTTTAATTGTCATTTTTCTCAGATTCATCCATTTCTCTGCAAGTTTAATTTTATTTGTTACTAGACTACATTTGCATATATATGCACATATGTATATGTATCCCACTTTTTTTT
>NW_026068081.1:365948-370127 GCF_014885135.2 Alexandromys fortis | reverse complement strand
CTTTCATTGGTTAATGAATAAAGAAACTGCTTTGGCCTAGTTGATTGGGTGGAACTTAGCTTGGTGGGGAAGACAGAACTGCATTATGGGAGGAAGAAATGCAGAGTCAGGGAGAAACATGGAGCCGCCAGAGACAGGCATGCTTGATGGAGGTGGGTCTTGTATCTTATCTGTTGCTTTCATTGGTTAATTAATAAAGAAACTGCTTGGCCCTCTGATAGGGTAGAATTTAGATAGGCGGAGTAAACAGAACAGAATGCTGGGAGAAAGCCGAGTCAGAGTCGCCATGATTCTCCCATTCCAGACAGATGCAGGTTAAGATCTTCCCTGGCAAGCTACCTCATGGGCTACACAGATTATCCCAAGGAAAAAATTATAAAAAGCAGAGAATAACTTTTAGTGTTAGTCAAGAAGATATGCTAATTTTTATTAAGGTTTTTATTATTATAGATTTAAACACTTTTATTTTTTGATTGTTATTGTTTTGAGACAGTTTCTTAGTTTGTAGACCACAGTGACTTACCTTAGTATGTATCCCAGGCTGACTTTATATTCAAGGCAATCCTCTTGCTACATAAGAACTGCAATTAGAGGTCCAAGCTATCAGAGTAATTTCCTTGCTTTATGCAATATATATAGTGTATATTAAATATTGTGTATGTATCCCATGCTGGCTTTGATATTGTGTGTTACTATAATGATGAATTCTACCACTGGGATTGCAGCTAGTTAACATATATCAATTGCTTAAATTTTGTTTGTTGATATTCCAAATCTTTAGCTACCATAAAACATTTCATCTTAAAATAAATGTTTGATTATTTTCACCATATTTAGAAAGATGAAATTAAAGTGTGCAGCAATTAAATGGCTTATCACAGTTCAAGCAGTATATAAATAATACAACATTTTAATATAACCAGACAAACCAGATTATCCCAATTAATCTAACTTTGCACCACAACAGAAATACTTTCTTCCAAATATTTAAGGATCATGTGATAAGCTTCTTAAGTGATATTCATATTGCTTGGTACCTTTCATATATGCCCCCATCCAGGAATAAGAAGCTTACCATTACTGATTTTGTTGGTTGGTTTATGAGTTGCTTGACTATGTCTTTCTTGCAAAATAGTTTTCCCATTTAACATTTTAAATATTGTTCTTTGGAAAATATAATATATACAGTAAATAGACAGTCATTTGTAGAAAAGCATAACACAAACAAAATAACAGAACAAGTATATGCATGAGTGTACAAAGGAGTTGTATACATATTCTAAAGATATAAGTATTGCCCAATGATATTTTGAAAAGTACGGCTTAAGGACATTAACTCAAGGCAAGACTAGTATAGCACTTTAGTCTAAGATATTCTATTAGGTAATCTATTGGGAGATAAGATATTTGTCAATGTCTGGCTGTAAGAAATATAAACACCCAGTTATTTAGCAAATAGAGATATATCACAACACAAATTTAAGTTGCAACTGCAACAAGCTTCCTGTGACCTACTGTGACATGATAACACCAGAAACATGCAAACAAACAGCAGGAAGACTTGAACACCCTAATCCAGAAGAAGGAGAAGAAATTGACTTTAGATGTAACATGATAAAAATGTTAGAGAGCATTAAACAGGATGTAAAAAACTCCTTTAAGGAAACGGATGAGAAGACTAACAAAAAGTTAGAAGAAATGAATAAATCCCCCAAAGATACCCAAGAAAACCAAGAAAAAGCAATCAAACAGGTAATGGAAACAGTCCAAGGCTTGAAATGGAGGCAATGAAGAAAACGCAAACCGAGGGATATGGCAGGATATGGAAAATATGGGTAAATGAACAGAAACTACAGACACAAATATAACCAACAGAATACAAGAAATAGAAGAAAGAATCTGAGATGCTGAAGACATTATAGAGAAAATAAATGCACTGATCAAAGAAAAGAGCAAATCCAACAAATTCTCATCACAAAATAACCAGGAAATATGGGACACCATAAAAAGGACAAAAGCTAAAAATAATAAGGGTAGAAGAAGGAGAAGAATTACAGCTCAAATGCCCAGAAAATATATTCAACAAAATTATAGAAGAAAACTTTCCCAACCTAAAGAATGATATTCCTATGAAGGTACAAGAAACATACAGAACACTGAATAGACTGGATCAAAAAAAAAATCCCCCTGCCATATAATAATCAAAACACAAAACATACAGAATAAAGAAAGAATATTAAGAGCTGCAAAGGAAAAGGTCAAGTAGCTTATAAAGGTAAACCTATCAGAATTACACCTGATTCTCTATGAAAATCATAAAAGCCAGAAGGTCTTGGATAGATATGTTGCAGAAACTAAGAGACCATGGATTCAATTCCAGAGTACTATACCCTGCCAAGCTTTCATTCACCATCAATGAAGAAAACAAGATATTCCAGTATAAAAACAAATTTAAACAATACATACCCACAAATCCAGCCTTACAGAAAGTAATAGAAGGAAAATCACAACCGAAGGAACCCAACAATGCCCACAATAACTAGGACATCTAACAACCCTCCACCAGCAAAACTCAAAGAAAGGAAACACACAAACTCTACCACCAAAAAAAAAAAATAACCCAAGTTAACAACCACTGGTCATTAATAATATTTAATATTAATGGATTCAATTTACCTATAAAAAGGCACAGGTCAAGAGAATGGATGCAAAAACAGGATCAAACATTCTATTGTTTACAAGAAACACACCTCGACCACAAAGTCAGGGTAAAGGGTTGGCGAAAGGTTTTTCAATCAAATAGACCTAAGAAACAAGCAGGTGTGGCTATACTAATATCTAACAAAATTGACTTCAAACTAAAATCAGCCTGAGATGGAGATGCACACTTTATACTCATAACAGGAATAATTCATCAGGATGCACTCTCAATCCTGAATATCTATGCCCCTAATATAAAAGCACCCACCTATGTAAAAGAAACATTCCTAGAACTCAAGGCAAACATCAAACTCCACACACAAATAGTAGGAGACTTCAACACTCCTCTTTCACCAATGGACAGATCAATAAGACAGTAACGTAAAAGAGAAATAAGAGAACTAATGGAGGTAATGAAACAAATGGACTTAACAGACATCTATAGAACATTCTATCCAAATAAGAAAGAATATACCTTCTCAGCATCTCATGGAACTTTCTCAAAAATTGATTACATCATTGGTAACAAAGCAAACATCCAAAGATACAAAAAAATTTAGTAACCAACTGTATCTCATCAGATCACAATGGAATAAAGATAGCCTACAAACTTATAGAAACTGAACAGTCAACTACTGAACCACCCCTGAGTCAGGGAAGAAATAAAGAAATTTAAGTCTTCCTTGAACTCAATGAAAATAAAGACACAGCATACCAAAACCTATGGGAAACTATGAAAGCAGTGTTAAGAGGAAAGTTCATAGCTCTAAGTGACCACACACACACACACACACACACACACACACACACACACACAAAGAAAGCTCACATTAGAGACTTAATAGTATAACTGAAAGCTCTAGAAAAAAAAGAAGCAGACTCACCTAAGAGGAGTAGAAGAGTGGAAATAATCAAACTGAGGGATGAAATAAACAAAATAAAAACACAGAAATCAATCCAAAGAGTCAAGGAAACAAAGAGCTGGTTCTTTGAGAAAGTCAACAAGATTGACGAACCTTTATCCAAACTAATCAAAAGGCAGAGAACACGCAAATTAACAAGATCAGAAATGAAAAGGGGGACATAACCACAGACAAATTCAGAGAATCATTAGCTCTTACTACAAAAGCCCGTATGCCACGAAACTGGAAAATGTAAAAGAAATGGACACATTTTTTTTTAGATAAATACCATATACCAAAGTTAAACCAGGACCATGTGGACAATCTAAATAGACCTGTTAGTCGTGAAGAATTAGAAGCTGTTATAAAAAACCTCCCTACCAAAAAGAGCCCAGGACCAGATGGTTTCAATGCGGAATTTTACCAGAACTTCCAAGAAGACATAATACCTATACTCCTTAAGGTATTTCACAATATAGAAACAGAAGAGTCATTACCAAATTCCTTTTATGAAACTACAGTTACTCTGATACCAAAACCACACAAAGACTCTACCAGGAAAGAGAATTACAGGCCA
>NW_026068081.1:337314-362496 GCF_014885135.2 Alexandromys fortis | reverse complement strand
AAAAAAAGCCCAGGAGTAGATGGTTTTATTGCAGAATTTTAACCAGAACTTCCAAGAAGAGCTGATACCTATACTCCTTAATGTGTTTCACATAATAGAAACAGAAGAGTTGTTCCCAAACTCTTTTTATGAAACTACAGTTACCCTGATTCCAAAACCACAAAAAGACTCAACCAAGAAAGAGAATTACAGACCAATCTTGCTCATGACCATCAATGCAAAAATTCTCAATAAAATACTGGCAAACTGAATCCAAGAACACATCCAAAATATTATCTAGTAGGCTTCATCCCAGAGAGGTAGGGCTGGTTCAACATACAAAAATCTATCAATGTAATCCATTATATAAATAAACTGAAAGAAGAAAAACCATATGATCATTTCATTAGATGCTGAAAAAGCATTTGCAAAATTCAACACTTCTTTATGATAAAGGTTTTGGAGAGGTTAGGGATACAAGGATCATACCTAAATATAATAAAAGTAATATACATCAAACCAACAGCTAATATCAAATTAAATGAAGAGAAACTCAAAGCCATTCCACTAAAATCAGGAACAAGGAAAGGCTGTCCACTCTTGCCATACCTCCTCAACATAGTGCTTGAAGTTCTAGAAATAGCAATAAGACAGCATAAGGAGATCAAGGGGATTTGAATTGGAAAAGCAGAAGTCAAACTTCCATTATTTGTAGATGATATGATAGTGTATATTAGTGAGCACAAAAACTCTACCAAACAACTCCTACAGGTGATAAATTCCTTTAGTGATGTGGCAGGATACAAGATCAACTAGAGAGGGAATTCAGAGAAACTTCACCTTTCACGATAGCCACAAATATCCTAAAGTATCTTGGGGTGATGGAGGAAGGTCATCTGTCTATGTGTTATTTCATTGGCTAATGAAGAAACTGCCTTGGCTTTTTGATAGGACAGCAGCTTAGGTAGGCAGAGTAGACAGAACAGAGTGCTGGGAATAAGGGATGTGAGGCAGATGCCATAGCTCTCCTCTCCAAGATGGACACAAGTTAAGATCTTTCCCAGTAAGCCACCACATTGTGGTGCTACACAGATTACTAAATATGGGTTAAAGCAAAGATGTGAGAATTAGTCAATAAGAGGCTGAAACTATAGGCCAGGCAGTGTTTAAATAAATATAGTTTCTGTTTAATTATTTCGGGGGTAAGCTAGGCAGGATCCAGGCAGGAACGCAGCCTACTGCTCCTTCTACATTGGGGTAACTATAACCAAGGAAGTAAAAGATCTATTTGACAAGAACTTTAAGTCTTTGAAGAAAGAAATTGAAGAGGACATCAGAAAATGGAAGGATCTCCCAATCTTTTGGATGGGTAGGATCAACATGGTAAAAAATGGCAACTCCACCAAAGGCAATCTATAAATTCAATGCAATCCCTATCAAAATCCCAACAAAATTCTTTACAGACCTTGAGAGAACAATAATCAACTTTATATGGAAAAATAAAAAAAAAAAACCAGAATAGCCAAAACAAACTTGTGCGACCACTTTGGAAATCAGTGTGGTGATTTCTCAGGAAATTGTGAATCAACCTACCTCAGGATCCAGCAATACCACTCTTGGGAATATACCCAAGAGATTCCCAATCATACTCCAAAAGCATTTGTTCAACTATGTTCATAGCAGCATTATTTGTAATAGCCAGTACCTGGAAACAACCTAGATGCCCCTCAATGGAAGAATGGATAAAGAAAGTGTGGAATATATATGCAGTAGAGTACTACTCAAAGGTAAAAAAACAATGACATCACAAGTCTAGAGAAGCCAAATAACAAGGTGAACCCAAGGAAACACACATATAGATCCTCCTGGAAATTGGAAGCAAACAAGATTGCTTGGCAAAAGTTGGAAGCATGGGGTGGGGGTAGGGGTGGGGATGAGATTGAAGGAAGGAGAAAGGGGGAAATGTAAGTCAGAAGGAAAGATTGGCGAGAGCTTGGGGGAGTGGGAGTGTGGAGATGGAGGAAGGGCAGATACAGGAGCAAGGAAAAAGATATCTACATTAAGGGAACCATTTTAGGGTTGAGAAGAGACTCGGCTCTTGAGGGGATCCCAGGTGTACACAGGGATGTCCACAGCTAGGTTCTTGGGCAACAGAGCAGAGGATACCTGAACTGGCCTTGCCCCACTATCACATTGATGTTTATCTCAAATATCACCATAGAATCTTTGTCTGGCTATGGATGGAGATAGAGACAGAGACCCTCATCAGAGCAGTGGACTGAGCTCCCAAGGTCCAGTTGAAGGGCAGAAGGAGGGAGAAGACGAGTAAGAAGTCAGGAATGCGAGGGGTTGGTCCACCCACTGAGACAGTGTGCCTGTTCTAATGCGAGTTCACCAAATCCAACTGGACTGGGACTGAATGAACATGTGATCAATCCTGACCCTCTGAATGTGGCTGATAATTGAGGTAGACTGAGAAGCCAATGATAATGGCACTGGGATATGTCTCTACTGTATGTACTGTGTTTTGGGGACCTTATTCTATATGGATGCACAGCTTCCTAGGCCTGGCTGTAGGGAGCAGGGCCTTGGACTTCCCACAGGGCAGGGTTCCCTGCCCTCTCTTAAGGCAGGCGAGGGAGGGAGGAAGGAGAGTGGGGGAGTTGGAGGTGAATGGGAGGAGGGGAGGAAGTGTAAATTTTTGAATGGAAACATAAAAAAATAAAAATTAAAAATCAACAAATGAAATACAAACACCCAGTTATTTAGCAAATATATCACAACACAAATTTAATTTGCAACTTCACCAAGCTTTCTGTCACCTATTGTGAAGTATTAATTAATTCTGTCAGGGGAAGAGAATAATTGTATTGACATTTGAAAATTCAATTCACTAGATATTGATCTACATCTTAAGATTGCAAATACACTACTTTGTGTTAATGGTCATTTTGTCTGGCCAAGTTGTCATTTTAAAATGCATATCCTTTATGAAATTATTTTATTTTACTTTGTCCTGTTTTGTTTTATTTTTTATGTGAGTATTTTGTTTGCATGTATGCTTGGTTCCCACTGAGTGCAGAAAAAGACAATGGGACCCTGTAACTAAAGACTGTTAGTAAGCCTCTGCTAGAAGAGCAGCTAATACTCTTAACAACTGGGCCATCTCTCCAGCTTTTCATATCTTTAAAAATGAAATTAAGCATATTATCAGATTTGTTCCTTTCATTTTTTTCTCTGTTGAAAATATATGTAGTAATCATTTTTATTTGACAATGTTTATGTGTATTACTTATTTACATGATGTCTTTATAAACACGTGTACATCCTCTCTCTGCCATTGTGTCTGTGCTGTACTTATTTCAAATAACTATATTTGTGTTGTTTCTGAATAAATCAGAGTAAATACTATTGTGGAAAAATAGAAAATGGTAAGGAGACCAATAAGAAATATGAATTCATATTTATTTTTAAATAAGATTAAAATGGAGGTAACAACCAGATTTGAGGAACTTAAAATGTCTTGAAAAATTGTTTTCTAGGAGATAAACTGAATCTAAACTACAGAAATAATTTCTTGACATGAGAATTCATGCTTCAATTCAGTGATATATCTTGGAATGTTATTTGGCTGAGTGGTTAAAATAGAAAGAACTATAAAAATACATTGATTACTAGCTCCCAGATACCACATCTTCCCTGATATTCTTGTTATGAAACCATGGCTAAAGATACAAGTGAATCAATCACCCACTGATGTTGGCCTTGGCAAAGAAATTAATGTTTCTTATGACACATCAGTTATATAGAAATGCTACATTAGTACTGGAAAAGGATGCATCTGAAGAAATTAGCAAGTGTTTTACTTCATTTAAGTTACTTATGATGGTTAATACTTGCAAATGAAAGTCAATGAAATTGGTCCATATACTGTGCATTTAGTGAATTTGAGATTTGTATACTTAAAATTCTGTCAACAACAACAACAATGCAGCAGTTAAATATAAACCTTCTGAAACACAGGTGAAAGAGTACACTAACTGAATGATAACTAATGAACATAGAGCTTTCAAATTTTTAATTCAATTGTCATTTTTACTATCATGTATTAATTATTCTTAATTTAATCATGACATTTTTATACCTGTATAGAATATATTTCAGTCAAATTCACCCCTTATCACTGATTGAATTTAGCAATTTCCATTTCTCTAGTTCCACCTGAAACTTTGAATAGAACACTCAAGGTTCAGGTATCAAATTCCAAGCTCTGGCTAAACCTTTCCCTTCCCACCTACTGTCTTCTTTTCCTCCCAAGTCGAACCAGTTTTTCATTCTTCTTAAAATATCTTGCTCACCAATTTTTATAGTACTCCTTATAATGTCCTCTATGTATCTGGACCTGCCCTACCTCATTAGACTAAGACTGTCTCAAGGAGTGGTGTATTTGTTTATGGTTCATTTCTATTTCATTTCAGCTAGCACAATACCTGGTGTATAACTTGTGTAAAATCAATATTTACTATTGTAGAAGCAGAAATGAAATAACATTTTATAACAGGTAATTGATGGAACTAAAAATATGTATTAGAGAGGAAGAAGCAATGCTGATTGTTGTCAACACACATTTAAAGGGTTGATGTGGCAAAGGATTGGATGTGCCCGTAGTTATTACTATGATGAATTGAGAAAAGCTAATGGATAGGAGAGTGCATTTAAATGGAGAATAGTTTATCAAGCAAGGATTGAAAACCTTGAATAGGATGTTACTCTCTTAAAAACTACTAATAACAACTTTGTGCCATTCAAAGTGTATACTAAGTAAATGGGTGCTGAGGGTGTATTGTTCACAGCCTGTATATTTTGCTTGCACATTGGTGCTTCGTGTCCTTAAAGTGTTTTATCTAGAACCACAGCTCAGTGGTTGAACATTTGCTTAGCATTTGCAAAATTTGGGGCTCAATCCCCAGGACTATAAACATTGTATTTATCCTGGCCAGTTTTGTAGCATTTTAAAATTTTATAAATTAATGGTTAGATACATGCTTTGAAATCAATAAACCATAGACACACCACTTTGATCTCAAAAATATGAAAGTATAATCTAAGTTGTTGAAGTCAGCAAATGAATATTCAGATTGTACAGTTAAGTCTGAATGACAGATGAATAAATTTTTTAGTATACATATATTTCATGATCAAATGGTGATATACTTATGCTAAAAGTAATTATTTTGGAAAAGATTAATTTAGCTGTATTTATGGCTTTAATATGATTTCACCCTTTTTAAAATCATGTTGCGATATCTCAGGTTTTTATATTAACAAGTAGGGTCAGATAAGATTAAGGTTCTGTCCTTAATGACAGAAAGCACTACTGTGTTAATTGTTTAATGGATTCTGATCAGATTGGGTCTACTTACATGGCAGTTTGGCTGGTTTTATTACCTACTATTCTCTATCTCAGCTTTATGATTTCTTACACTGATTTAAAACTTTTATTGCAAGAAAACTTCATTGGATGAGGCACCTCAGTTTTGTAATGGAACTCTGAGCCGCAAAATCCCTGTTTTTTTATAAACCAGACCTTTTTATTATATTAGTGATAAAGAATGAACTAATATAACTATTTATACTGAATTTTATCTGGCATCAGTGCTATCTTGCATACTTGTCATGTATAAAATATTAATGCTCAGCTACAACTATCATTAATGATGAGATGAACTACTCTTTAATGCTATGTCATAAGATATGCCATTATTCTTAGGCAAGAAATTGATATTAAAATCCTTGAAGCAAGAAATGAAAAGCACAATACAAATAGAGAATGTGAGAAAACTCACAGACAAGGACTATCTATCCCAGTAGACAGGTATAGATCAACTATACAAATGGGCCTAAGAGGTAAGCTAATAGAAATGTTTTCAGAATAGAAAGTGTGTCTATCTAATTTTCATGTAACCTTCCACTTCTAAAGAGAGATCATGTATTTTAAAGGATTTTGAGATGTCATCAATTACCTTTCAGAACGAAAACCCCATCATTAGTGGATCTGTGGCCTAGGGAAATGGGTGCCTTCATATTATTGATAGGAATGCAAATAGCATAATCCAAATGCAATTTAACTTCATGATCGCCTTCAATACGCAAGTACAGATGTACTCATCCACTGGGTAAGCTTATGCTTATTTTGCTATTTGCTTCTGCTTGGAGTTATAGTATTATTTGTAATATCAAAAGAAATGCAAATATCTACCTTCAGTTGACTGACTAAATTAGGATGTATTCACAATGAACTATTAGGCATGAAAGAGGAAACTTTACTGATTAAATGAAGATTAATAGTTAGGTGCATGAAATAAGTACAGAATATTATGCCATATATATATCACCGTTCTTATAAAAATGTGAGGAAAGCAAGAATAATCACTCATAGTTTATGTTACTCAAAGAACATCATAAATCAAAATAGGGAACTAAAAATACCAGTTACCTGTTTATGCACCAACTTGTGGTTGGGCAGGGCCAAAAGTATGATAACGAAGCCTTTCATTAAATGCATTTGTATATTTAATTTTGCTACCATGCAAATTATAATTAGAAAAAAATGTTATAGGAACAATGCCATAATCATATTTGATTGAATGACAGAACTTTGATAAGAAACTTTGTCATAATACATTCAAACTATATACCTTAAATCAGAGATAGAGATGTCCTTGAGTTAGGTATTAAATTATTTTCTCACACTGACAGTGATATTTGTCAACATTGAGAAGAACTCACACTTTTCCAAGTATTTAAAATTGTGTTAAGACTAAGCTTCAATTGTTTCTCTGTATATATGATCATGTTAAATTAGGGATTGTTATTCTTATGTGCTGTGATATCACCATTTTTTCTCTTATGAGTCATTCTTGACTTAATACTAATGTCATAATTTTCAGTAAATTATCATTTAAAAAGTCTGTTACTCCTATCTCACCTTTTTTTTTCTATGTCATCTTTTCACATTTCTTTTAAGCATATTATCTCTATCCAGCTACCACCTCCATTGTGTATATACATATATGAGACATGTACAAGTGTGTGGAGCTACGCATGCTCATTTCCTAATTATGTTGTTAACTACTGGTGAGGGACTGAGCCTAGTCCAACTTCCGTCTTTTATTTTCCAACCTCTTTGCAGTTAAAAATGTCAGCATACTAACAGTTTAGCTTTATAGCATCTTACTTATGTGAATTCTGATTTATATGATTTGGAATGCGTAGTACTGAAAATAGATCTTTATCTCTCATGATTGTAGGATTATAGTAATAGTGATCAATACTAGTAATGCAATCATTGGTTATTAGTAAATTTAGAAAACTGGAATGATTAAATAAACAGACAACTCTATCAGATAGGGAAATGTAGGATTGGTAAAGTCAAAGCTGTGACTAGCCATGTTTTCATGAATGATGGATTGATGTCAGTTGTTTCATCTAAATCTATGTTTTTAAATTGAATGCGCTGTGTTTATTGTGTTCTTTATGTCACCAACCTACATGTAGCAAAATATTTTGTAAGGATGCAGAAAGTCCAGTGTTATTGTTTAGATGGTGTCTCTCATGTATTGAAAGCTTGCTTTATATTATTTTGGAATAATTTATAGCATAGGGTGTGAAATTTAGTTGGTCTTTGTGGACAGATATTTGTAAACCGTATTTTGTTTTAGACACCTCTTTACCACTCTTTTGCTTCTGTCTTTCATGTGTTCAATAGGGTATTTCACAGTTCCAGTTGCTATAATGTTCTTCCTCACTGTGGTACCAGAATCTGTTAAATCAAGGACTATGGACTAAAACTTTTGATTGTGAGCCACAAAGAACCCTTCCTTCTCTTGGGTTGTAACCATGAATCATATACTATAAAAATGGTGGTGATTGTGGGATAATGTTCTTGTACACTGTAAATATTTGTCACTCATATTGGTTTAATAAAACACTGATTTGCTAGTAGCCAGGCAGGAAATATAGGCAGGGTAACCAGACAAAGAGAATTCTCGGAAGAGGAAAGGGAGAGTCAGTCTTCAGTCAGATGCAGAGGAAGCAAGAGAATGAGAATGCTTCACTGAGAAAAGGTATCAAGGCATGTGGTTAACATAGATAAAAATTATGGGTTAATTTAAGTTATAAGAGCTAGTTAATAATAAGCCTGAACTAATAGGCCAAACAGTTTATAAATAATATACCTGTCTGTATGTTTCTTTGGGACTGAATGACTGAGGAACCAGGTGGGACAAGGTGTGACAGAAACTTTCATCTACAGGTGATTTTTTCCATACTTTTGAAATTTACTCAGATTGGTGCTTCTATCAAATATATTAGTTTCATCTCTACTCACCTGTTGACATAAGAAAGCAAAATGGGGGGATTAGGAAGGAAATTGCCAAAAGTGGTGATTAGCCCAACATTTTGTCACACACAGTTAGACACAACTGACCAATATTAAACAAACAGTAAGAGAAAGGGATTGGTTAGAATCTCATCACTGCAGTAATGAGGTGCGGCAGGTCCCATCCCGGCCACCTGGCTAGTTTATGCCTGAAATAACCACACAGAAATTGTATTAATTAAAACACTGCCTGGCCCATTATCTCTAACCTCTTATTGACTTACTCTCACATCTTGACTAACCCATTTCTAATAATCTGCATGCCACGACAAAGTCATGGATTACTGGCATGAGTCTAGCCAGCGTCTGTCTCAGGGAGGAGAGCCATGGCATCTGCCTCACTGTCTTCTTCCTCATAGAATTCTGTTCTGTCTACTCCACCTACCTAAGGGCTGGCCTTTCAAAAGGTCAAGGCAGCTTCTTTATTTAGCCAATGAAAGTAACACATAGACAGAAGATTCTCCTACAGCACATCATAAAGGCATATATGAGTCTTCAATCAAGTATTCCTATAACTAAGAGGACAGCTATTTGAGTAAATGCATAACATGACTCATCACAGTGTCAGAATTGGGTAGAGATAATCCAGTGAGCCAAACACTAAACAGAATATAGGTAGATATGTGGTACTCACTTTCTGGAGAGATGCATTTGATAGCTGAGTCCATAATAAAAAGGAAAATGTTCCTAACTATTCTCTTCATATACAGTCATTGTTATGGTTACAGTTCAAGAAAGACTCTTGATCTATAGGATAGTTTTAAGAAGTTTATATAGATGATTAGGGATAACACTAAGCATAGTTAACATTTAGCATAACTTCGTCTGTGAAGATGCTCTGATAAGTACATGAAATATGAATCTTCTTTGTTTAATATTTCCAATAACTAGGAGGCACTTATTATTCTATTTTTTAGTACTGATAGTTTAGTTATTGCCACAAATTCTCCTAAGAAACTAGTGAAAGATTTAGAATATTGATCAGTACATTCTGGCCCTAGTGAAGCAAATTTCAAAGCTGAAAACCAAACTTAAGAATCCAGCCAGCAATGTGATTTTGATAAATAGATCAGTAAAAGGTTAAAATTAGGGCCACAGCTATGAGCACCAAACATTAAAAACTAGAGACTAAGGTATTTCTATATTTGATGCAGCAGATTTGATGCAGTGACCTAAGCTGTCTGGCGAAAGGCCTCTCCTTTCTTAAGGTCTGTTCAGGCTAACAGAGACTGATTTAAGAATGTATGTCTAACTTCCTTGTTTTTGCTACTTTGTTAAACTGTAGCTATTTTGTTAAACTGAGTCATGCCAGTAACTGTTATACTCTATATGGTGTCCTATGTAAGGACCAGGAAAATAAAGTTTCTGAACTCCTGAAAAAAAAAAAAAGAAAAAAAAAAAAAAAGAATCCAGCCAGCAATGTGAAAAGAGCATATACAGAGCCTGGTGAAATAAGCTATTCAACTAGGTATTTTAGGCACCAAATAATATCTGATAGCCAAGTAAGAAGAAGTGGGAAACTCTTTGAGAGTCCCTACCTTGTATTCCTACCTTGTCCCTATCTGGAATTCAAATTAGGGATGTTTGTTTAATTAATAATTCAGTCTGGATTTGGTTCGTTTGTTAGCTTATGGAAATACCCATAATGAGGATCAGTTTTGAGCCTCATGGGATGATGGAAGCCTTTAACCCAAGCACTCAGGAGGCAGAGGCAGGCAGATCTCTGTGAATTCTAGTCAGCATAGATATTGAGGTTCCAGGCCACCCAGGGCTACATAGTGAGAACTTGTCCCCCAAAATAAATCAGCATTGAAGAACTGAGGGGATTGAAACTACATTATATTGTCATAATCCCTACTCTCTCCATTTAAAGCATGTTCTTTTTTCTCCATACATCCGAAAAATAAAAAAGGAAATCTGAAGTCATATTAAGCTTGGGGAAAGGAATTTTTGTTCTAATGTCTTTGGCCTAGACATTCTGTTCTATATCTGTTGCACAGGTTCCATTGCTTTTCTTTGGAAATCTATAGACCTTCTTAATACTGAGTATACCCCTTGCATCATCATGGTCCATAATAATAAATGACAGTGTTCGTTTCATTTATTTCTGCATGCACTGTAATACTAAGTACTTATAGAAACCTAGGTAAACAAAAACTTACTACCTCTAAGGGAAATCATATCAGATTTGTAGCCACTTAGCATCACCAAACAAAAGCATCCATTGATGAAAGACTGTGGCTTTCTCTAATTGAGAACTACTAAAGGCTGCAGACAGTCCCAAAAGAGACACTAAACAATATGAAAGAATTTTCACTGGAGTCAACATTTCTGGAACTTTTGTGTCTCTGCATTAAGGTTTAGCATATCTTTGTTGGTGCTGATTAGATCTCCCACCCATGACAAATAAGAAGGAGGCACATATCTGCAGCCTTGTCTTTTCCTATGCTTGGATAATCAGAAGTTATATAAATAAGAATTACTATATGACCCGAGTCATCATGTGCTTTCTGTTTTTTTTTTTTAAAGTTTTAGTACTATAGTGCAATGAAAGGCTGAATTCAGCATAGTAGTGAATCTCATGAGGTCCAGGGTTCAGTAGCAGGCAGACTATGCATATTAACTTCCACACTAAGGACACTTCAACTTCTCATAGAGTTCCATGCCTTGTCAGCTGAGAGGGGGAAAATGAGATCATCTCTAGAGATATGAACTTTGAGCACTTTTCTCCTTAGAAACTTCTGCAAATTCTCATAGTTTATCTTATTTGATAGTTGCCTTGAGAGGTGACATTATTAATAGATGATGCAGACAGTTACCAAGGTGGAAACTTAGATCCCCATCTCACTCCTTTTCTCAAAGCTTTCTTGACAAGCACAAAATTCCTCCACATTGTAGAGGTGATCAGTCAGCTATATGCTCTGGGGGGTGGGGTGGGAAATATAAGATGTCACACTGATAGATGAAGCCAGAAAGACTTCCACAAAGATCACTTAGTGCCTTTGGGCAGCCATAGAAAAATTGTGGATTTCAATGGCCTGTAATCTTGGCAAAATAAATTTGATAGCCTTTGCAATTTTTAAGGGGGGGAGCATGGGGGTAGAATAATCAACACCATTTTTATTAAACAAAAGATTAAAACTAAATACATTCTAAATACTCCATTCTTTCAGAAAAGGATATATGTATTTTAGAGCATCTACATAACACACACACACACACCATAAAAATTAAAAAAAAATGGAAATCTGAACACCTTTCCAGATTGGGTCAAGATTACCTCAAATGGTACACCGTGAATAAAATGTTTTTTAGGCATCAGTTAATTGTGATACGATGTACAGGCTGGATTTAAGGGATGGTAGTCATGTGATCATCTTCAAATCAGAGATGATGAAACATGGAATGACTTCGAGATCAGCTCTAGGACATGAGAGCAACAATACCCATACATAAGGATAGAAACATAGAGGTATCAGTGTATGACTCTAAATAGGCTGGTCAAAACAAAACTCTTTCTTAAATATCTCTTTCATAAAGTTTTTTTTTTCAAAAACAAAATCTAATTCCTGTATCTGGCAATTTATATCCACATTAAAAAACAAATATATCTAAGAGTTTGTCTAAAAGACATTCCTCTGCAAAATAGTCTGTATATGCAGGCATTATTTGAGCAGTCTAGGGGACAAATTTTAGAATTTGTCATTAAAATTACTTTGGATACATTTTAGAGTACAATAATATGTTTCATTTTATGTGTGTATATATAATATATATTAATATAATATAATATGTATACAGTGCAGAATGCTCAAGTTTACTAGTATTACTATCACCATACATATTTTCACACTTTTTGGCCTAAAGCCTTCTATATAGTCTTTTTATATATAATATAATATAATATAATATAATATAATATAATAGCCTTTGTGTATATAATGCGATAAATACAAATTTTGAATGGCTATGCAAATAGTGAAATCTTAATGTGAAATATTTGAAAAATATATGCAATAGACCTTCACTGCTAAGTTTCAGATATAGGTATCTGCTATGTGCTAGAAATATAACTGGAGGCAGAAGAGAAAATATCAAAATGCAACAGATCTATTTTGAGATAAAGTCAATACTTGAGTTAACTTTTGCATAGTCAAAGGAAAACTATAATTATTTTATAATGATAATATTGATGCTATTACTTGATAATGCTGCAAATGGAATACAATTATCATGCTTTATATATCTTAAACACTATGGTAATAATACATTGTAAATATAAATTATGTATTTTATTATTAGCATGTAATAATCGGAAAAAGTCAGATGTTTCATTATGAATTTCCATATATGAATGGAATGAATGTTGGCCATATTTATTCCCTCTATTACTTTTCTTCTTCTTTTTTAGATCCTTTCACATGTCCATTTTCACCTTCCCTTCTTTTTAGCATCAGAAATGCTAGAAACACTATTAATTTATATAAAAAAGAAGAGGAATACTACATAGGAAACTCTAGTATGAGGAATTTTATATAATGCTTAAAAAGAATATAACAGTTTTTTATGCATGCTAAAAATGATCAGATCTACTTATTCTTCAAGCACTTACACTCTTTCACTGTCTTGGTGAGTTGAAAGATAACAGCTATGAGAACAGACATGGTAATCATTCCTGTGAAGCTTAAATTGTGGAGGAGGCATTGTAAAATATTATAAGGGGCACAATAGCAACTAAATTAAAAGTCCTTTCTTAGTGATCCAGAAAAGCTTTGTGTCACAAGCAACCAATTAATCTTATGTTTCATAGGCCACGTGAAATAAATAAAAAAAAATCATAAATTACAGCATAAAAATCTAAAGTGGGATGAGTGAAGAGGGATGAAAGAAAAAGGGCAGTATTAGAAAAGAAGGCTATCTCTGAGAGGAGGACATGGAAACACTCCTAAAAATTTGGAAAGGCCTGTGTATGAGAACAACTTCAAATATTAACATTTTGTTTGATTTTTTTAGGATATATATATATACATATATATATATAAAGTCTAGCTAAATATATATTTTGCCAATGAGCTATTAAAATAAAACTTCTTGGTACTTTTAATTTGTGTTTGATATCTATTTATCAAATTCAAAAAATATGTCACTTGATCTATTGTCACAGATAAACATTGGGGACTACCTGGATTCCTTTTAGACGTACACTGCATGGCTCCAAGAGGTTTAGAAGAACTTGAGAAATCTACTTCTTAAGTCCTTTTATGTTAGATGTATGCTATCTGGCATATTTTTCATCAATAGCATGTGGTTTTTGATGAAGCTGAGCCCCTCATGTTGTTGGGATGGAGCAGGGGGATAATCAAAACTTTTGTTCCAATTTTCTGAAGGACTTGTTGAATTTGGGAAATAAATTTTGAGTGTTTTATTTTTATTTTGCTCTGATTTTATGATATTTGGAGATTTGTATGACCAAATTTATTTGATATCATTGCTTTGAAGCACTAAAAGAATCCTTAGGACTGATGTTTCCATATTCTCCATGAGACCTACTTTGTAATGGTACCCATAAGTTGGGTATTGTACAACACTGGGTAAATCTGGTTTAGAGGAACTCTTTTGGTATGGTTTGAAATAATTTTCTGGTGATTTTGCTTACTTTCTTCTAGAAATAAGCTCCACTAGCCTGAAACTGTCTTTGAGGAATGTACAGAACCCTTCTGAGGAAACCAACCATGGTAATCTCTGTGTTCAGGGTGGTTGATGATTTCCTGCTCAATCTTCTCAGTCTAGACTTGACTTTAGATCTCTAGTTCCCATGCCAAAAAAAAAAGCCATGTATGGCAATGAGCATTTCTAATGCCAGCATTAAGGGATAGGAAGATAGAATGTTCCCAGTAACTAGGCAATCAGCAAACTCCTGGTCCCATGAGAAAACTTGTTTCCAAACCAAAGTGGAGAAATTATGATGTGGGAAGGTCATATGTCAATCTGTTGATTTCATTGGTTAATAAAGAAACTGCCTTGGCCCATTTGATAGGCCAGCCCTTAGGTGGGTGGAGTAGACAGAACAGAATGCTGGGAGGAAGTGAGGCAATTGCCATACCTCTCCTCTCTGTGTCAGATGCTATGAAGCTCCAGCCCAAGAAGGACTTACACTAGAACCTTCCTTGTAAGACACCACCTCGTGGTGCTACACAGATTACTAAATATGGGTTAAGCAAGATATGAGAGTTAGCCAAGAAGAGGCTAGATATAGTGGCCCAGGCAATATTTATATGAATACAGTTTGTGTGTTGTTATTTCGGGGCATAAGCTAGCCAGGTGGCCAGGAGCCAGGTGGCAGAAATGCAGCCCACAGCTCCTACTACAAAATTATTTATCTATTTGACATGAGTCACATGATGTCATATTCTGGCCTCAACTCCCATGCACATTCATTTATGTTTATGCAACTACTCTTCTTCTCTCCTTTGTGGGTACGTCCTTCCTTGCTTACCATGTGTGTGTGTCATATGTTCATGTATATATATACACAAACATACACACCGTGCATATGGCACAAACAAAACAAATTTTAATGGCACTCACAGAGAAATTAAAAAAATAATTTCTAAAAGGTCACTTGAGGAACTTGGATCTCTTAGCTGTTCACAGATACTTGGCAATTTCCCCACTTAGCCTTTATGGCACCTCGTAAATCCTATGTAGGAGTTAGGCTTATAAATAGTTTTTGCAATTTAATTACAAGCAAGGGTGTACTGGTAAATGCTTGACAATTTTCTGAAATGGATAAGGGGAGGGGTTGATTATAACCTTTGTTAGGTTAAATGTCATAGCTGATTTCAAATTACTAGCACAGACCCATTGAATACAAAATGGGATTAGATGCAGACAGTCAGTTTGTGAAATCCCTATGGATTTTTATAGAACAAAGGTGGGAGATAGTCCTGTAATGGCCACTTATATTTAGTTTTAAATCATCACCATGTTAAGCTCTACTCCTAGGGAAAGCAGCGTAAGACACGCTCTTGGATACTTTTGCCTGCATTCTCCAGATTATTGCTAAAGCATGTTCCCGTTTATTGAACTCTTATCTTGAAGCAATTCTATTTTTGGTGTTGTGAATATCTATTTTGTTTCATGGTATTTCACAGCAACAAAGAGTATGGTTCTTGTGATCTCTTTATTCTTAAGAGGACTACAACTTAGAGAGCTGTTTTAGATTCCCTCTTGTCATGCAGTTTTTATATTGGTGCAGCAGGTATGCAAAGCACAATTCTATCTGATTTCCATGCTTCTGTGCTGTCAGATAGTGTTCAGAGGGCTTGTGGACCTGTGTTTTCTGGCTTAGTGCTTCGTTGCTTTCTTTCCTAATGTTTGCAGGTACAGACTCAGCCTGGGGGCCTTTAAGTTGTCTCATTAGCTATCCAACTGAGCTTTCCAAATTTCTCTTCAGACACAGTATGCTAGTCCTACCCACATGCCTTGACCTGCCTGACTGTCCTGGCTTTCTCTCCATTAGAGAAGGCAAATACAATTAGACTTTTCATCACACAATAGCCATCTGCTCACCAGTGTCGTTTCAGCTGTTTGGGAGCCAAGGACACTTTGAAAACCAGCAGTCAGCTACTAGGGAGATGTTTGAACACCATGATGCTCTGTACTAATGGCATGATGTCTGAATATGCAAATTAGGAAGCACGGAGTCTATTGTATCCTCATTAGGTGTCCAAGAGAGGCATTTTGTGCTTTTTTGTCCACAAGAAAAAACAACTGTATATAGGAGCCAATTCTGATGCAAGTTCCCTTAACAACACAAATATATCCTTCCCTTCTTTCCCACCAGACCTATATTACATTGATAAGAGCATCTTAATTTTCTGACCAAGAGCTCGGCAGTTCATCAAGAATGATCATGTCACAGATGCTTTATCAGAAAGTAGTTGATTTGACCTTCAAACACCAGTGAAAATCATTTCATTTAAGAACATGTCAAGAAGCAATACATCTAGACCTTGTATGTTTAGTAATATCTATTAGACATTTTTGCCTTAAGGATTTGCTGACCTTTCTGGAAGAAGGTGTTTAGTAAAACACTGGTTCTATTCATACTTATTTAAAAAGACTGACATCCAATTCATTTTACTAAATCATAAATTGAATCGCAATTAAGAGCTGCAGCAATGAAATTTCCAATTCATCTTTTTTTATTGCAGGGAGAAGAGAGCATTCCATCATTTAATTTTTACTTTTACATTACATAATGTTAATTTTCCATGGCTTCTTTTGCCTTACCTAAGGATAAAAGCAAATCATCTCTGATAGAATGTTGATGTTAGATTTAAAATAGTCTCAAGGGTCAGTATATAAATTGATTTAAAAGTGCCTTCTGAAATGCTGAATATTTACCAATAAAGTGTAGTCACTCAATTATTTTTCAGTTATCATACTATGAAAAATGTCATGAGAATTTAAAATTTTTGATGCTTAATTTAGTAAAATGGCTTCTGAAAATGGATTTTCTTAACATTCTAGGCTTTTGAATCTCAGATACAGATTAATTTCAGACCATTGTAAAGGAGAATTTTTAACCCGAGGGACAAATGACCTCTCATTTTAAATACACATTTAAACGTCTAAAACTGAATTTGTAAGGCTTCCCAATCTAAAAAATTATACTAGCATATAAAAGTTAGAAAATTAGGCAACTAGAGAGGTGGCTCAGAGGTTAAGAGTACTGGCTGCTTTTCTAGAGGTCCTGAGTTCAATTCCCAGCAACCAGATGGTGGCTCACAGCCATCAATAATGAGATTCTGTGCCCTCTTCTGGCCTGCAGGCATATATGCAGGTAGAATACTGTACAATATAAATAAATTTTAAGAAGTTAGAAAAGTAAATAATCCCCAAGTAGAAGTGTACAATGAAGCCTTATTGAGATTAATTGTTTATAAGCTTTGGTGATATTTACAAGACACTCTGTAAGGTATATCAAGAAGCTCAATTATACTGTTGAATGAAGGAAAGTTACAAATGTGGTGTGTGAATCAAGACAAACAGCATCAGCAAAACTTTGAATGACTGCATAATTTGATTGTTTCACTGAATACAATTAATGCTTTTAAGACAATAAGCCCCATGCAATATTCTAGTAGTAATGTGCATTTTAAAGGTTTCAACGTTTGTAAATAATCTAAAATTTCACATCTCTGATCCCTCTGTTACTGAGATAGAACCTGGAATACACAAAAATACTGAACAGATGGTGTGCAGAAAGGAGTTTGTATAGTGAAAAAGAAGCATTACAGAAATTTAAAAAAAAAAAAAGAATTTTTGAGTCCGCCATGGGTTATCTGAGAAAGTCATTAATTTTTATTTATTTCTAATTCTATGTAAATATGACAAATTTCCATCTGATATCATTTTTCCAGAAGTCCTCCCAAAATATACTGGCAAAACACAATGTAGATGTCCAGTACTCATATAAAAGCATAAATACTAAGTTACATGAAATTATCCACCCCAAACTACACTTTCAATTTTTTATTGTTTTACTGAGTTTATAAATCTTTTTTCTTAATTTTTTAAAATATCTTTTCTCATTTTACATGCCAAATCCATTTTCTACTCCCTCCCCTCCTCCTGTTCCCTCCACCTTTCCTCCCCTCCCAGCCCCTCCCATTGCCATCCTACCCCCTATCCACTCCTTAGAGAGAGTAAGGTTTCCCATGGGGAGTCAACAAAATCTAGCACATTGCTCTGAGGCAGGAACAAGGCCCTACCCCCTCTATCTATGCTGAGCAAGATAACCCTCCAGAGAGTATGGGTTCCAGCGCAAACAGTAGGGATAAATTCTGTTCTCACTGCCAGTGGCCCCACAGTCTGCCCTGAAGGGGCTTAAACGATTCCCCTACACTGCCCCAGTCATAGAACTGTCTGCCATATTCAGAGGGCCTAGTTTGGTCCTATGGTGGTTCCCTCACTGTCAGGCTAGAGATGGAAGGTTTCCATTAGCTCAGGTCAGCTGTTTCAGAGGGTATCCCCATCACGGTCTTGATCTTGTTGCTCATATTCTCACTCCTCCCTCTCTTTGATTGGACTTTGGGAGCCTAGCCCAATGTACTGCTGTGGTTCTCTGCATCTGCATTCATCAGTTGCTGGATGTAGTAGTTGCTGGATGTAGTTTCTATGATGACATTTAAGATAGTCATCAATCTGATTACAGGGCAAGGCCAGGTCAGGCACCCTCTGTACTATTGCTTAGCATCTTAGTCATCCTTGTGGATTCCTGGGAATTTCTCTAGTGCTAGGTTTCTTGCTAGCCCCATAATGATTCCTTCAATCAAGACATCTCTTTCCTTGTTGTCTATCTCTGTACTTCCCTTATGTCTACCATCCAGTACCCTCTAGTTTTCCTCCCCCCTCCTCTTCTTCCCTCCTCCTCCCTTTCTTCCTTCCCTTCTCACCCTACCCCCATGATCCTAATTTTCTCAGGTTATATTGTCTATTTCCCCTTCTGAGGGGAATACATGTATGTTTCTCTCAGGGTTCTCCTTGTTACCTTGTTACCATTCTTGGGCATATACCCAAAGGATGCTCAATCATACTACAAGGACATTTGTTCAATTATGTTTATATCACTATTATTTTTAATAGACAGAACCTGGAAACAACCTAGAGGCCCCTCAATTGAAAAAAGGATGAAGAGAATGTGGTACATACATTTACACACTTCCAAAGTTTTTAACCACTTTATTATGATACTTTGAGAGAATCTCTTCATTTTCACTTCTTTTTGGGGGACAGGGTTTCTCTACACAGCCCTGATTGTCCTTGAATTCTCTATGTGGAACAAGCTTGCTTCAAATTCAATGAAATCTGCGTACCTCAGCCTCTTGAATATTAGGATTAAAGATGTGTAACGCTATATCTGGATTTTACTTCTTTGCAATTGGCTTGCAAATGCCTTTTGTCTTTTTTTCTCACCAAATGACTTTTTTTTGGTAAAACGTCTCCTCCTTTTCAAAACAGAAAGCATATCTAAGATAGTAACTTTTTTATTATTTTATTTTATTTTTCATTTTTTACTCAGTTCATAAGACTTGGCAGCAAGTACCTTTAACTGCTGAGTCATCTTTTTATTTATTAAAAATTTCCACCTCCTCCCATCCTCTCATTTTCCTCCCCTTCTCCCCCTCCCCCTTGCTCTCCAGTCCTAAGAGAAGTCAGGGTGCCCTGCCCTGTGGGAAGTCCAAACCCCCCCTTCATCCACGTCTAGGAAGGTGTACATCCAAACAGACTAGGTTCCCAAAAAGCCAGTACATGCAGTAGAATCAAAATCTGTCATCATACAGAAGGAAAAAAAAACTCAACAAAATAAGTCTATATATGACAAACACACAGCCAGCATTATTCTAAATTGAGAAAAAACTCAAAGCAATTCCCATTGAAAACAGGAATGATACAAGGCTGCCCACTATCTGCACTCCTTTTCAATACATTGCTGGAAATAATAGCCTGAGCAATAAGTCGATAGAAGGAAATTAAGGGAACACAAATAAGAAAAGTAAAATTCAGATTATCCTTGTTATCAAATCTTATGATATTCTTAAGGAATCCAGTTAATCCAACCATAAAAAATCGAGAGACAATAATTTCAGAGAAGTGGCAAGCTACAAAAATAAACTTATAAAATTCAGCAATCTGTCTAAACACCACCAACAAATACACTAAGATGTCTTGAATCATTTCCATTTACAATAACACCAAAGACAATAAAGGAACTTTGAATAAAGTTAACCATGAAAGTGCAAAATCTCTACAATGAAAAGTTCAAGTATCCGAAGAACAAGATTGAAAAATGGAGAGACAGCTCTTGTTCATGGATTTGTAGAATTAATATTGTGAAACTGACCAATTTATCAAAAGCCCTTTGCAGTTTCAGTGGAATCTCTATCAAAATACCCAATAATATTCTTCACAGAAATAGAAAAAAATACCTTCTAAAATTCATATGCCACCAGAAAATCCCCAAATAGCCAGAGTAATTCAAAACAAAAAGAAAACTGAAGGGAATGTCATTCAAGAACTTCAGGTCATATTATAGAACTATAATAATAAAAACAGTATGATATTTACACAAAATAGACATGGAGACCAATGAAATAAAACTGAAGGTAAAACATGAGTAGCTGTAACTACGATCATTTAATATATGACAAAAAGAACACAATAAAAACAAACAACAAGAAAAATGGTGCTGGGAATACTGGATGTCCACATACAGAAGATGGAAATGAGACTCTTGTTTATTATCCTGCACCAAAATGAGATCAAAGAAGATCAAAGAACGCAATTTTAAACTTGAAATACTAAAACTTTCAGAAGAACACTAAGGCAGTACCCTATAAGATACAGATATAGGAATGGAGTTTCTGACCAAGGCTCCTTTTGCCCAAGAATGAAGATGAATATATGAAATCTGGGACCTCATAAACTAAAAAGCTTCTGCTCAGCTAAGGAAGTAACGAATTGAATGAAGAAGAAACCCAAAGAATCAGAGGGAATCTTTGCCAGCTATTCATCTCACATAGGGTTCAGCATATACAAAGAACTAGAAAAAATGGTGAAGTTTCAATTGAGCCAATTAGAAATGAATTAGGAGTCTAAACAAAAGACACAATTAAAAATGAACTAGGAATCTAAACAAAGTTCTGAATAGAATAAATAAAACTGATTTACAAATACCTCAAAGGCTATTCTTGAGCTTTAGCTACTAGGAAAATGTGAATTAAAACAGCTTTGAGAGTCCACTTCACCCCTGTTAGACTTACTAAGATCCACAAATCAATTCATGAAAATGCTGGAAGAGATGCAAGGAAAAGCAAACCCACATACACTGTTGGTGAGACTGCAAAGTGATCTAGACACTTTGGAAATTAGTGTGGAGAATCTTAAAAAAAAAAAACCTGAAAAAGAATCTACCACATGACACAGCTATACCACTTCTTGGCATACGCTTAAAGGAGCCAACATCCTGTTACAGCATTTTTGTCCAGCAATGTTCATAGCTTCTCTGTTCATAATAGTTAGGAAATGGAATCAATCTAAATGTCCTTCAACTGATGAATGTATAATGAAACTATATTAAATATGCATTAAGGAATACTAGTGAGGTGTAAAGAAAATTTATATATGAAAATTTCAGGTAAATGGATGGAATTAGAAAACACTGTTATTGAGTGAGGTAGCCCAGACCCACAAAGACAAATGTTGCAAGTTTACTCTTTTCTGTGGTTCCAATTATTCAGTTGTGAGTATACAACATGGAATAACTACAGGAACCATGAGTAAATAAAGGAACCATAGTTAGGGGCAGGGAGCTTGGGAGGCGAATAGAAGGATACAGGTGATATGAAGTAGTAAAGAGAGTAATGGGGAGGGTTCCAGCTGGAGAGGAGGGAATGAGGTCCATATAGAAGGAGACGCAGGGATGGTGGATAAATAATATGAAGGTTGTTTGATAAAGCTTCAAGGAATAATTTTATGATTTCCTAAAATTATACACAACAGTCAGGCAGTGGTGAAGCATACCTTTAATCCCAGCACTTGGGAGGCAGAGGCAGGCAGATCTCTGTGAGTTTGAGGCCAGTCTGGTCTACAGAGCATGTTCCATGACAGTTAGGTTTGTTACACAGAGAAACCCTATCTTGAAAAGCCAAAAACAAAAAAAAAATAATTATACACAACACATTTTAGGGTACAAATAAAAACCTCAGCACCAGGCATGAGAAACATTTTGAATGGTTGGTCAGGGTATTTCATGTGACCACACAAAAAAAATAGGCTTTAATGTTTTCTCGGTTGCACCTTGGGAGTTGAGTGTAGCCCCCCCCCCCCCATTGCTGAAGACAATGCACACTTAAGACACTGAACTTGGATGGTTCAAACTGAATTTGATGTGAAATACACATTCTTGTGATCTAGATTCTATAGGTACAGAAAACAATATGTAAACTGCCAAGGGAAGGAAGCAATCAATGTCCTACACAGTTGAAACACCTATGAAGCTGAACAATTACCAGTGTGAAAAAAAAAAATGCATGAAGGTGCAGTAGGTGGCACTCACATGTATATGGCAGCAAATTGCTATCTAATGAGACTCACCGCCCACTCAAAAGGAGGGAAATCATGTATTACTGGAAACCTAAAAACCAGGCTAGTGAGATAATGGACTTTAGAAAATAATCTGCTATTGCCACGTTGCTAGACAATTATAATTCCTTACTATATTTTAAATCTTATCCTCATACAGAACAGTGTATCTCTCATTCCTTATCAAAGAATACTGTATTTACAACAAATGGAGACCGTCACAAAGAGCCAAAGCTGGGAACCATACAAAATCCAACAAATTATGGGTAGCCCAGCCCCAGTGGATAAATCACAACTCTGCATCTACGGCTCATGGAACATCGCAAAGAGAGAGTAGGAAGACTCTAAGAGCAACAATGTGAACATCTCTTCTATAAATGACTTCATAAACAAGACCAGAACAATGGCAATATCAATAGATATGTTAACACAGAAGGGGGAAAGTTCTCGTGGTCCTAGCCCCAACAAAGAACTATGGTCAATGAATAACTGATGTGATTAGGAGAACTGTCCTCTTCCAGGAATGAGCCCTATTATTGGTTGTCCAGGACAAAGCGGTCAACTCTGAAATCATATACACATGAAGAAAAAAACCGTACTCATCAAGATTATATATACATATATATATGAACATACATTATATGTATGTATATATGTACATATGTAGCGATAATAATAAAAGAAAAAGTGACCATCAGCTTGAGAGACAGAGGAGGACATGGAAGGTATTCAGAAGTGGTAAGGGACAAAACATTTAAGAAGGCAATTATTTATTTATTTGAGAATTTTACTTCATTCCTTCTACCTGGACTCTCCAAAATAAACCCTTTCCAGATTATTGTTCTCCTTTTTTGTATATTCTATGGAATCCAATTATTACTACTCATATACACATGAATGGGATTATACACTAGAGTGTGTACAACAAACCATGATCATATGTTTAAAAAAAATGACTCCAACCATTACTTACTAAAAGCTCCTCAGCTAAGAATGGGTTCTTCTGAGTCCCTCCTGAATCAGTGCTGAAACTTTGGCTTCATCCTGTATAGTCCAATTAGACAGTTATTGATAACCTATAAGATCAAAATGCTCACTATTGCAACATTGGCAGTATCTTGGTGGGTGCATCATCATTATATCTCAAGTTTATGCAACTGAATAGGACTATTGTTTATCTTTCTCCATTGGAAGATTATCTCCCTTGGATACTAGGAGATCTAAACTGAGAGAAGGAACCAAGATTTAGATAGACAAATTCCCCACAATCTTTCTTGTTTGTTGATCTTAGCTCTAAATTTTTAGATTATAGTACACAGTCCAAAGTACTACTAAAGCCCAGAAAATAGAAAAGGAGAGAAAAACAGTTCTAGATGGGAGAATATTAAAATATATATTCTATATTCTTCTATAGCTGGTGGGAGTGCAAACTTGTACAGTCACTTTGTAGAAGTGTGACAATTTCTCTGAAAAGTGGGAATCAACATACCTCTTAAGTTTTTAGTCAACACAGTCCAAGAAAATTCTAAAACAATATATGATATTACCATTGTTCTTGGTTGTGTTCTAGAACTTGACTGCTAAGACCCTATGACTGAAGACACCCTACACTTCATACAGCAGGGTTGGTAGGATCTGACTGGAATTGAACTGGAGCCTTCCTTCCTAAGGACTCTTATAATATCTGGAACTCTTTTACAAAGATAAGTATTATTCTGGGGAATCTTTATATCTAAAATCCACCCATTGTAATAACTACGTTGGTAAGTTTTATGAAACATTGCTGATAGCCTGGTAGTGGTGGCACACCCCTTTAATTCTAGCACTCTGGTGGCAAAGGCAGGTAGATTTCTGTGAATTCAAAGCCAGTCTGGTCTACAGAGCAAGTTGCAGAACAGTCAGGCTGTTATACAAAGAAACCCTATTTCCTCCCCACATCCTACTCCCAAGTTCACATCCTCCCTCTTTTTATTTACCCACCAAGCCTATTCAGTTCTGTTCATATGTATGGGTGAGTGTGTGCATGTGTGAGTGTGTGTGTGTGTGTGTGTGAGTGTGTGTGTGTGATAATAAACACTGGAAAATGGTTAACTTACCAGGGGTCACATCTCCAAAGAAACTTGACTGCCTTTTCTAGTAGCTGCCAGTGGTTTATAGTCCTTCCCATGAGGATTCTAGAATTATGACTGGCTTGATTTTTTGCAGCCAACTACAGCTGCAATGATTTCATTTTTGCACATGTGCATTGGTCCTATCATGTCCAAATGATACCTCAATTCTCTCTGATCTTATGCTCTTAAAGTGTTTCCACCTCCTCCTCTGAATATTTGCCTGCATTTTATAGAGCAATGGTTATGAAATATATATTCTTTTTATCACTATATATACTCTACAGACATTTTGATCAGTTGTAAGTCTTTAGTAACTGCCATCATTTTCCAAAAGCAGTTTCAATAATGAAAGCTGCACTAATCCATGGGTATTGAGATATGTACTTAAAAGGAATGTCAATATTATGCCCATTTAGCAAAATGGTAGTAGGTTTACATTTTGGGCCTATGAACTCACCAGCCATGGGGTTTGGGAAAGACTTACACACACACACACACACA
>NW_026068081.1:335195-337090 GCF_014885135.2 Alexandromys fortis | reverse complement strand
AAGTTTTGGCATGTCTGACTTTAGCAGAGGCTCCATGGCTTCTCTCTGACTCTGCCCTTATTTCTCCCAGCATACAGCCTACCTTTCCCTGCCTAGTTCTGTTTTTTCCTGCCATAGGCTCAAAGCAGTTCTTTATTCATTAATCAATAAAAGCAACACATAGACAGAAGAACCTCCCACACCATATATGTGTATATATGAATGTATAAATTCAACCTGCTGATGTTGGATAAAGGTACTTATATATGTGTGTGTTTTCAGGCTAACCATTTCGTATTGGAAAACTAATTGATGTGATTTTCCCTGGTGAAGACTATTTGTCCTTCTTTCTAGAGTCTTTAGATCTTTGTGTAGTGTTGGGGTTTCATGGGCTTTTCTCCATCCATGTTAGCATGTCTATTGTTCTTGTTCAGCTCATGTTTATGTTTTTGTGTTGGTGAGAATTTAAGGTATAGCTTCTAGCAATGTTAAAAATTGAAAAATTTTAAGATGAAAGATAAATTATATCACCTTTTTGTTGAATACCCTTTAATGAGCTCTCCTTAGTGCTGATGGTCATTATAAGTGCCTACTGTAGTAGGAACAGTGGGCTGCGTTCTGCCCAGCTCCTGCATGCCTAGCTTTACACCCGAAATAACAACACACAAATTGTATTCTTTTAAACACTGCCTGGCCCGTTATCTGTAGCCTCTCATTGGCTAATTCTCACATCTTGATTAACCCATTTCTAATAATCTGTGTAGCACCACAAGGTGGTGGCTTACCGGGAAAGATTCTAGCCTGTGTCCATCTCTGAGAAGAGAGCTATGGCGACTGCCTGAATCTGCTTCTTTCTCTCAGCATTCTGTTCTGTCTACTCCACCTATCTAAGCTGCTGTCCTATCAAAGGGCCAAGGCAGTTTCTTTATTAACTAATGAAAGTAACACATAGACAGAAGACCTTCCCACATCAGCCTACACTATTCTATAGAATATTTCCTCATTTGACTACATCTTTCCATTATCTCCTTTCACAACAGTCCACCCACACCCCTCTCTATAAAATCCTCAAAGTTCCATACACATTCTGCATACAACTCAGTTCATTTAAATAGCCTCATAGCAGAACCATAATAAAGTTCAACCCAATTGATAAATATCTGTGATGTGTCAAACTAATACTATTTGCCCTAATCTTATTGCATATTGCACATGTATATTTCTACCTGAATGTACAATTAGGATGTAGTGTTGGGTTGGAAGTGCAAGCTTTTAAGGCCAGGACTTGGGAGACAGCCATATATTTGAGTTCAGGCCAAATTCATGGAATACTGCTTTTTTTTCTGAAAAAAAAAATAGTTCTTTAAATAACAACACATAAAATATGGGATACCTTGTTAAGAGAGTAATGGAAAACATTAATTCACCAATGTACTTTTAGCTTCAGAACTAATTGTTGACTCATTATCTGCATAGCGGTCTCATTTTCAATTTTTCAGGTTACAAGCATTAATCATATTGATTTACTTTCTGTTTTTGTTTCTTCAGAAAATTAAAGAAATGAAACACTTAAAATTTGAGTTCTGGTGGGAATGCAAGCTTGTACAACCCCTTTGGATGTCAGTGTGGCAATTTCTCAGAAAATTAGGAAACAACCTTCCTCAAGACCCAGTCATACCACTTTTGGGTACATATCCAAAGAATGCTCAATTGTGTCACAAGGACATGTGCTCATCTATATTCATAGCAGCATTATTTTTCATAGCCAGAACCTGGAAACAACCTAAATACCCCTTGACTACAGAATGGATAAAGAAAATGTGATACATTTACACAATGGAATACTACACAGCAGAAAAAAATAACGACATCTTGAATTTTGCAGGAAAATGGATGAAGCTAGAAAACATTATTTT
>NW_026068081.1:285338-330119 GCF_014885135.2 Alexandromys fortis | reverse complement strand
TTGAGAGGCTGAAGTAGGAGGGACAAGTGAGTTTGAGGCCAGCATGGGCTATATAATGCTGTCTCAAAAAACCCAAACAGAAAAATCAAAATCAAACTCCCCAAAAACAAAACAAAATAAAACAGAACAACAACAGTCAACCAAACAAAACTCGGGGTTATGCAGCCTGTAAGTCAAGCACCATGGGATGCGGTGGGAGGAGGACCACAAGGTTCAAGGCCCATGGGTTACATAGTCCAAGGTCAGCCTGTTTCAAACTGAAATTATTATTATTATTATTATTATTATTATTATTATTATTATTATTATTTTTACTTTTCCCCTATGTGGTACTTGTACACACTGTCCAGGCTGCAGGTGAAAGTAATCACTATATAGATGAGCACAATCAATAGCTCATTTTTGTGAATGGCTTCGTTCAGTGTTGCATGATTTACAATCTATGGAATCAAAGAGATTTGTCAAGTATTCATGCTTAATAACAGAACCTAACAAATTCAAAGCTATTTTACACCCTCAAGATTTCTCTCTCTCAGCTTGAACACAATAATACTGTCTCTCCCTCAGTGGACACTCTTAAGACCTTAAATTTTTAGGAATTACACAAAAATATTAATGTCTTGACTCTAAATAAATAGGATGCTCATAAAGTTATGTGTTATATCATCAATATGTGATCAGCATTTCATTTATTTAAATGTCCTTTTAAAAGAACTTCACTTTGTTAGACCAGTATATGTTATGGAAATGAAGTATTTCTGAGGACTGATAATTTACATTTATCATATCATATCTCACCAACCATTTACTGTTTGTATTTTCAGGATGGAGAATGACTGGTTTTATGCAGGATTTGTGAGCATTTACCATTTAGTACAACTTGTTTTTTTTTGAGTAAGTATAATAAAATGCACAGATATGAAAACACCTTACACTTCCTTTTTATTTGATAGTGTTCTGAAGATATATTGCTATAAAATATATGTTTATAAGATATTTACAGAGAACTTGTATTCTTCTGGTCATACAAGATTAAAAAAACCTTTTCCTTGGAAAATTAAAAGTGAAATAGACTTTGGGAAGGACACATAAAAGGAAATATACTCAACAAGCTTGTGTGCATGGTTTAACAACAATCTAGCCCAATGTGCACTTGGTTTTGCAGAGAGGGAGTACTCTGTATTAGTAGCTCAGCATTAATTGTTTAGTAGAGAAAAGTCCTTGTGGCATGGTAGACCTATGAGGTCCTTAAAAAAAATCTCTCTCTCTCTCCAGGTTGATGTTCACGTCCATTTCTTTCTCTTCTAGGCTATACATCTAAGAGTACATGAGCAGCAAAAGTTGGACTTGATAAAGAAAAGGGAGAGAGTGATGATGAGAGTAGTAAAAGGGCAAAAAAGCAGAAGAAGTAGCAGCCACACAATTGGTGTGTCGGTAAGAGGTGGAAAATCTGTCATGAGTTGGAGGAGGAAGGTATTATCAAAATATAGCTGTGTAAAAGGCTCAAAGAGCTAAGTAAAAAAATAGAAAATTCAAATTGTTTTAAAAATGTTTTCCTTTTTCTTTAAAATATTTTATGCAATGTATTTTGATTATGTTTTACCTCCTCCAACTCCTCCAAGATCTATATAAAATAATTTGAATATTTAAGAAGTTTCTTCAAAATAATTACTGTATTGGACATGCTATGTTGTTTCCTTTTCAATAATTGTTGGAACAAGAGAAAAATGACATGGATCATATTCTTAAATAAACAAGTTTTGGTCACAACTACTTGTAACTCCTCAATCTACAGGCTGTTTGATAGCAAATAATAATAAAAACCCTAAATTTAGCAAAATAATTTCCTTTTCAAGCCATCTCTTCAAAATTTTAAACCAAGAAATTTCTAGATATGTAGCAATTTTTTTTTCAGATTAAATTACTCCATAAGATTCTTTATTTTAGTGAGGCATAATATTCAGTTTTATTGCTTTTGAAAAGTATTCTGGATTGACAGGGCAATTATGTACCTAAATATTCTGTTATAAACTTTGAAAGTATGGCATATAGATATTTGCTATATTTTATATTCTACCAGCATTTATATTCTACTCTCTTCCATCTGCCCATCTATTTTTTTTCCTTTTAGCTCTTCTCTCTTAGTTGTCATTTTTACTTCCCGTGTCTTCTATACTCACATATGGGTATAATACTATAGAAGTTCATCAGAAGAAAGGTTGAAATTAAATAATTTGAGAATTTCATTGCCCAGTGGGGCAACACATATAAAACATTGTTATCTTTGACTTCTTTCCATCCCTTCTCATCCATCTCATTTTTCTAAATTATTAAATTAGAATATGCTGTTAAATACATTTTCTACCTTGCTCATGTGTAGGATTTTGGCCAATTTTATGAGACATTTATATATCTCTTTCATTTTCCTAGCCATCTTTTGTCTAACTGTTCCCTTCTAACTGGACTAAAATGTATGACCAAGCGAACATCAGTGGCTACAGATAAGATTTAGAGAATCCAAACTGAATTTTTATGTGCTTTACTAGGCTCTGGGTACATAGTCAATTCTATGCCTATTAAAACCCTAACACTATAATTATATTCAACTGAAACAACCGTGCAATCATGGAAGATTTGGAGAACAGTTTACTTTGCCCTTTGGAAAAACTTCCTTAGTCTCACTGGCCTTAGTTTTGGCTCTATATTGCTAGGCATTTGGATGAAGACTGAAAAAAATGCAGTAAATTACCCAAAGTTTTCAAAACATCTGAGTTTTTAGTATGATAGAAAAGGTCTGTGTTTGTCTATGTAAAGTTAAATGGAGTTTTGAGTTATTTCTTCATGTCAATTAAGTTAAGTTATTCCTTAGTCTAAGTACTCAGGTAATTACAACAAAGTTATGAAACTTCTGGAATTATTTAAAAATTACCCCATATCTTCTCACTTTGCATGTTTAGACACATCCTTTGCCAGTATCAGTTCCAGCTGCTAGAATGCTTTACATATTTGGCTTTTTTCCCCTCGGCATTGAATTTGAGCTCTTTGATGTAAAATTTGTTTCCATTTGAGAACAGCAATTTTCACTTTCTAAAAAAGGAATGCAATGCTTCATCTCAGTTACAGAAGATGTTAAAAACTATTTAGATTATAAATATCAAAAAGTTTTTGAAAGAAAAAAGTTGGTAGTATAGGTAACACACACAAAAAATGTTAAATGCCTAAGTAAATCTAGTCAAATCTGCCTATTCATAGAACAGTCAATGGATATCTCTTCCTGCACAATAAACATGCCATCTATGCTGAATATGCTTTGTGAGAAGCTCACTGTAGGATGTTCTGGAAATCAAGATGGGATTGTGTGACATACTTCCTCTGACCATTGAAGGTCATCTCCCACAGATCATCTGAGATCCAACATTAGGGAGTATAAGTCTCTAGACTCAATGGGACACTTAGTCGATGTTCTTCATTTCCAAAGTACAAAATGAGGCTCTGATCAGAAATTTGAAATTCATTACTAATGCTGGGTGGTAGTGTCACAGGCCTTCATTCCCAGTACTCAGGAGACAGAGGCAGGCTGATCTTTGAGTTCAAGGCCAGCCTGGTCTACAGGGTGAGTTCCAGGACAGCCAGAGCTACACAGAGAAACCCTGTCTCAAAAAAAGAAGAGAAAAGAAGAAATTAAATAAATTAAATACATTAATAATGGTCTGGAGAGAGGGCTCAGAGTTGAAGAGTAGTTGCTTTTCTTTTGGAAGAGCCAGGTTCAGTTTCCAGAACCATCAGGTGGCTCATAACTGCCTGTGACTCCAATTCCAAGTGACTTGACATCCTATGGTCTCCTTGGGCACTTGTCCTCATGAGATACACATAAACTCACAAAAACATGCAAAATTAAAAGAAAGAACAGATAAAACTTTGGGCAAAAAAAACATAACTTATTAGTGAATTTTTAGGTTCCAGCTAAGTTCTCTTTAAATAAGGCATCCCTTGTATCCTAAATTTGTTGCGTTCATCTTTTATGGTCTTTGTCTTGGCTTATCCACCATCTGTTTTTGTTTTTGTTTTTCTGAGACAGGGTTTCTCTGTGTTGCTTTGGGAACCTGTTCTGGAACTAGCTCTTGTAGTCCAGGCTGGCCTTGAACTCACTGAGGTCCTACTGCCTCTGCCTCCCTAGTGCTAGGATTAAAGGTGTGTGCCACCATAGCCTGACAGGAAGTAATTTTACTGATATCTTTTTACATACGAGGCACTATTATAACTCTGCACTATAAAAGCAAAATTTTCTCTATCCTGTTTATGTAAAGGAATTTTAGGCTGTAAGGTTAAATTATCTTATTTTTAATTTAATTTATGATCTTTTGCCTTATTAGAGCATAGGACATAAATATTCCAATGGCAAGGAGATACTTCTGTCTTTCAAATCTGTGTTAATGTCAGTCTTGTAAGATCACCTGCCTTGGAATCACCTCTAAATCACAGAGAATATGGCAGGAAACAAGTCATGGGCCACTTTGATCACTTTGTGCATTCACCTCCTATGACTTCTACCCCGAGAATTCAATACGCTCTGCAGAGATTATTTGACATACTAGGATGAACTCTCAAGAACATGTTGAGGAGTTGTCACCAACAGGAAGAATATATGAAAAAGCCGTATACCAGAATTGCAATGCTAGCAACTTTTGCCAACCTCCCACTTCTGGGTCCTTCTTAAGGTCCAGGTACTAGTCCAATAACATTACCTTATAATCTCACTGTATCCTTAGAATACTTGATGAGGTAAATCCCAAGTCCATCTTAAAGAGTTAGAGAGCTATCAATATTTCCAAAATCAAAGAGTCACTTTGAACCCATTAATAATACAGAGTCACCAATAACATGCCAGTCTTACACTAAAGAAATCAGTGGTGTAATCTGACAAAGACTCACACCAGACTTAAATCCCCCACTTCTCTCTGTCTGTATTGTCCATCATACCCTATCTATCTTTTACATGGTCTGTATCTCTGCCTGCTTGTATTGTTGCCTTGTGAATCTGTCCCTGCATCTGTGTCTGTCTTACTGTCCTTCTCTGTGTGTCTCTAATAAATGGCTTTGCTCTCTCTGCCATTGAACATCACAGAAAGCATCATATAGGGAAAGAGTAGGATACTTTATAGAAATCTTTAACAGAGTTTTACATGAGATTGAGTGCTGATTTCAGGTGTCTTAGACAACCCACCTGCTATCAAGCAATACCTGTATGCTGTGTCCAGCATTTGTATTGGATATTCATTTTATAAGGCTGGATTCATCCTATTTTCTGTTTTAGGGAATGACTATCATAATATATACACACACGCATGCAGGTGGCCTGCAAGTATACACACAATTTAAGATTACAGCTTTGCATTAATGTTATTGTAAAAGAAGTTTACACGAGAAATCCAAGGCAAGTAAGGCTGCATGTTATGTTGTTGTCATAAAGGCATGTCAAACAAACAGGCCGAGTAACACAGTAGAATAGCAGTCTTAAGACTTAACTGACTTCAAGGTGTTTTATTAACTTTGGCTTTGAGTTTCAGAAAAAGATTGAGTCTCTTAAAACATGGCAGGTTTTTTTTTTATAAAAATATATTGCCACAACATAGCCAAAAGACTGTAGATTTGGGAATTAAACCCTAAAATTGGGACACTACAGTCCAACTTATAGCTTCTGAATTCACTGTTTTTGTTTGCACATAGCACAAATAGTTTACTCCAGAACGTCTCACACACCATTTTATAATGGATTTACCTTACTTACCTTTGGCAAAGTTGAAATACAAATGTCTTAAGAGAAAATGTTAGACTCCTCCCTTCAAGGTTCATGGATCTGCTTGGAACAAAGGGTGGAAGGAGTTTAAGAGCCAGAGATGGTAAATTAAGCAGTGTATTCCAGACACAACATGGCAGATGCAACTATGAATTCACAGAGTTTGTGACAGCATGCAAAAAAGCCTAAGGCCAAGTCAGACAAAATCCTAGAATGGAGGAGAGAAGGTAGAACTCTAGCTGAGCAACCATTGACATTTGATTGTTGCATGGAGAGAGAAAGTCACATTTCTTCAGTGAAGTGACTGACATCTGGGATATCAACCACACTCCAAGGCTGTTCTCATGTCGAAGTATAGTTGGCCAACACAACCTGGAATAGATAGAGGTGAATAAAAGTGGGCGTATATGGAGGCAGAGAGAGATCCTAAGGGAGTTCGGAGAAGGATGAATATTATCAAAATGTATTGTATAAAATTCTTAGAGAACTAATAGCAACATTATTTTTAAAAGTATGTAATCATAGATAGCTATCAGAATGGGGCAATTCATTTCAAACCCATATTGATGCTTTGCTTTTAAGAAAAATTGAAATGTTTTCTTCTCTTACAGCTATTTGTGAATATATAAATGCATCCATATACAATATTTGTTTATTAAATCATTAGTGATCAGATCAGTAAAACCTACCTCCTGGCCCTCACCAAAAGATCAACTCCAACTGTTAGTTTAATGAAACAACTAAAGTAAAACTGGCTATGATTACAGCAATAGCTTACGGGGGTGGTGCTGATGAAATGCTGGCTTTTGATACACTTTCTTTTTTAAATTGCAATTACAAGAAGTATTTAAATATTCATTGGGAAAGGACAATTGTAGATTATTGAGTCCTCATCTGCGACATTTGTTCTGAGAGTTTACATAGTAATTTTTGATATTTCAGTTTTAGCTTAATAGGTTGATTTTGATTAAGATAATTAGCTTTCAAAAATAATAATTAGCTTTCTCTTTCAGAACATTTAACCATATGTTTTTTCACCTAAATGAACATTGCCTCTGCAATTTCCATAACAAGTCTCCAATAAAAAATGTCCCCATTATTAAGGGAAACTGCTTTTTACCTTTTCTAAAATGTTTTGCTTCAAATATGAATATCATTGTAGGGAATTGCTCCCAATTTTACAGCATTATTAAAGACCAATTTCATGACCAGTTTAACAATAAATATGTGTTATTCAAAGAGTTCCTCCTACACAATGGTTCAGAGTGGTTATTTTATGTAGTTATACAAGCAATGTCAAAATTTTAGGATGGTAAGAAATGATTGGTGGGAGGAGCAGGTCTAGCATCCAAATGGTCATGATTTTTGCATTCACAGGGGCATGGCACAAGTTTGTTTCTGACAATTATTTTTATGTTAGCATAACCATTAATGGATTTTATTATGGTATTTTCATAATACTGTGTTATATCCACAGTGTTAAAAAGTCATAAAATAATTGTGTGTGTGCACGCACACGTGCACGTGCATGCACATGTGGGCACCTAATACCACTTTTATGGGAATGGAGGCCAAAAGACAACTTTGTGGAAGAGATTATCTGCCATTTTATGTGGGTTCTTTGGATCAAATTCAAGTCATTGAGTGTTGCAGGCTTGTTTCTTTGAGTAGCAAGCACCTTTACACACTGAGCTACCTCATCATGTTGTGAGATATCCTTCTTTCTCTCTCCCTCCTTTCTTCCTTTCCCCCTTCTCTTTCCTTCTGTTATCATTATTGGGTGGGCAGATATTTAAGATAGAGTTACTCTGGGTAACAGCCCTGGCTGTCCTGGAACTTGATTTGTAGACCATGCTGTCCTCGAACTTACAGAGGCCTGCCTACCTCTGCCTCCCGAGTGCTGTGATTAAATTTTAGATGGTATCTTATGTAGCTAAGGTTAGCCAGAAATTTGTCATACAGACAAGTATAACCCTGAGCTCTTGATCCCTCTTCCTCTACCTCCTAAAGAGTGGAATTAATGGCTTGTGTCACCAAACCTGGCTTGTGTGGGGCTGGTGACAGAACCTAGGGCAGGAATTTGTGCCTTTTAAACAAGCATTTTACCAACTGAGTTGCATTTCTCGCTCCCACATTCTCTGTTAAAGTAAGACCTTTGATGTCTTTATCTGCTTTACCCGAATCATATGGCAAAAGTTCAGGTTCCCCGGCCTTACTCCACAGCAGATGAGCCAGAATATCTTAGGATACTCCATAATTTTAAAAATGTTCCAAATGATTCTTAAGGTGACTCAATTTTGAGGACTCCTTTTATAAACAGAGAGTTATGTAATCTTATGCACATGCATATCATGTGCAGCAAAAATAGGAATGTTTTCTTCTGAAATGATCCTTTCAAATTCTCTGGATTAAACACGTTAGAAATCAAATTTCCACATGGTTGTTAATTTAACAAATAAAAGAAATGCATTTCTTCGTGACCTTCTAGTTAAATTTAACATCAGTTATATAATGAATAATTTCTTTTTATAGATAGAGCCTCTACATATTTGGGGAATACTTATTCCAAACTTATTTGTTGTCTATAAATTTTGTATGTGGCACTTTGTTATCTGGCAGCATATGATGAGGAAATTAGTGTTCAGAGAGATGGACTGATATCCCACAATGCAATGCTATCTTCAGTCTTTTTCAAGCTTTTACTTTGAACATCAGTCAAAGTTTCCTGCCCTAGCAAAGGTTGAAAGCTTTCTTTTATGATAATATGCACTTATATCTATATAAGTATTAAATAGATATGAATATATAACTATAAGGTCAACTAAATTTCAAATGCTTAGAGTAGTTGTTTTGCAGGAGAGAAATGGCTCTATATCAAAACATCTTTTCAGAATGCAAATAATTTTCATAAGAAGAAAAGGTGAAATTATCTTTTAACACAGTTAAGATGATTTTATATGGATTTCCCTTTCATACTAAGTCTTTCAACTGTGTTTCTTCTAACCATCCTGTCTCAAAAACATCCAGTATGAAACAATAGACCATGAATAGAATTTGAGACTTCATTATCATGAACTTCCAGATTTTAAGGAAAGAGCTATGAAGACAGACATTTATATGGTTCTAGTGTAGAAACCAAATTTGTTTTATACAAAAAAAAACTTTAGAAGCAGGCCAATGAATAATAGAGGGTACAGCATGTCATTGCTGATTTTTACATTAATTATGGAAAGTGTTAGACATCTTGTCAAATGATCTTTTTTCTAGTATTTGATTTTTAAATTAATTTTCTCATTCCCCTCATGGTTTTAGTTTTTAGGAGGTAATTTATCAAAAACCAGTCTGGTATATTTGATGGTTAGTATAATTGATTCTCAGGGAAAAATGATCTAATTTAATAAACTCATTGAAACTGTATAAGCCTCCAAAGAATGCACATAGTATTGGAAGGGGTAATTTTGTATATAGATAAGGATGTTCATTGAATTGAAGTTAGTACAGTACCCTGTAATCTGATTCATGTACAACTCAACTACATTGCTTCATTTGGCCTGTAGAAAACTTTTAAACAGGGATTGGGAGATGGCTCAATAAGGGAAATAATTGCTGTGCAAACATAAAGACACAAGTTCAAGCTCCAGAATGCAAAAAAAAAAAAAAAAATCAAAATCAAAGCTGGGCATGATGCTGCTCACTCGTCTGGGAAGACAGAGACAGGTATATACCTGGGGATCCCTGACCATCAAGCTTAGTACAGCTAATAAATATCAGGCCATGTGAGAGATTCCCACTCCTAGTCAAGAAGCTATTTGAAATTGATACCTGCTGGGAAGGGGATAGTTGGTGTTCTCCAGTAGAGTGTCAGTCGACATAGCAACTACACTGCAGGGTAGGACCATTGCCAAGGAGTAGTTGGCCTACACAAAATGCACTCTGCGGTGTGTGTGTGTAATTTTCATTTTTCTTTGTTGCTTTTTGTCTCATTGGGTTTTTTTGTTTTTATGTTTTGGTTTTGTGGTTGTTGATGGAGGAGGGGAGAGGACATGAAGTTGATTGGTGGAGACATTGGGAAGTCCTGGGAGGAACTGGGGGAAAGAAAAGAATATGATCAAAAATGTTTGAAAAAATATTTAAATAAAATGTATCTAATATTTATGCTCTGGTCTTAAAATCAGAGTGAAAAGACTAACAGAGAACATTTTTTTCTGGAACTTGCATTTCCTGATCTTTTTAAAACTTGATTTATGATGTCCTTGTTAGTTGATTGTCTCCTAACTTGGTAACATTGTATTTTATGAATAATAGTTCATGCTGAACCTTGAAAATTAGTGAAAAAGTTAATGTGGTAGCAATTGTTGCTAGCAGAAGGCAGATCAGTGTGACCGGTACTCTGATTTGATTCTAAATAGCACACCTTCAGCTGTTTAAAGTTGAATCTTTCTACTTGCCTTAACTAGGAGCTGAGTTTGCTTTTTCCTGTAGCTCTGAACAATCAGGCAGGAGCTAAATGGCTTCAGCTGAAGATCCTGACAATAGACATCATAAGATAAATATGGCATTAAAGCATGGGGCTGGAGTGGCTTCCCTACATAAACTGAGGGGCATGGAAGCATCTTTGTTCTATAATACCACAGGTGTATCTCTAGAATTTTGACAGCCTCTTCATGTTGCCATTAGTTTTTTTTTTGTCTGATGTCAAGTTCCATTTAAACATGAGAGCATTACTAGAATCATATAGGCATTGATAAAATGCTTTTCTTGCATGCATTAGGCCACAGGTTTAATGCCCAGCACCACAAAAAAAAAAAAAGCACCACCACACACCGTGAGAAAGATAATACAATTTTCCCTATTTTGTTTGTTGAGATAGTTTTACTATATAACACATGATGGCCTGAAATTTACTATGTATCTGAGTTTGGTTTATTTTATATTATTTTAATTTTGAGACAGTGTCTAATATAGTCCAAGGCTATTTTCAAATTTCTTAAGTTGCAGGTAGTTTTGAACCGCTGATCTTCCTGCCCCATTTTCCTCATGACTGGGATTATAAGTGTGACCTAAAATGTCTGGTAAAATAATGTATTAATAATGATTATCTATGCCATCTAGAAAGTTTATGTTTTAAATTAAGCTTGTAGGAAAACCAAAACTTGTGGTGTGGCAACTTAAAAACATACTTGCATTAATTAATGGTTAGGATATCCATTGCTCATCTCATTGTTGGTAAGGATTTTAGCATGATTTTCCTTCCAATATCAAAGGTAGGGTACTTTACTAAGAAAAGTATTTATTTATTTTGAAATACTGTACATTCAGTAACACTCTCTGCCATCTGCTTAGTGTTGAAGACCTCATGGTAGATGATATGCAACTGGTGTGTGTGTTCAGAAAGAGATGAAAAGAGTTTAAAGTGGGGTCAGGGTTGGTTTCTACATTTGCTGCTCTCTCAGGAAATATCTTCCCCACAACACCTTATCGGCTCCTATGAGATAGCATGAATCTATTACTGAAAGTTGAGTTCTAAGTGACACTACAGTAGACTGCTCCACTGGGGACAGGGGAACCTTTAGAAAATAAATTATATCCAAGACAGAGTGTCTTTTCTTTTGTTCTTCAAAGCTGTGATAGTCTCTAAACTTTACTTGGTTTTGATAATGTTAAAATTGATGAGGGATATGAATTAGATATTTTATAAGATACCCCACAATTGGAATGTATTATGACTAGTCTCAGAGTTTGGAGGAAGAAGTTCACTGCGGGAAAATGTGACTTTCATCACACAATTTAAAAAGTATTGACCACACATTTGATTTATCACTAATGATATTAACTATAACTATCTGATGAATGTTCTCATCTGTAAATCCATTGTCTTTTCCTCTGACCTTACTCTAAATGGCCCACATGTAAAGACTGGAAAATTTGTTTAAATGCCTTGAACACACAAAATCTTCATAAAGTATCTCAAATTCTTATCCATGAAAGATTTATCTCTTTTCTCTCATTTGTATACAGAATGTCTTATGTATATTAAGAAGAACTTGTGGTTATTTTACATTTGGGGTAGTACTTTATTCAAAGTTTGTTGTGTTATTCAATTGTTTTTCCTCTTTTGCTATGAGTACAGATAGTGAGAACCAGTATACATAGTGAAAAATGAACAGAGTAAAACAGATACAAGGTCAGAAAATTATGAGATGTAAGAGCCATAGAGCAAAAATGCTAACAATTTTAATTGGTTCTCATGTTTCTCACTTCCTGAACCACATGAGATTGGACTATATCTCTGCCCTTGGGGGCTAAGAAGAAGAAAGGCATTTTATATAATAAAATCCCTCTGTAGTGTTAGCATGAGAACACATTACACGTTAAGAAAATCACCCTAGTATAAAATTTCTCTTCTGGAACATAAATATCATGTAGGATTGCAAATACACCCAGCGACTCCAGAAGGCAATGAGGAGAAGTATCAAAAAGCTAAAAGCTAAAAATAAATCTATCATGTAACCTACCTATAATACACCTTAGCATATGACAAAGGGACTCAGTATCATATGCCACAGATATATTCATTGCTCATCCATGTTTATTGCTGCTCTATTCACAATAGTTAGGTAATGGAAACAACCTAAATGTTCTTTAATTGACAAATGGATAATGAAAATGTACCTATGTTCTATAGAATACTATCCATCTTAAAAGAAAAACAGAATCATGAAATTTACAGGCAAATATATATATATAAGATCATATTGTGTGAGTTTACTCAGACCCAGAAAGACAAACATCTCATGTTTTCTCTCATTGGAAACTCTTAACTCCAAATCTTTATATGTGGATATATATTACATAGTAATGGCTTAGCAAATGCTTTATCTCTATCCATGACACTCTCTCTCTCTCTCTCTCTCTCTCTCTCTCTCTCTCTCACACACACACACACACACACACACACACACACACACACACATATGTATGTTAAAAAAACTTTTAAAAAATTGCTGGGAGTGGTGGAGTATGCCTTTAACCCCAGCAGCTGGGAGGCAGAGGCAGGCGGATCTCCATGAGTTTGAGGTCAGCGAGTTCTAGAGAATGAGATGAAGGTCAGCCGGGGCTGATACACAGAGAAAGCCTGTCTCAAAAAAAAAAAAAAAAAACTAAGAAAACAAAACAATCAAACGCAGCTTTGGGGTCAGAGAGATAGCTCAAGCCATAAAGAACTTACCACATAAACAGAAGGACCTGAGTTTCAATCCCTAGCATCCATGGAAAAAACTAGGTCCAGTGTTGTGTGCCTGTAATCTCAGTGCCGTGCAGGCAGTGACAAGAGTGTTTTGTTGACCATCTGGTGTAGCTAAATCCATGAGATCTAAATTCTGTGGGAGACCCTGTGGTAGAGAAAGTGTATATTTTTAATGGAAAAAATAAATAAATAAACAAACAAAAAGCAAAGTTCACTAAAAATAATAAAAAATATGGTAGAGAAAGACTGGCTTCTACATGTGTGCACATATAAGTACATGACCACACACAGATATTAGATAATAGAAAAAAATCCTTCAATCTGATCAGCTATGATTGATTTATTGGTTTCTCTATTAAATTACTTTTCTTGTATTTGAGAAATCTTTGTCAGATTTAAGATTTCTAAATTTTGATTTTTTTGTTTTCTTTTTGAGACAGGGTATCTTTATCATTAGGCCTGGCTTCTCCTAGTTTTTGTTTTGAGACAAGGTTTCTCTGTATAGCTCTGGCTGTCTTGGAACTTACTCTGTAGACCAGGCTGGCCTCGTACTCACAGAGATCTACTTGCCACTGCCACCCAAGTGCTGGGATTAAAGGTGTGCACCACTATCACCCAGTTTTTTTGAAAATTTTAAAATAAGTTTTTTCTTGTATTTTGGCCAATGCCATTTTCTACACATTTTTATTCAATAGAGAAAAAAATAAAGGAAAAATGTTTGTTCTTTGTTTTTTATTATTCAACATTTTTTATTCAATTCACATACAAATCACAGTTTTCCCTCCCTCCTCTCTTCCTGTTCCATCCCCTTGCCTCCCTTCTATCCCCACAATCCACTCGTCCTCCAACTCTATTCAGATGGGGTAAGGCCTCCCATGGGAATAAGCAAAGCTTGGGATATCAAGTTGAGGCAGAATCAAGCTCCTCCCTCCTGCATGAAGGATGAACAAGAATAGGTTCTAAATGGCCAGCTCATATATCAAGGATAGGTCCTGATCCCACTGCTAGGGGCCCCCACAAAAGACCAAGTTACACAACTTTCATCCACATGCAGAGGGCCTAGGTCATTCCCAGGCCACTTCCCTAGCTGTCGATCCAGAGTCTGTGAGTTCCCACAAGCTCAGGTCAGGTGTCTCTGTGAGTTTCCAGATCATGATCTTTCCCCGCTTGCTCATAAAATCCCTACACCGTCTCTTCAAATGGACTCCCAGAGCTCAATCCAGTGCTTGGCTGTGGATTTCTGCATCTACTTCCATTAGGTGCTGGACGAAGACTCTAAGGTGTTAATTAGGGTAGTTATCAATATAGGAGAAGGCTAGTTCAGGCACCCTCTCTACTATTGCTAAGAGTCTTAAGTTGGGATCATCCTTGTGGGTTTCTGGGACTTTCCCTGGCACCAGGTTTCTCTCTAACCCCATAATGGCCCCCCTCTCAAGATATCTCTTTCATTACTCTCTCCATTCATGCCATCCCCAATGCAGCCATACTGATCCCTCATGTTCCCATCCCACCATCCTCTCCCCTCTACTCCACTCACAGTTTACCCAGAACATCTCATCTCTTTCCTCTTCCCAGAGATCCATGTGTCTCCTTGTTGCCTAGCTTCCTGAGGTTGAGGACTGTAGTCTGGTTATCCTTTACTTTACATCTAGTATCCATTTATGAGTGAGAACATATTGTGTTGGCCTTTCTGAGCCCAGGTTACTTCACTCAGGATATTTTTTCTAGTTCCATCCATTGGTCTGCAAATTTCATGATGGCATTGTTTTCCCCCCTCTGGGTAATACTCCACTGTGTAGCTATACAACATTTTCTTTATGCATTCTTTGGTTGAGGGGCATCTAGGTTGTTTCCAAGTTCTCGCTCTTACAAATAATGTTGCTATGAAAATAGTTGAGCAAGTGTCCAAGACAAGAACTCTTCTTATTCTTTGGTTTTTATGTTTTGCATGCCTCCAATTTTTAGTACATTTTTATAAGAATATTCCTCTCAGAAACACAGCTTGCTCCAATACTGAGGGGACTTAAGAGGTGAGTGAACAGCCACAAGGCAGGACACCGTACTCTCTAGGGCCTCCCCAGTGGGACAAAACCCTGAGCCCCTTCCCCAGCTCCCTTGTCTTTTCTATCCAGCCAACAGGAAGTTTTCTGTGGCTAGGATCCCCCCCAAACCCAAACCCCTCCAGCTGCCATCCAAACCTACCTATCTTTCTGCAACCTCAGTAGAACTCTGGAACACACATTTCTCCAATACTGAGGAGACTTAAGAGGGACCAAGAGCTTGCTACAACACTGAGGTGAATAAGAGAGAACACCAAGAGAGCAAACCAAGAGAGAAGACCATGAGAGCAGGCATATAGAGACTTCAAAGGCTTTCTGAGACAGACATTGGCAATACAGAGCAGACCAAGAAAAACTCCCAAACACTCAGACAGTCACAGCAAGGTTTGGACCAAGATACAAAGACACTGCCAGCCTTATTTGAAGGAAGAGATAGGTAGGCACCAATGCAAGAATCCCTCCGGCAATCTAAAAAGCAACTTGGGAAAATATCTTCACCAACCACAAATCAGACAAAGGACTGATCTCCAAAATATAGAAAGATCTCAATAAATTAGACAGTAAAATTCTAAATAACCCAATTAAAAATGAGGTAATGAACTAAACAGAATTCTAAACAGAAAAATTTCAAATGACCAAAAGATATTAAGGAAATGTTCAACTTCCTTAGCTATCAGGGAAATGCAAAATCAAAACAATTCTGAGATACCATCTTACACCTGTGAGAATGGCTAAGATCGAAAACACTAATGATAGCTTATGCTGGAGAGGATGTGGAGTAAGGGGAACACTCATCCATTGCTGGTGGGAATGCAAACTTGTGCAACCACTTTGGAAATCAGTGTGGCAGTTTCTCAGAAAATTGGGAATCAACCTACCTCAGGATCCAGCAAATACCACTCTTGGGCATATACCCAGAAGATGCTCAATCATTACTACAAAAGCATTTGTTCAACTATGTTTATAGCAGTATTATTTGTAATAGCCACAACCTGGAAAAAAAACTAGATGGCCCTCAATGGAAGAATGGATAAAGAAAAGGTGCCACATTTACACACTAGGATACTACTCACCGGTAAAAAAAAATGACCTCTTGGATTTTACATGCAAATGGATGGTATTAAACACTATCCTGAGTGAGGTGACCCAGACCCAAAAAGATGAATATGGTATGTATTCACTCATAAGCGGATACTAGCTATAATCAAAGGACATTGAGCCTATAGTTCATGATCCTAGAGAAGCTAAGTAATAAGGTGAATCCAAAGAAAAATATATAGAGACACACATGGAAATTGTAAATAGACAGGATTGAGTGGCAGGGTTGGGAGCATGGAGGTTTGGGGAGAGGGAAGGGTAGGAGGAGAAGAGAAGGAGAGAGGGGGAGGGTAGAGGAGAACTTGAGGAAATGGGATGGTCAAGATGTAGGAAGGACAGAGAAGAGAGCAAGGAGAGATATATCTTGATTGAGGGAGCCATTATAGGGTTAGCAGAAACTGGGCTCTAGAGAAACTTGCAGGAATCCAAAAGGATGATGCCACTTAGGACCCTAGATAATTGAGGAGAGGGGGCCCAATCTTGACTTGCCCTGTGGTCAGACTATCTTAAATATCACCATAGAGCCTTCATCCAGCAACTGATGGAGACAGAGGCAGAGACACACATCAGAGCACTGGACTGAGCTCTCAAAGTCCAGAAGAAGAGTGGAAGGAATGAGAATATGAGCAAGGAGGTCAAGACCATGATGGGTTCACCCAGTGAAACAGTTTTCCTGAGCTAATGGGAGCTCACCAATTCCACCTGGACAGGGAATGAATAGTTTTTCTGAATGTGGTTGACAGTTGCATGGCTGGGACAGACTGTGGGGCCACTAGCAGGGGCACCAGGATTTATCCCTACTGCATGTACTGGCTTTTTTGGATCTTATTCTCTTTGGATGTATACCTAGCTCAGCCTAGATGTAGTAAGGAGGACCTTGGACCTTGAACAAGGCAATGTACCTTACCCTCTCTGAGGATTGGATAGGGGGTGTTGTAGGAGGGTCTGTGGAGGGAATGGGAGGAGGGGAGGGAGTGGGGACTGGAATTGGTATTTTTTTTTAAATCTAATAAATAGAAAAGACTATTGCTCTCACATGAATTAGCTTAGCATTTTTTTTTAGAAATCAGTTAATTGGAGATCTCTGAGTTCTTTTTCTAGAATATGTTCTATTGCATTGATCTTTATAAATGTAGTCTGATGCATACTAAGTTACCTCAATTATATCTTTAGAGTAAGTTCTGAAATCCAGGAGCAACTTCTATGATTTTGTTTTTGTTTCAAAGTTGCATATATAATTAATACATGAGGAAAGGACACACTAAGGTAATTATCTAGAAAATTCTGATGATCTTCATTATTTGGTCTCTGCTAAAAGCCACTGCTTAGTAATTTTCCTAATGAAAAGATGAATATGTATTCTTTGTAGGACAAAGATAATGAATAGTATCCTCCTGATTGGGATCTTAAGATACTTAATTCTAATTGCACCAGGTCATGGTTAAGAAATTGAGTAAGCTCCTACACCTAACTAAGAAGTATTTGTAGTCAGTACCTGTTTGGAGGGTATATCAGTTTTTTTTTCAATGGACAGTCAGTGGGTATGTCAACCACAGTCCAGAAGTATTTGGCCAACAAAAAACAGACTCCATGTTTTCCTCTGTGCTTGCTTTTTGTTTTGCGCTGTTTTTTTTTTTTTTTAAATTATTGCTTTTCCTTTTCTTTAATTTGTCTCTTTTTTAAAATTTCTTTTGCTGTTTTACTTAGTTTTATTTTTTGAGAGATAAAGAGTTTAAGAAGGTGATAGAGCACTGAGTTGGGTGGGTAGAGAGGTGGAGAGGATCTAGGAAGAGTGGGAGGGTGGGAGAGACTATGATTAAAATATGTCATGTGAAAACATTAAAACAGAAGTTAAGTCAGAGAATTTTTCTGATGTTAACATTATATTATTCTATTTTTGTTAGTTTCAGTAGTGATTCCAGCTTTCTGTTTTAAAGATTCTGACTGATGTGACTCCATTGGCTACTAATAAACAGCTATACTGCACCATTCCCTAACTCTTCTCAATATGAAAAGCAACCTTAATCTTATGGCTATACAAGCATAAAAGCAACCAGCTGCCATTTGTATAATTCATTCAATCAAGTGACTATTTTTTTATGACATCCAATGACCAGTTTGACTTTCACTAAATTGACTGGTTGGATGGTACTTTGAGGAGCATTAACTTGTCATCATCACCATTACCGTGAAATAGTATTTATTAAGCTTCTACAGTCACAAGCGATAGAGAGTTAGCCAAATAATTGTAGACTCTGCCCTTTAGGAGTTTATGATCTGGAAACTCAACACTCAGATGAGCTGGATGCCATTTATCTGAATACTGCTTTAGGATTTTGAGATAAGCTACTAAATGGTTTTAAAAGTTCAATTTTTCTTGTCCAAGTACCAAACTAGAAAGTAAAGTAGTGTACATGTTGCATGGATACGAGTGATCTTCTTGGTTTCAGTTGGTGTTATACAGGATGAATCTAAACTACACATTTCCTTTTCTCTCAAAATATTGAAACAGCACTCTGAAGAGAGAAAATTACATGTTTGAGTTTATCACAAATTAGTCCTTCAGGAATCTGGGTGCTGGTATTATTAACAGCAGGGAAAATGGAAACTTAATTTCACTTCAAAATAATTGTACTCTACTCCAACTTTGCCAGTCCTGTGGAGGAGGACTTGGTAACTTCATTAATGCTTATGTATCACAATTTACTCACCTTTAAATGGAGAAAACAGTAAGTATGCTCTACCTTCATGATATTTGTAACTTGTGTCCAAATCCTGCCCTGAAGAGTGAGCTGAAAGCTAATTTCTATAAGAACCATCATGAATGTTTATAACTAAATAGAGTGGTCAGTCTTTTTGAAGAAAAATAATCATGTGAATAAAATACAGCTCTAATTTATGGAGAATAGTTATCGATTGTAATAGTTTTATCTAGTAAAATTTTTCCGTGTCTTCCATGGGATTCATTTTGCATCATAGTTTCATTTTTATACAAATGAACTACATTTAATCGAAAGTTCATCTGCTATGAGATCCATTTTAAAATTAAAAATATATTTATTTAAGTGTGTGTGTGTGTATTCTCATGAACATATGTGCATGTAAGGAATAATGTACACATGGAGGTTAGTGGACAGAATGCAGAGTTCAGTTCTCTTCTTTTGCCATGTGGATTCCAGGGATCACAAAAATCAAAATTAAACTCAGATTCTTAGGCTTGGATATAAGCTCCTTTACCTGCTGATTCATCTTGTCATCCTGGCAACTTCCTGGGTTTAGAGGAAAGAGAGAGTATAACATTTGAGATGCTTCTAAGAAACAGTATTATTCTGCCTCTTCATATGTAATATCAGAATTCTTTAAGATTATAATTACCCATGTTACTGCAATGAATAGAGGTAGATACTGTCATAGCATAAGACAAGTCTATGAACTGCAAAGAGATACTGGTGTTTTTGAATTTGTGGAGGGAAGGAATTTACTTCATAGGTGTGGTTAAGACTGCACCTACACTGTTGGGTATTGTCTCCATGCAATCTGCTATACTGGAGTTACCAACTACTCAATAGACAAGGCAGCAGAATAAGAGAACTTAGTTAAGTCAGGACTTAGACTTGATTTGGGAAGAAGCACACCACAATGTATCTGACTCCAAAACACAGTCAGATTTGCACTTCAATAAGTCAACCAGATGTTCTCTTAGGGGACGGCACCCTTCTTCCTGGTCTAATCAGAAGAAACAGCAGCAATGGCCAGAGACCGTTTTAGAAGTTCATCTTGAGCAGTTCCCATTTCCCATTTCAGTGATTCTAGCCAATCACAGATATCCAGCTGCATTCGGTATCCTATTTAGAAACCTTATCAGCCAGCTATCTTCTGATTATATGTGTGCTATAAAATTACCTTTTCTCATGCTTTCTACTTGTTAGCCATCTATAGTATTTTAACTTTTCTCCACTTAAATGATTTACTGAGTATTTCCTTGGAGAAATAAAAATGCTCTTTATACTCTGTAGGGAAAATATAAGGGCTTACTGTATTGTTTGCTTGAGGTCCAATGATATTCAACAATTTCAGCAATATCCACATGTGCTCATGATGAGCTGGACCTTTTATGTTTAGTTTCAGTGCTTCAATGTAAAGTATGACTGAAAACACACACAAGGTAAATGAAATCTGGAAAAAAGACAGAGAAATATATTCACTTGATGAGGAAAGTTATAAGATGTTATAAGTTTCAGGCACTATAAATGCTTAATTATGTTTAAATTGAGTAAGACAATGATTAGAAATTTCTTAGCACCTATGTAAATGATAAACACAAATTACTTACAGTATCTTGAATGCAAAAAAGAAAATACATGTCTGATTTGGTTTGGAGTAAAAGAGAAACATTTAGGTTTTAAAGCATTTCATGAGTTAACACCTGAAGAGTTTTATTCTCAGAGGAAAAGAGGTAGAAATTATGCAAATGCAATATGAGTTCTAAATTGACTTGTTAAATAAACTGGTATGATCTCAAATTTCCATGATATTTGAGATAAGTTAATAAAATTATCCTTATCTAATGGCATAATAGCTAAATCCTAAGGCCTTTAATTGTCAAAAATCAAACGATTTTCCCTCAGGCCGATATGTGCAAGATTAAAAAACAAATCATTGTTCATCTTCCAATGAAGCATATTAAAATGGAAGAATGAAGCCTGCAATTTGCATGCCCTGATTACTCATAATAGGAGAGAACACTGTATATTTTAATATATAATTAAATTCAACAAATAAAGAAATACATATTCCCTTTCTGGTGAAAAAAATAGTTTCTAAAAATACACCAGATTGTATCCACCTTGAGAAATGGAATGAGAGCTTGATTTGCAGTCATTGATATGATTTGGTGGAAGGCTTATGCAGGGAGTATTACTTGTTAGAGGAGTATGGATGCTGCCAGAACACACTCGCCTTGTTGTTAGTTATTTATAAAAAAGGAACAATTCTAGACAAATTTCTAGAGCCAAATCGTGTTTTATTTCCACTCTATTGTTGCATATCAGCTGGAAATAGGAAGTTTTAGCAGCATTCTCCATTTTAGAACAAAAACATACTTTTTAACTCTTATAAATCTATTAGTTTTATTTCTTCTTGGAAAGCTATTACCAAGTTTTATATTTGGCAGAAATAAACAGGTAATTTATTCCAGTCCTTAAGGGAATGCCATAATTGATAAAACCTAGAATTTGGTGACTTTGGACTTCAGATAACAGCAGCATGAAATGCTAGCTTCAATCTAACTTGTAAATATTTGACAGATTAAGCAAGCAAAAAGAAGGCAAACAGACCTCTGAAAAAATGTGGTGTTTTATATAGTCAGAGTGGCTCCGACAGCTCGTCACATCCCTTCTAGAGGAATGCTAAGTGAGTAGCACTAAACACAGTGATCAGACAAAACAGTGATTTGAGAAAATATCTGATTTAATTTTCAGAAAGTTATGTTGTACTCTGATTCAAATTACCAGTGTACTTTGAAAGTGTTTAAGGGGAATAAAATTGCCCATAACCATCAGCTAATCAGATCTTTTAGCATGATTTTGAGGCATATTTGATGATTTTGTTAATGTATATGGAAATTGTGGCTGGCAATTTGAAATGAAGTCTGACATTAGAAAGTTCTAAAACTGTAGTTTATCATATTCTGACCTCACTTAGTTACCAACTAAGTGCTTTTTAAATTATTCTGCTTTTGGAAAGGGTATAGTACAAAGCATATTTGTGTGTGTGTGTGTGTGTGTGTGTGTGTGTGTGTGGTAGAGATAAAAAATTGTCAATATGCTGAGTGAGAAAAAAATGTCAAGACTAGCATTTCTATAAGAAAATCCATCTTTTTTTGTACTTTTCTTTCTTTCATGACTTTCAGTATCATGCTGCTTTTGACACAGAAGAGAACAAAGAAACAAAAATGACATCAATAGTTATTGATGCTAATAAGTTACTGAACAGACAAAAGGACTTTCCAGTCTTTCCCTTCATATATGGGCCCGTAAAAAGACATTATAAAAAAGATAAGGAAAAATAATTCATGTTTTCAATAATTTTTCCCCTTCTGACTGGTCTTTTTGTATCAAAGCACTGTGTCAAAACTAGCCTATTTTTCCCCCAACAACGTCCTTACTGTGTGAAGTCAGCATTGTGTAACTAAAAAACATGGATTTTCACAAGCATACAAGTTCAAATTGTACTACTTCACTGTCTTATGCAACTTACTAAACTTTTTTGTTTATTTCTAAAAACAGTTTGTGAATTTATGAGTGAAGATCTTATTATCTCTAATTAGTGGAACTAGTGGGAAATTCTAATGCACATGGACTTCTGTTTCCTTTTTCCTCAATGCAACATATGGTAAGAACATATAATGGATATAGCACTAGTAGCAATCATAACTCCAACTAAGCTATCTCTCAGAGTCTGAGGTATGTATCATATTTAGCAGTATGATGAAATCTTCCCAGGGAAATTGTAAGCCCAGCCTTAGGATTCCTGGCTTAATATAATAGGCCATTACAATGGCTTCCCTTGATATAAGGCATTCTCAACACGGATTCAACTCTTGTGAATCTTAAAACAAAGTTGACCCTTACAAAAAATAGTTTACATTTCCAAAGTAATGCCTGTAAAGTGACTATGCCTAAATACAAGTATAAGAAAAGGGGAAGAATCTCCCCAATGCCCCAAGAATGGTTACTAGATGGAGAATCTAAAATATGGTTATTTGTTCATTGTCTGTATCTGTTCCGTGTCATTGGCAAATTCCTACTGTTTATTTTGTATGTAGAAACTTCCTGAACATGAAGACTCATTTTTAATGAATCAGACTAAAGAAGAGAAGTGGCCCTTGGGGATGAAGAACAGCAAAGACCATTCAAAAACCCTAAACATGAAACTCAGCATTAAGAATTTCAGTTTTGGGACAGGCATAATATCACCTGCCTTTAATCCCAGCACTCGGGAGGCAGAGACAGGAAGATCTCTGTGAGTTCAATGCCAGTTTATTCTAGAGTGAGTTTCAAGACATCTAGGGTTGTTACAGAGAAATCATGTATCAAAAAGAAGGAAGGAAGGAAAGAAAGAAAGAAAGAAAGGAAGGAAGGAAGGAAGGAAGGAAGGAAGGAAGGAAGGAAGGAAGGAAGGAAGAAAGAAAGAAAGAAAGAAAGAAAGAAAGAAAGAAAGAAAGAAAGAAAGAATTTTCATTTCGGTATCTAAATTTTGACTCATCAGATTGAGTTAATTTTAAATAGGAGGCAGTAAGGATTCATTATGAAAACATAAAGCAATAGAATAATGAGGAAAATTGGCTTGGAACTCCATCTTTATGCTTCATAAAATAAGGAAAACACAGCCAGTTAGGCCTTATGGCACAAGCATGTATCCTAACTTATTCCAGAAACAGAGGCAGGAGACCATAAATTCAAGACTACTTTATTGAGAAGCCTAAACCCTGTCTCAAAATAAAAATTTAAATGTTGGGCTGGAGTTTTTTTCTCAGTGGTACAGTACTTGCCTCAATTGAGACTCTGCATTCAATCTATAGTATCTATTGCAAAGGAATAGAAACACAAGAAATGGTTTGTTTCTCTTCCTTTGTTCTAGACATGAATAACCCAAATTGTAAAGCTAAACTCTCCACTACTCCACAGTCTCCAGTGGTCATTCACATATATTGTTTTCCCCTTATTTTTGAAGACATTTAAAATAAAACTATGAAACAACATTTAACGTATGTAAATGTCACTTCAAAATGATTGACATAGGAAACCTTTGAAATAATTTTGTTTCTATAAATCCACTCTGTATGGAAACTCCGCACCTACCTCAGCCTGAAGTATCTAAGGAGAAACAAGTCATAATGTCCAAGAAGATATTAGTAAACAAAACTGCCATTCTTATTAGGATAACATCTCTATGTGGTATCAAAATGGTAAAGGGACGAGACCTTCTATATGCTATATGACTTGGTATCTGGAAATACCTGAGATTTTACATAACCTAGCCACAAAATTCTCTTTCTCATTGTCCTGCAGATTCAATCTCAAAGCTAAATAATCCTCATCACATTAGGAATCANCAATCAAAGACTCGTTGATCTGGATCAAGGCCTATGACTTCTGCTATGCTATCAGTAATGGGTCCTCACTGGGACCCCTCTTAGATATCCTGTTGCTGTACTGTGTAGTGGAGATCCTGAAGTTTTGGATCTGCAGGACAGGCCCCTTCACCTGCCCCAGCAGATCATAGATGGGAGAATGTTGGGGTGGACCAACTCGTAGTCTGGTTCTAGGCCTGGGTAGGTATAAAGTTGTCAGGCCACCAGCTATTCCCCATCTTCACAACAAAGATAAGTTCCCTAGCATTGCTCAGGCTAGTTTACCCTATGTAGCAACAAGCAAGAGACCGGACCTGTTCTATTCCTTTCATGCCCTTGGGGATGGCTCACACACACTTACACAACCAGGGCCAGATCTACTGTGTTGTTCAGGAGAGGTGCAGGGTCCACTTTCCTGAATGCCGCAAGCTGGTGAGGGGCAGGAATAGCTTTCTTGCTCTTATGACCTCAGGGCCAACTCTCCCACCCGCCACAGGCAGTGAGGGGCAATGGGGAAATCATCTCTCCCTCACCCATGCCACCATATGGCAGATAAGTGGCAGGGCCAGATCTCATACACTCATGTTCTCTGGCGACTCAACTGCACCCCTGTTGAGAGTCAGCTCTACTATGCTGCCCAGGTTAGGTTCAGCGTCCATTCTCCCATGATCCTCCCTTGCCACAAGTGACTAGGGGTGAGGAAAAGATGCCCTTTTCCTCACCTATCCCACCACATGTTAGACCAGGGGGGCAGGACCAGCTCCCCCACTCACATACCCTTGGGGCCAGCTCACCCATACCCCTGCAGGGTGTGGAAAATGAAATATATTTTAAATGTTGTCCTTATTCTGGTTTATAAAAAAAAAAGAAACAAGATATGCACCACTATCACCTAGGTTGTCTAATTAGCCAGATTATTTGGGGACAATGACTTTCTTAGCACATACAGTTCTCGGTGCTAAAACTGGAATAGTTCAGGGTTGGTTGCTTGGTAGCCATGAAATATAAACAAGTCCTTCTTTTCTTGAACCAGACTGCAAATAATTTAATGTCCATAACCATATGTTATAGGTATACTTACATGCTTAACCAGCAAGTAGAAGAACTAAAAAGTTTTGGAAAATAAACTACCACATGTCATTTAAAAATTATTATCTAAGGATTGATTGTAATTATAGGTATGTGCCAACATACCTGGCTCCTTCTTTTCTTCTTAAAGCTTAATAATATACTACCATGTATATATAACTATTTGTACAAATATTTTTAGTTTCTTTATTTGTGGATCAATGGACTGTTTGATTTGTTTATATATATTGACTCCTGTGAATAATTCTGCAATAAATATGATATTGAGAATACTTATTTGAGATAGTTATTCTTATTCTTTTGTTAATTTATCCCAAAATAGATTGCTGTGTTACATGATCATTCTGATCTTTTCTATTTCTTAGTTTTTGAAGATATCCCATCCTCTTTCCATAATGTATGTGCCAATGCACATTTCTTACATGACATAATTTCCATCTGTGTATCTGAAATCCTTATTGTACTGATGAGATTCATAGTGTACCACATGGGTCAGATATTGTTGAATACTGAGTTTCTGGTATCCAAAGAGGTTCTTATCCTCAAAAAACCTTGTAGTACATCATGGAAAGTATCAAGTTAGCATTATACAATCCAATATATAGCAAAGGAAACATAGGCACATAGCAGTAACAGTGTGAGGGTGGGAGGAAATGTCAGAAACAAGGAAAATTACAAGATATTAATAAGGTGATAAAATAGGGATTGTTCGGGAAGAATCATGTTGAAATGGTTTTCCAGGAAAGAAGTTTAAAACACACCAAAAGATATGGGACTGTGCCATTAATGTCTAAAAAAATTCTAAGTCTGCTTGTAGTAGTATAGAATAAGTACACAAGTAGGCAGAGTTTTAAAGATCACTTTACAAAGTCTTTGTTAATATGTAACGGTAATTGAAAGCCATGTTTTTCAGCAGCTGAAGAAAGACCTTTATTGGGGTGGGGAAACACACGTGTCCAGCTTGGACACACAAAGACTCACCACAAAGAAGAAGGGGGACTTGAGAAACTGAACTCTCCACTTCAAAAAGTTCCAGATGAAGGACAGAAATGGTTAGAATAAGACACATCCTGGGAACCGGGAAAGTGTTACACTAATGGAAGGAAAATACTGCCTAATACTTTTCATATTATAGTATCAACTATTATCATTTCTGGGGCTGAGGATTTATCTCAGTGGGGAAGTGTTTGCCTGGTGTGTGCAATCCCCTCTACTACAAAAATCAGTTATTACCCCGTGCATCTGAACTTGAGAAATAAGCCGAGTCTCAGTCTCAGTTTTCATTTCTGCTCTTGTTCCTTATTAAAAATACATGCATTTTGAAGTAAATTACAGCTTTTTCATTGTCATTCCCAGGAATCTACCTTGTCTTATACTCTGGAGTTTCTGGCATTATATTAGCTTGATTCCCATTCGTCTCCAAAGCTCTATAGGTGAAATTCGAGCAAGCCATGACTCCATTTGGCTCGTGAATGTAATGACATGATGGCTTTAATACAGAGGTGCTATTTACTTCTCTTACTATCCTGGCTCTTTTTTTGTCTTCATTTAGAATAAAAGCTTTAAAGAGCCTTACTTTAAGTTCCTGGCAGGTTTCATTTCACAGTGGCAATCTAACTATAGGGTGCTTGCTAGTTGCTTGCTGACAGAAACAGGCACAGCTAGGGTCTCCAAATGCAGTAGTTCCTCAAAGGCCTGCTGAGCCTTAACATCCCTCAGGGGACCAAAATAAACTCGGTATTAATATCACCCGCAGGTGTCCTCAGTTCTACAGCTACTATCACCTTGAGTTTTCTAGGTCTATATCTATAGGGGCTTTGGTACCTACAGCAGTTGGCAACTTCTATCCACTTTGTTGTTCACCCAACTACCAACTTGCCCTCAGATTTAGATGGCAACAATAATTATTTGAATGGGCACAGACTTCACTGCCCCATTTATGAGAGTGAGCCAAGAGGACTGCTTTTTTATTTTTACAAAATACATCTTAGCCTTGCATTGTTGTTGTTGTTTGTTGCTAAGACTCTATCATTGATGCATCAGCCTGTATAGGTATTTTTCACACTAAAGTTTATCACCATACTAAATTTCATTCCTCCTCTCTTCTCTCATTTTCTCTTGTCTCTTCAAGTTTTGATCATCCAACAAAGCTGAAAGTCAAGTCCATCTCCATTCCTGTCTATAATCCAGGTGGGCCAACTTCATCAATTTCAATTCTCCTTTTTCTATCTTTTTAATTGAAAATATATTTTGAAGTACAATGTATTCTGTATACAATACCTCCCCAACTCCTCCCAGGGGTTCCCCATTTTCTCACTCACCCACATTCAAACATTTTATTTGTCTCTTTCACTAGGATACAACTTGGCATCTAAAAATAATAGTGGTAAGATAAAATTAGATAAAATATAAACAAAGCAGAATAGGACGAAAATAAACAAAAGAAAAAATGTCAAATAAAAAGCTCAGGAACACATACAGACAGACCATTTTGATACATAGAAATCCCATGAAAACACAAAACAAGGAATCATAATCTATACACAAAGAATGTGTAATGTTTAAAACAAGAAAATAAAAAGCTCTGACAAAGTACTATTATCAGACAAACTTCAAAATTTCTATTGAGTTTGTTTTGTGTTGTCCATCTTCTGCTAGACATGGCACCTGGTGTTAAGTGTGGTTTGTATGCCCAATGATACTTCATTGCCAAAAAATTAATTTTTTCATTTGTGAGCAATTGGAGATCGTTTCTGGGTTAGACATGGTTTCCCTCTCAGTGCTGGGACTCTATCTGTCCCAGGGTTGTGTAGACACTATGCATGCAGCCATGGTCTTTGAGTTCATATGTGCACTGTTCCTACTATTTTTAGAAAGTCTTGTTTCCTTAGTGTCCTTTATTCACTCTGGCTCTTACAATTTTTTCTGTTCCCTCTTCAGTGAGATTCCCTGAGCCATAAGGGATAGAACTAATGGAAACCTCCCATTAAGAACTGAGTGTTCTGAGGTCTCTCATTTTCTGCACATTCTCCAACTTTGGGTCTCTGCATTTATTTCCATCTATTGCAAGAGGAAGATTCTCTTATAATAGCTGATTTATGGGTATTGCAGAATATCATTGGGAGTTGTTCGATTGCTATGTTTCTTTAGCAGAACAGTTGCATTTGGTTTATTATTAGATCGCTGGCTATCAGATCTCAGGTTCTTGACCACCTGAGTAGTGTCAGAGATAAGTTCTGTCTCAGGAAGTAGGCCTTAAAACCAATCAGATATTAGTTGTTAACTCTCACAAGTTGTATACCACTAAAATACTGGCATATCTTGTGGGCAGGTCACCAATATAGATCAAAGGGTTTGTAGTTGGGTTAGTGTTTACCTTTCTCCTAACAACCCTATGGGTTATATTCTATCCAATATATACTGAACCAAGTAGTATATAATAATTCCACTGGTTAGAAGGAAACTGACACCTGTTAATTAATTAACTAATTAATTAATTATGGTTTTTCAAGACAGGGTTTCTCTGTAGTTTTGGATCCTGTCCTGTAACTAGCTCTTGTAGACCAGGCTGGCCTTGAACTCACAGAGATTTTTCTGCCTCTGCCTCCCGAGTGCTGGGATTAAATGTGTGTGCCACCACCACCCAGTGGCACCTGTTATTAAGAGAAAAGATGTGGCATGCTTTGTGCAAGTCCATGGGAGGTCTATCTGTTTCTGAATGGAGAAGGAGGAGGAGCGGATGGAGATGGGGGTAGATAGGAAATGAGAGGGGACAGGAGGATATAAGGGAGAGGAAAGTGGTTGGTATGCAAAATAAATGAAAAAAAGTTATTTAAATAAAAAACAATGAACACTTGGAAGTAAAGATATGTACATAAACGGTTTTACTGTGTGACATCACAGCTTCCACGATGAAATTCTTCTTTTTCTCTTCTTCTCTTGTAAATTTTGTTGTATGTAGTGAAGAGCAGTGGGCTACGTTCCTGCCACCCAGTTCCCAGCTGCCTGGCTAGCTTATGCCCCGAAATAAGAACACACAAACTGTATTCATATAAACACTGCCTGGCCCACTATATCTAGCCCCTTCTTGGCTAACTCTCATATCTTGCTTAACCCATATTTAGTAATCTGTGTAGCACCACGAGGTGGTGTCTTACAAGGAAGGTTCTAGTGTACGTCCTTCTTGGGCTGGAGCTTCATCGCATCTGACACAGAGAGGAGAGGTATGGCAATTGCCTCACTTCCTCCCAGCATTCTGTTCTGTCTACTCCACCCACCTAAGGGCTGGCCTATCAAATGGACCAAGGCAGTTTCTTTATTAACCAATGAGAGTAACACATAGACAGATCATCATTTCCTCCATCATTTCCCCTTTTTCTGTTTAAACTAAAAAGAAAGGCTTTACATAGTAAAATTACATATAACAAAACAATTATCAAGCAAGAATTACAGTTGCGATATTTATATCTATTTTATCTTTTATCATAACTAAGGAAAACAATAACTATGTATCTATTCTTCAACTTCACCAAAGACTCCCAAAGGATATAATATTATCTAAGCAAACAAGAAATAAGCAACTTTCAAAACTCTAGAAATGACAGAGACATCTCGCTGCCTGTACAGTCATCCAAAGTTCCTCTGTACCTTTGGGGCATCAATCTTCAGCCTTCAAGCCCATAGTATGCAGAAACGTTTCCATGAAGCAGGAAATTTCAAAGGCAGTTCAGTCACTATCTGCTGTGTCCTGCAGAATGTCTCGCAGACTCTTTCATGAATCAGGAAACCTGAAAGATCATCTCACCTTTAGGCAAGTTCAGCAGTCCTCTCTCTGCTGGTTCTCTGTGTCCAGTTTATGCAACAGTCCAGGCAAGAGCAGTTTCTTGCCCAAATGGCTAACCAACTCCATAAGGATCCTCTTCGATGCCCATCTTCCTCTTGAAGTAGATTGGTGCTGCCAGGAGCAGATGTGTCTCATTGTCATGAAAAATCCTAAGTTATTAAAACATTAAATGTCATATTCTGTAGTCTTTGAAAGATATGAAGAATGTCTATCTAAAATATATCTATGTACATCTAGAAAATCTAACATGACTACAAACTTGACTATTATAGATGACTATCCATTAACAACCTATATACATTACATTTTTACATAAATTATACAATCACAATACCTTAATCAATATCAGAAATACATATACATATAACAAAATTGACCTTAAAATCCATACCAATGCAAATTATTCATATCTATATCAGTTGTATTTATTTTGAGGGGGAGGCTACAAGGGCACAGGGTGGATACAAAGGGGCAGGGAAACGAATGGTATCAAGATGAACGATTTGAAAGTCACAAAGAATAAATGAGAACTTAAAAATTTTAATTAAATTTTTAAAATCTCACATGTGAGTTGTATTTACTTCATTTCCACCTTCACCAACTCCTCCCATGCCCCCGACTCCCTCTGAAATGTATGGACTTTCATTCTTTATACACACATATGCACGCACATGCATATGCACATGTGCAGGCACACATTCCACACACATTTATAAATGTAACGGGCTGAAATTATCTTGTATTTCTCAAATACATATTTGTTTAGGTTCACTCTTTATGATTGGAAAATCTACCACATGGTTCAACCATGTAGCAAAATATTTTTCTCTCAGCAGCGATTAATTCCCTGTAGCTTTAACTCTAGGGGTAGGGTCTTCTCAGGTTTCCTACATTCAGTTTGACATGCCACTTGGTGCTCTACCCTTTTAGGTACTGTTGGGGCAAGAATATTATTGAGATTTCATGACTATACCTTTCTTGTCAGATATAGAAGACACTATCTTATTGTAGCTATGCCTATCCTCTGGCTCTTCCAATCTTTTCACTTCCTGTCCAAGGGTGTCCCCTGAGCCTTTGATGTAGATGTTGTGTTGTAGATGTATCTCTTTAGAGTTTATCCCACTTTGATCAATTGTTGTCTGCAGTTTGACCAATTTTGTATTTCTGGAATGGTCTTTATTTTGAAAAGAAGTATCTTTGTTGAGAAGCAAGAGCTATGCTGGAGGTGGGGAAGAGACAGAAATCTTTAATTAATTAATAAAGAAATAAATAAATTAAAAAATAAAAAATTAACTATGATTCTAAGGATGATTTTAGAATGCAGTAGAAAGTATATAGGGAAGTGACCATAGTAACTTCTTTTTGGGGTCCTTGGCCACCAGCCAAGGATAGTGGGCTGAGTTTACAGTACCAGACATGAATTTACTCCCATTGAGTAGATAGCTGTTGGTTATAGGATATAAATGCCACATGGCACCTTTCAGAGTACTGTGCCATTCTGGTCATTTTTGTGGTTCATTGTCCTTATAGCTGGGTGGGACTACTGTAGTGATGAGGTGAGCAGGCCTGCTTTTTGTCATGCCTGGCTCCTGCATGGCTAGCTTAACACCCGAAATAACAACATACAAATTGCATTCATTTAAACAGTGCCTGGCCCATTATCTCCAGTCTCTTATTGGCTAACTATCACATACTGATCTAATCCATTTCTAATATCTGTATTGCCACTTCTTGACTGTGGCTTGCCGGCATGAGTCTAACCAGCATCCGTCTTGGAGAAGAGAGTCATGGCATCTGCCTGACTCTGCTTTCTTACTCCAAGAATTCTCTTCTGTCTACTCCACCCACATAAGGGCTGGCTTATCAAAAGACCAAGGCAGTTTCTTTATTAACCAATGAAAGTAACATATAGACAGATGACCCTCCTACATCAGACTACTGGCATTTCCCTTCTCAGCTTGCATACCTCCTTCTAACACTATGAGATCTACTACTTAGGAAGTAATCTGGCAGGTGAGTTTCGGCGATATTCTCCCAAGTCCTCCACCCACAATGTTTGGTGTCTTCACAGTAGAGTCTTGCCTTCAATTTCTGTTAGGCGATGGAGGACTATGGCAATAGGATGAATGGTGTGGGGAATTTTTGTTAGACTTGTTCCCTGACTAACGACAAAAAAGGTGATTCTCCATAGCTAGAACCACGATCTTCATTTGTTGGACAGTCTATGGCTTGGGGCGAAGCAATATAACCCCAGGAGACATAACTTAATTTTCACACACACACACACACACACACACACACACATACACACTCTTATATACATACACATAAACTTATATGTGTAATTTTAAGTAAACACAAAATAATGTAATTTCCTATGGCTTTAAAAACATCCTTAGAGTTCTTTTTTCTATCTGTCTCTCTATCTACCCCTCTCTCTGTCGTGTGTGTGTGTGTGTGTGTGTGTGACAGAGAGAGAGAGAGAGAGAGAGAGAGAGAGAGAGAGAGAGAGAGAGAGAGAGAGAGAGAGACGGGGGCTGTATTTGTGTGTTGCCATCCCTATCCCCTCTCTAGGTAAGTCTTCTGCTCCAGATACACTTGCTCAGCTATATCATTGCTGCTCTATTCATAATAACTAAGAAATGGAAACAACCTAAGTGTCCTTTAGTTGATTAATGTATAAGGAAAATGTGGTGCTTATAAATAATAGAATTCTATTCAGCTGGAAAGAAAAATGAAATCATGAAATTTGCAGGGAAATGGATAAAACTGAGAAATATTATACTACATGAAGTATCCCAAACACTGCATGGTCTCTCCTATTTGTGGATCCCAGTTCTGAAAGTTTAGATCTCATTATAGAACCTGGACTAACCTGGAGGAAAGGAAAAAGGAAGGAAGGAAGGAAGGAAGGAAGGAAGGAAGGAAGGAAGGAAGGAAGGAAGGAAGGAAGGAAGGAAGGAGGTAGCAGTAGGGAGGCAGATAGTAAACCACAGGTGTTAGGTTTAGTCTGTTTTAGTTTTTCGATACAAGATCTTGCTATATAACCCTGGCTGGTCTCAATTTCACAAAGATCAACCAGCCTCTGCGTCTTGAGCAATTGGATTAAATTCATGCACCACAGCAAGGCCAACAGTCTGAGTGATTCTTGTGTATCCCTATGGTGTCTTCATGGATAAATGGAGACGAATAGAAACAAAAACAAAAAACAAGGGGTTCCTCCCCTAATGATTAGTGTTTTCCCACCACCACCACCAAACACTAGTATGTGTACAAAAGAGAGTTCTAACTGACATGTTGTATTTAGGGCTAACACAAAACTGATATTACTGACAGAAGGTAGTACATCTTTGTGAAAAGTGATTGTTGTGTTGGGGAATTGAAGTAAATGAAGACATTGCCTTTTTACACAAAGCTTAATTATAACCCAGAGCATAGTAGATTAAAATGATGAGTCAAATAATGACTAAGAAGGAAAGTGAACTGTCGAAAGAAATCAACATGTCAGAATGACAAGAGTAGATAACTGGCTGAAATCAAGACTCAGGTACTTGCTGATGGTTGTGGTGTATACCTTTAACCCAGCAATCAGGGAGGCAGAGGCAGGTGGTGGATCTCTGTGAGTTCCAGGCCAGCTTGGTCTACAGAGCGAGTACCAGGACAGTCAGGGCTGTTCATAGAGAATCCCTGTCTGAAAAGCCAAGAAAAAAAAAGATTCAGCTACTTATTATAAAGCTTTATGCAACTAATCATCCCATTTTTAGTTATACTGATATTTTTATATCAAGAATCCAAAAGTAACTTCTTCGGACGTATTTGATAAAACAAAATTAAATGGAAATAAAACTAAAATTTGATTTATGAAACAAAGTTTCATTCAGTGTTGATAAATAATGATTTGGCCAGTGAGTTTACAAAATAAAATATGTCCCTGTGACTTAACTCTTTGAGCTATTGATAAATGGTGAACATCAGTATATGGAGTAGGTATTATGATTTATTCACACAACAATTTCCTTTTGATTAATGCATATTCAATACATACTGTGTTAAGCAGTGTTAAAGGTAGGGGAAAATTGATAACTTGTGAGGAAATTAACTACACGCTAAGTTTTAATGAAATCATATGTTTAGAAAATGGATACGAACTATTTTTGGTACTGTTTTAGATTAAGAAGAAAAGTATTCTGGGTCTTGGATAGGTGACTGAAGAGGCAAATTGCATCAAAATTTCCATATACAAAATTACAAAGAAAATTCGAGGTTCCTTAGAAGTAAGCACAAATTATGTATGAAATCTTCTTCTAAGTTATTCAAATAGATTTAGTTGCCAATATATTTTATGGAACTTTAGACTCCACAATTTAAAGTCAATGCTATAACAAAAGTGGATGGCCAACTGTGGATGGGAACATGACTTTAACTTAAAGTAGTAGGCTTGTGACTGTTAAAATAGTTATGCTGTTTTACTTATGTGGCCTTTAAGTTTACACTAAAAGATTTTTACTTTAAAAGGAGAAAAAGAATGAAGTGTTCTGGTATACGGCCATGTTATCTAAGCCACTCTGGAGGCTGAAGGAGAAGTATCATTTGATCCCAAAAGTTTGAGTCCAGCTTAGGAAACATACAGAGAACTCTATCTCGAAAAGAAAGATTAAAAGAATAATGAGTGAGTGGGAGAATAAACTAGAAAAGTACTATATTTTGGAATATCCCATAATATCATAATTGTTAAGCAAGAGCGTGACTGGTTAAATGAAATAGCTTTCATTTCATATATTCATTTCCTAGTGCTTTAAATTATATTCACTAAAACTCACTAAAGGGAAAAAATGCCTATATTCCTAACACTGAAACAAACTGTTTTAGGTTATATTCATTGCATAATAGTCACTTATTGAAACATACTCTTATCTGTTTATTTTATATTTTCTCTCTTAAAAAATGAATTCCATTTTGAGGTCAATTTCTCAGTCACTGAATTTCCAGATGACACACAGACAAAACAGAACGAAACCAAAAGCCAAGAATAGTTTGTTGAATACTGTCATAAGATGAACCATGATAGAGTTTTCTTAAGAATATACTGACTCTCATGGTATGTGCTCAAGTCTTTTCTTGTGTAATTGATTTTATTAAGTTTCCAATACATTTTTGTAGTAGGGATGCTTGAACTTCTGTCTCCTGTTGTTTGATGCTCTGCTTGAGAAACCTGTAGCAGGTTAACTGACAATTAGTGTACAAATGACCTACTAAAGAGCATATCTGAACTCTCTATTAGGAGTCAGCATATGTAGAGTATCTGGCAAGATGCTGGAAGACACAGGAAATTCCTAATGCTACATAAACCCAATTGTTAGTAACTCCATGTAATGAAATAGTTTGGTACATTTCTTTGGTTCTATCTCACAGTATTACTATTTAAAAGTATTTTGAGAGTTACCATTAAAGAATGTGAAGGTAAGTGCAATGATTACTAAGTATTAAACTTTGAAAAACGTGTAATAGTCTGTGTGGGTTGTGGCAAATAGCTTTGATTATGTATTTCCTTTGCAAAACTCAAGTGAGCACTTCTGTACTTTCTGGTACAGGATGTTCCAGTTTCATTTAATATATTTTCTACTCTAGGATTCAACACTTCTGCAAGTTGGACTCTTAAAGGAGTAAATCTGTAACACTCCCATGTTAGTCTGTTCAAGCTATTATAACAAAATACCTTACATGGGTGATTTATGAACAGGAAAAATATATTGCTCATAGGTTTCTAGGCTTGAAAGTCCAAGGTCAAGTGATCAACATATGCAATGTCTCACATGACAGAAGGAAGCACTTAGCACCTGAAAGACTTTTATTTGTATAACATGAATCCTATTCAGGAGAGTAGAATACCCTTCCCCTTATTAGTCCCCAAAGGCTGCATTTCTTAACTCCATGGCATTGGAAATTAGTTTGTGATATAATTTTCATATGGACATAAATACAGATAATCTCAATCACCTGACATCCTGTTTTGATCTCACCTTCTTTAATTTCTTAATGACGGAGGGATTGCTGACCTGGAGTTATAGAGAAGGCTGGATTCCATTAGACAATTGATAGTGTAATAGTTCCATATACACACAGCTCTGGGGTGAGCTTACTGCATGCAATTCTGCAGGAGTGTTATGGTTGGAAATAGTAAATTTCAGGACAGTGGAAGGCAGGTTTTGTACTCTAGAGAAGATATGTGTGGTCTCTAGTTACTACTCTGAGCTAGAAAGGAATTGAAGCCTCCTAACATAAGTAAATCAGATGGTATATGGTACCCATGATAAGGAAGATTGTCTGGGGAATTTGCAAGTAAGACCCTTGAGAACCTTTTGATATCTATCATAAGATGTCAAAGCAGTACATAATAGTATTTAAAGTGTATATCACAAATAACATAATCTCAATAATAAAATACTCAATGTGATTATAATTAACAGAATAAAATTTGTTATAAATTTTGCTATAAATAAATAATTGAATAGAATAGTTCTCTCTCACGTGGATGTGATGGTGCAGGCCTCTGATTACAGAACGTAAGCAGAGGCCATAGGCTTGCCATAAATTCGACTCCAGCTTGGTCTATATAGGACATTCTTGGCTAGCCAGGGATACAGAATGAGACTCTGTCTCCAAATAAAAATACCCACAACAACAAGAAAATGCATGCTTCTAAATTATTAAACAACAGATTAAAGAATATCATACTTTAAAAGACTGCTTCTAGTTTGCTACAAATGTTATTAATGAACTTAGATGCAATAAATAGTAAAATATCAACATTTAGAATCAACTAACTGTTGCTGACAAGAGCTAAAGGAGGAAACTAATACTGTTGGCAAAATATGTGAAAAATGAGTATATTTGCATAACAGTAAACTATATAAATAGTACATAGAATAGTTACTAAGGGCAAAAAGATTAATAAATAAATACTGTGAAGAAAATTATCAGATACTACCTGAACAGAACTATCTAACTTAGTGTCTCTGACTCAACAATTTATAGAAATATTATAAGCCCAAGCAGTGGCGTATCAAGCTGCAGCTATGCAGCATCATAAGTTATTCTGTTTTCTGAATTACTCATAAAGCATAACTTTCCTGTTCTATTTCTTTTCTAAGGATAGTTTCCCTAACAATTTGGGCTTCCTCTCAATACTTAACTAGAGACATAGAAGTTGAGTAAGCTTCATAGTAAGACAAATGGAGCTAAGAGGGGTTCCATCACATTCATATGCTCTGACTATTTACTTACTCAAGCATCATGCTGTATTCACATCCTACACTATCCCCAGTAGTCAACCTGTAAACCAGTGAAGGAAGATGGATCTTCTTTATTGGCATATCTCCCATCCTCTCCCTCCCTCCCCCCTCTCTCTTTCTCTCTCTCTCCCTCTTTCCTCTTTCTCTTTTATCCCCTCCCCCATTCCCTTTCTCCTTCCTCCATTAATTGGTTGAAACTCATCTATTTGGGGAGAGGTAAGCTAGTTTGTATATCACCAGTTCTTTCCTTTCCCAATTTTATGATATATTAAACACATTCTTTTAAACCTTTAGGTGTTTGTGGCGGTTTAAATGAGGAGGGCCTCTGTAGGAGCATATGTTGGTGGAACTTTTAGAAAAGATTAGGACTTATGTCTCTGTTAAATGTGTGTCACTATAAGTGGTCTAAAAGGTTTCGAAAGCCCAAATTATTTCCAGTTAGTTCTCTGTTCTGCCTGCTGCTTCATGATAAAATATAAGTTCTCAAATACCTCTCCAATAGCATGTCTGCCTGCCTAATGCTATGTTCCTCACCATGGTAGTCAGTCATAGACTTAACCTCTAAACTGGAAGCCTCAAAATAAACTCTTCTTTAAGTTGATTTTGTCATGGTGTCTCTTCAAAGTAATAGAAAAATAACTAAGATATAAAATACTTATCAGAGGAATCACAAATACATATCAAATGAAATCACAAATCTTACAGGCTTGGTGGTACATGACTTTTTTCAAATAAATAAATAAATAAAACTAAAATGTGATATCAAGTCACAACTATTAAAATGACGTTCATCAAATTGACAATGATTGACAAGGAAATGAAAAAAATGAGAATTATTATATGCTACTGAAAGCACTGTAAATCAGTACAGCTATTATAAAAAGTATTGTAAATGTTCCTCAAAAACCTCAAATTCAAACTTCCATGTGATTCAACAATTTCATTTCTGGATACATATCCAAAGGAAATGAAGTCAGCATGTTAAAGAGATACATTATTCTCATGTCCACTGTGGTGTCATTTATAATATCCAAGATACGGAGCCAATTTTAGTGTCTCCCAAGAGAAAAACTGGTGGGGGAAAGTGGTGTATATAAAACAGAATGATTCACCCTTAAAACTGAGAGAGATACCATATTTTAAAAGGTAGCAAATCAAAAATGCTTCCATTTGATACAACATGAACTTGAAGACATACTAAATGAGATAATACTAATCTCTCATATTATTTGGAATCTAAAATATTCAATGCATAGAAACAAAGAGTAAGAGGATAGTAGCTAAGACCTTGGTGAAGAAGACAATGAGGCAATATTACAAGCAACAAGTAAGTTAGATAGATGAAATTTTTTCAGGCATGTATTATATAATATGGTAACCATTAATAGTAATATACAATGTATATTTGCAAATAGATAAAAGTAGATTTTTAGATGTTATCACAATATGAGGTATCATTGATGCATTAATTACTTTGATTTTTTTTAAAAAGATTTATTTATTATGTACACAGTGTTCTGTCTGTATGTGTGACTACAGACCAGAAGAGAGCACCAGATCTCATTACAGATAGTTGTGGTTGCTGGGAATTGAACTCAGGACCTCTGGAAGAGCAGTCAGTACTCTTAACCACTGAGCCATCTCTCCAGACACTAATTACTTTGATGTTACCATTGAATGTATTTGTTACCATTTGTTGTAGTAGGAAGCTTTTCTGGTGATGGCTGAGCAAGAGACTGATCTCCAGGCTTAACTGAATGTCAATAAAAGTCACTTTATTGCTATGTTCCTTTAACAGAACAGTAACATTTGATCTTCCCCTAGGTCCCTGACCTATCTGACCTCTCAAGTAGTGTCAAGGATGGGTTCTAACTCATTAATTGAGCCTTAACTCCAATCAGAGTTGTTGGTTATTTCTGCAACTTTTTTGCCACTATTATACCAGTGTATCTTGCAGGCAGATCACCACTCTAGATGGCTGGATTTGTAGCTTGGTTTACATTTATCTTTATCCTCTAGTAGTGTGCAGAGTACCTTTAATTACTATGAACAATAGTCATTAGTAGTAAAGATACTAGGTAGGCACCAGCTCAACTTCTCCATTTTCAGTGTTGTCTTCAGTAATAGGGCTGTACCATCAGTTTATGCCAGGCAACCAAAAGCCTTACCAATATCCTGGGTGGTTTTGAGGTTTCCATGGTTCCATTTTGGTCAACAACTTGATTAGATGTAACCCATTCCTAGCACTGGAGGTTGCATTGGGTGAAAAGAGATATGTATTTGGGGATTTTACTGCCCAGTTAGTTGGTGATTCCAATTAAGATTTCTTTTCCATATGTATTTATTTGAAAAAAGCTTTTACTGTAATAATTAAGCCTACTTTTTAGCTGCCCCTCCCCATTGTACTCTTTTCACACTCCCCATTTTACTTTCCTATTTCATCCTGCCTTCCCATGACTATTCTATTTCCTCTTTCTAGAGGGATCTTTCCCTCCTCTCGAGTCCCTCATTCTATACCTAACCTCTGTGGTTTATATTGACTGTAAATTGTTTATCAATGACTTAACATGTAGCATCCACATATAGGCAGACATAAACCATATATGTCTTTGGGAGTTTACCTCACTCACAATAATTTTTTTTCTAGTTCTAAACATTACCTGTGAATTTCATTATTTTGTTTTTCTAAACTGATGAGTAATATTCCATTGTGAAAATGTGCCACAATTGCTTTTCCAGTAATGCTTTGAGGGACATCTGGGCTGTTTCCAGTTTCTGGCTATTATGAACAGAGCAGCAATGAACATGGTTAAGCAAATGTCTCTGTGGGAGCATGAAGCATCCTTTGGGTATATGCAAAAGAGTGAAAATAAAACAAATTACTAAGAACTCAGGATATAGTTTAGTGGAAGAACATTTGCACAAAATGTCCAAAAGCTCTGGGTTCAATTCCAAGTACAAAAAGGGAAAAAGCAGAAATTTTAAGTCTTTACCCCCAAAAGACAACTTGATAAAAAGATAGATTATCTTTGAACCAGGAAGTAGGCTTTCTTCAGACATTGTCTGGTACAGCCTTGATTCTGGTAATCCCAGTCTGTGGAACTGTAAAGCTCATTCTCTTATTTCTGTCTTAACCAGGCTATTTTATTATGTTATAGCATCTGAAACAAACTTAGATAAATAAATTTAATTTTTAAGGATGGTAATATAATTACACCATTTCTTCCTTCTCTTTCCTCCTTCAAAAGCCTCCCATGCATTTCCTACTAATACTCTTTCAAATTGATGACACACCCGCATGCGCACATACACACAAACACACACACACACACACACACACACACACACACACACACTCCTAAATACATAAATACGTCTTGACCCCAAGAGACATGCTGACATGGAATGGGAAATCTCACAAGATGTCAACCCTAGACAAAGAACTACATGGCAACTCAGGAACGCTGAGCAGGAGAGACTGTCTTCCCCAGGAGGAGCAAACCAATTGGTTGTACTCTACCAAATGGCTAATTTTAGCAACATCCTATGGGTTTCCTTTATTTCCTCTCTGGTCTCATTCATTCTTGGAAAAATATATACATAATTGAATATGTATTTCCAATCCATGTTTTATACCATTATTACCTATATGTGTATATAAATTATTTTATACATTTTAAAATTATATACCAAATGGCTATGATACATAATACTTTACTTTTTGTTGTACTGAATGTTAAGTTTTTGTGTCCTATGCATATAAATATGAGAAAGTCAGATGCATTCTGTCCAACTTCAATGACATATGTATCACAGGTCTAGCTTGTAATAGCTTATGGATTTCTTTGATACACAACAGAAGAACAGTGGGCACTCTTTCTTAATGTTTTCTTGTTCAATTACTGAACATTTTTTTTAACTTTCATTGATCCTTTGTGGATTTGGCAGCATGCATTCTGATCCCACTTATCTCCCTTTTCGCTCACATCTGCATTTGCCCTCTGCCCTTGCAATCTCACAGAAATCAAAACCAAATATAAAAGAAAAAAAAAAAACCAAACCAAACAACAATAACAAAACAAAACAAAGACAAAATAAAAATATAAAGAAGAATCTTTTTGTGGAAGCTGTAGTGGGCCCATTGAGTCACACAGTATACCCTTTAGTCAATTCATCTTAATTGCATGGACTCATTACCATGAGTCATTGATTTGGTTCAAGGTCTCTGAGCTCTGCTACACCACTGATAATGGGCTCTCACTGGGGCTCCTCTTGTATACCCTGTTGTCCTGTATTGTGGAGATCCTGCTGTTTTCGATCTATAGGTTTATCCCCTTCAAAAGTACAGCAAGAACTAGAATTATTAAGTCCTAGAATCTGTACATTTTCTTATTTACTGGATATTTGCTTTATTATCAGAAGATGTACACTAATTTACATTCCCATCAACAGTGTAAAGAAGTTCTGATTTTCCTCAAAAAGTATTTTTGGTATTTTGAAAGTTATTTTTATATTATAGCTATAAACTTACATTTGACTGTCATTTAAACCATTTTAAGATGTTAGTCTCAAAATATGTTCATAAGTTTGTTAGTTCTTCTAGTATAAGTATGAAGAAATATAACTGAATGTATCTCATCTATTTGACTTTTATATATTCAGAGATTTTTATGGTATAGAAATTAATCTTTTAGTCTATTATTAGTATCTTACCTCATGAGTTTCACTATCATTTTATGGAACATTTTATTCTTTAATCACAAAGATATACTCCTATAATTTATACTATAATTTTTGAAATACTTATTTTTATACTTTCATTCACTTAAAAGTACATTAATATTTGCTGGTAGTATGTGGTACAATTTTAAAGTATTCTATACAGAGAACAAATGTTGCTCACATCACTTTATTGAACAATTGGTTCTTGGCATTGTGTTACATAGGACTGATTTTATACTATAGTCACTATGAAATATACTATATCTTTTCAGATTTTTTTTTCATTTTATTCACCCACTTCATTTATTTCTTCAGAAATTATTATACATTTTATATGTAATTGGTGAATGCTTCTATTGAGCTCTATTTTTAGAGTATTTTCTTGCCTACTCTGATATTAATTGTTCTTGGTGAATTTTAGAATTAGTCTAAATTCATAAATTATTTTATTGCAAATTTGATCAGCATTATCTTCTATTTATAAATTATTTGGAAGGGTATTGTCATCATTTTCTTATAACCATTTTGTTTTCATAACTATAATAAATATTTAAATTCCACTCATCTATAGAATCGCATCTTTGAAGACTGTATACCCTTTAGCTTTGCATGTAAGTTTGTAATCTTTTATTATTATTCTAAAATAATATTGCCCTTCACAGTGTTACATCGATAAGATTTGGTGGATGGTAACCATATTAATTTATTTTGCTATGTCATTCCAGCAATTTGTAAAGTTTATTATTAGGTCTAATCAGTTTTGTGGTTTTTATATCTTTATGTAAGCTGTTTGTCATTCCACTACATCTTTAAGTTTTCTCTTCTGCCTCTTTATGCTCTGGCTCCTTACCTTGTCTCCCAACCCACTTTCTACCTCTCTATGTCCCTTTCCAGTAAGTATATCACCTATGTGTCTCAAGATTAAGTGATGACATTGAAATAGGTAGTGTTGTTTCAATCGTGTGTTAATAGGAATGCTTTTAGAATTCTGCGTATGGGATGTTAGAACATTATTTTTGGATGTCTCTGCTTTTTAATAAATAAATAAATTTAAAAAAAGGAAAAAAATGTGAATGAGCACTATGATATATAAGGTGTTAGTATGTAAATGTATTTACAACATGAGATTTATCCAGATATGAGAGTTGGTGAGGCACAATTGTCTAGATTCTGTCAATTATGTTTTAAATAAATGCTGATTGACCAGTAGCCAGGCAGGAAGTATAGGAGAGACAACCAGACAGGAAGTAGAGGCAGGTCAATGAGAACAGGAGAATTCTGGGAAGAGGGAAGCTCCCTCTGCAGTCCTGTCCAGACACCAAAGAAGCAAGATGTGACCACTCTGCTGAAAAAGGTACTGAGCTGTTGGCTAACATACACTAGAATAATGGGCTAATATACGTTATAAGAGTTAATAAGAAACCTGAACAAATGGGCTAATCAGTTTATAACTAATTTAGACCTCTGTGTGATTTCTTTGGCTGTAGGAACTGGGCAGGACAGAAAACCCCCAGTCAACATGAGGGATAATTTGATTATAAACATAGAAAAAAATCTTGGAACACTTCTTTTTTCCAAGAAAATGTCTCACTATGTAACCTTGAATTCATTGAGATCTGCCTGCCTATGTCTTCTGAGTGTTGAGATTAAAGGTATGTGCCACCACATCTGGCCCTTTCTATGCTTGTCTTACTTTGTTGTTAAACCTACAGATACTAATTTTGTGCTTTTGATATTTATTTGAATTACTAGATCCACTCATTTTATTAGTTATTGTTTCTTATTTTCCTTTGTTATTATAAAATAAAAATTCAGGAAATTCTTTAATGAGTAAATAGAAGGTCAACAGCAGTGAAAGCATGACACATGTCAATAAATGAAAGATTTTTAGCAGCAACAACCCCTCTGCTTGCCCTGACCACTGTACCACCTTTCCCCATCAAAGAGAAACTCTTCTAATTTGTAGATTCATGTGTGTGTGTGTGTGTGTGTGTGTGTGAGAGAGAGAGAGAGAGAGGGGGGGGGGGAAAGAGTGGGAGGGAGGGAGAGGAAGAGAAAGATATGTGCACATAAACGGAGAATATTATAACGAGTGCTCACCTAGCATGCATAAGACCCTACATTCAGTCCTTACTAACGTGCGGCTATGAAGCCCTAGCTGGCCTAAAATTCACTAAACAGATCAGGCTGATCTCAAACTTGCAGGAATCCTCCTGTCTCTGCCTCCGGAGTATTGAGATTACAGCATGGGCTATCAAACAATGTCTATTACATCTGGGACCCCATTCCAGAGGCTACGTACAGCCACCTTAGTTCGGACCCTCTGGAAAGCACACTTAGGGACACACCAAAGGCATGCCCTAGGTGACACTTTTCTTTCCTCCTTTCTTGTCTTTTCGGATTTATTTTCTTTTGATGAGTGTTTCACCTGCTTGCGTGCATGTGCACTTGGGTGCTCGCCTGGAGCCTGGAGATGTGAGGAGAGGGTGTGCAATGCCTG
>NW_026068081.1:268867-284562 GCF_014885135.2 Alexandromys fortis | reverse complement strand
CTCTCTCTCTCTCTCTCTCTCTCTCTCTCTCTCTCTCTCTCTCTCTCTCTTTCTCTCTCCCACACACACACACATACACACATACAGACTTTCACATTTTTTTTATTAAAATGAACTTTAGTAATGAGCTTGGTGCCTCTTGTGACTGCTCTACACATTACTACCCTTAAAGAAGCTTTAGTGTTCTACATTTTGAGTCCTTATTGTGGCTCTCGTAGTACAGGCTCTACTTAGAAAAGCTGACTGAGACAGTAAGAGACTTTTAAGTATCACAAACACACTCTCTCATGCAGATATCATAGGTTGATTGTGGTGGTTAATCTTAATTGTAGTTTTGATGGTACAGAGAATCACCATGAAAATGGAATTCGGGGCATTTCTCTGAGGGAATTTCTGGGTTAGCTTAATTAAAGTGTAAAAACTTGCCCTGAATGTAGGTACAACATTCTAAGGGTTATGGTTTTTGACTGAATAAAAAGGCGAAAGGACCTGAGCATCAGTTTTCCTCACTGTGTGCATTCTACCTATGAACACAAACCTACTATTTCCATAACCTCCTCAAACAACAACAACTGGGGACCAAACATTCATCTACATGAGCCTAATGCGGGACATTTCTCATTTAAACTACCACATTCTACTTCCTCCCTCCTATAGACTCAGGCCATACCATAATGTAAGATTGGTTTAATTTCAAATGTCCCCATAGTCTTTCACAGTTTCATCATTGCTTGAAAGTCCAAAAAGCCTTTGATACTCAAGTCTATCCCTTAACCATGACTCCCAATATAATCAAATAGCAAATTGCATACTTTAAACATACAACAACACAGATTATACATCCCCATTACAAAAGGAAAATATGGTGATATTTTATTTGTGATCTATCAAATAAAGTTTACCTGAAGATCAGAGTGATGAGATAAGCCACTAGTTAGCCAAAGAGTCCACACCTTTAATCCCAGTACTCAGGAGACAGAGGCAGATGGATCTCTGTGTGTTCAAGGCTATCCTGGGCTTCATGAGATTGATCCAGTCTAAATGAGAAACAGTCAGGAAGTGATGGTTAGCACCTTTAATCCCAGTACTTGGGAATCACATGCCCTTAATCCCAACATGAGAAAGGTGGAGACAGGAAGGGATATTGCTGGGAGGAGAGAGGAATATAAAGTGGGAAGAGCCAGGAGCTGAGGGATTCAGTCTGGGGACTTGTAGCAACAGGATACCCTTCTCAGTCTGAGGATTTCATAGAGATAAGGACTCTAGTGGCTGACTGCTCTACGTCTCTGATCTTTCAGCTTTCACCTGATAATATCTGACTCAGGGTTTTTATTATTGAGTCCAATTAGATATGCACTACAGGGAGGAGTAAACAGACCTTTCTTTCTGAACCATCAGTTTCCAAATACCTGGTAGCTGCTTCCCAAATTACCACACAGAGAGTTATACTAATTGTAAAAGCTCAGCCAATCGCTCAGGCTTATTACTAACTAGCTTTATATTTTAAGTTAACCCATATTCCTTATTTACTGCCTTGTGGTGGTACCTTTATTAGCATGACACGTTCATCTCCTGCTCCCTCTATGTCTGGCTAGTTCTCCTGACTCTGCCTATCTCCTTTCCATCGTCCTTAATTTGGTCACCCCACCTATACTTCCTGCCTGGTCAATCAACATTTTATTAAACCAAATCGAGTATCAAATTGTTAAAGTGTACAAGATGATTGTTTCACAGCAGGAGGAAAGTGAGGAAATACTAGACCAATCAAGATTTAAATCCATCAGGGCAATCACCAAATCATATATGTCTATATCCAATGTCTGAGATTTTAATTTCAAATGTCTTAGATGGTTCTGCTTCTCCAATTTTGTGGCTTGCAACATACATCTCTTTTGGGGGACTGGATCCACTCCCTATATGTAGCTTTCCTCAGCAGATGTTTCATGGCTCTGGTGTCCTTGGCCTTTTCCCTGCTTGTAGGAAATCATAAGTCTCCAATCCTTATTGAGCTGAAGCCATGAAACCTTTGTTTTCTATTCATTCTATTACAGCTTATTACAAACTTTGTGAATTTTACAAGTTTCTGTAAGTTAGAAACCTGGCACCTCCAGATAATTCTATGTTGGTAGTCTCAACTAGGCTAAAATCAAGGTATTAGCTGAGGTGGTGGTCTCCAGCAAACCATTTCTTTCAGCATTCCATACAGCACCTCCAGTTTTCTCAATTCAACATCTGTTTCTTTGTCTAATTTTTCCGGTTCATACAATTACATTGGGTCTACCAAGATAATGTAGGATACCAACAAATGTAAAGCCTTCATTCTCGCATAATGTAATACACTCACTAGTATGATATGAAAGAGAGCGAGAGAGAAGAGAATGAGAGTTGCAATTATGATTATCATTTATTGTTGAAATATTTCTCATATACTCATACATTCCAAGGCAAAAATGTTGTCTTACTTCAACAAATATCCCTAAGTACCTTGCCCTGTATCAGGTGTCCAAATATTTTTAGCAGTTGAACTAGATCTCAATAAAACAGTAATTAACACCAAATATTTGTGCTTTTAAAAATTCTAGCTAGATGGTAGATCGTAGAGAAGTCTGTTGTTATCAAGAGTGGTCTAGAATTTGTAATGTTAGCTGATTTTGAATTCTTTTATAAAACAAAAACCTAGAAATGGATGACTACCACTTCAATCGCATTCATGCATGTCTAGTGGTTAAGGGTTCCCAAATTTTCATTTAGGATCTTGAATTAGCCTATCACTATAGTTATCTGGTAAGCTAAATATTAATAAGCCAACAGATAAAATATAAATGAAATGTCTTACGGATTCAGAAAATTATGATAATGCAAAAAATGTCCTGAAGTTACTTTAAAACAAAGTTCTTCATAAACAGATAAAGAATATTGCTTAACACTGAGTTTAGTTCTTTAAGAAACAAATCCCCATATTCATCCTGTATTTTGATTCAGTAAAGCACTGTATAAGCAGACTCATTTTTATGACATCATAAAACTTTAAAGTCAACCAACACAATGACATCATCTCTGACAAGCAATACTCAAAAATTAGATAATATAAACCTCAGGATCAGGGTATAAGAAAATCCCTTTCAAATTTTTGCTCAGGGCATGCATGAAACTATCAAAATAATATAAATTATCACTATTTCTCTTGATTGCCTTTCAGGGGTTTAAGGTAAATTCTTCTTGATGAAGCTACCGTGTATTTCAGACACAGGACACAAGAGGATCCAAGCTGGATCTGGCCAGAAAGCCTCCTCCCTGAGGAATAGCTTTTATAGTAACAGAAAGTGCTATGTAAGCATCTAAGGAATAGAAGCTGTTAATAGTCCTACCCAGCTGTGATGGCTATGAACCAAAATAATAAATAGGATACCACAATATCTCTAATGGTGCAATAGTGGCATTCATATCTTGATGGTGAACAGCTCTCTAATTTGACTTAAGTCCCACTCAACAAGAGGAAAATCATGCCTGTTACTGGAAACCTAGTCAACTACCCAGTGTTAGTGAAGTCACGTATCTTGGAAGATGATTTACTGTAAGCATTTTACTAACTGCACATTCCTAACTGCATTCTAAATACTTACCTCTTAAGCACAAGTTAAGCACAGGTAAGTGTAGCTCTCACCTATCATCAGAGAAACTTGTCTTTGCAACAGATGGGAATCATTACAGAAAACCACTATGGCCTGAAATGCTGAGAATAAATCATCCAGGGGTTCTCAGCCTCAACTGATATATCTGCAGCACAACTCCTGCACATAAGACCAGTGAACATTACAGAATAGAAGGAAGAAAGACAGAATCTAACAGGTCGCCTTCCTAAGACAAATAACTGAAGGCAACTAATTAATGTAGAGAGGAAAAAGTCTTTCCCAAGGATGAGCCCCCAATTGGCTATTCAATACCACCGGTCCTCTCTGAAATACATATAAGCAACACTAAACCTAAGAAACAAGATTGTGTTTATATATTTATAATTATATATTTATGCATTTTACATGCACATACACATATTTATCTATAACAAGAGCAATTAAAGAAAAAGAGGTAATGGATTTCAGCAGGAGAAAGGAGGGTCATTGGAGTTTTTGGAGAAAGGAGATAGAAAGAAGGAAGGAAATGATATGACTATATTTTAATTCTTAAAAAAAAATCCAAAACAAAGACATTCATGTATCATTATGCCTGACTTTTTGTGTAGATGTTGGGATTCAAACTCACTTCCTTATACCTACCTAAGCACTTTACCTATGGGGGTGTCTCCTCTGACCCTAAATGCTATCTTACATTTTCAAGGCCTGATTTATATTGTTCTGCTAAAGGCTTCGCCCCCCCCCAAAAAAAAACACTTTTTGTAGCTAGTTCAATCTCTGCTTTCTGTTTCTGAAAAAAAAAACCCTCCCCTCTGATAGTGTTGATATGCATCAAAAAATAAAATGTGTTTTAAATATTCATATTAATATGTTATAGGTGAGTCTCTGTCTCCTTTCATCGCCTGATGAAGGTTAATATTCAGGAGGATGCCTATATGTTTTTCTTTGGGTTCTCCTTCTTATTTAGCTTCTCTAAGAACCCGAAATATAGGCTCAATGTCCTTTATTTATGGCTAGAAACCAAATATGAGTGAGTACATGGCGAAATGTATGTTTCAGATGTGAGCAGTTCAAGGCAACAAAGGTAATTGAAGACTTTTTACAGAATTGGAGATTTTGGCGATTAAGGAATTTATACTCTTGAGTTTCTTTTCTGCTACTGAAGGGAATGAGGACTTTTCTTGACTATTAGTCAAGAAAGCAAAGTAGAATAGAATATGAATGAGTAAAGGCCACCTTTAGTGGATTTCTGTTTACTTCTAAACACGACTATGGCTACATAGAGAAATTCGAATGTAGTTATATTTAGTAGTATTCTTGTGAAAACAAAAAATGTTTTAAATTGCTTGTAATTTAAAATGTTCATTCATTGGTTGAAGAAAATCCAGAGAATACAGAAGAAACACAAACAAGAGACTTAAATCCACAGGAATACCAGCAATCCGGAACAAATTTTAGATATCTATTTTGTTAACCTCCTTGTGGACTGAGACATACACATCTACAGATGTAGAAATGTGCCATGCCATTTCTAGAATGAAACTAAATTGCTTATATAGCTTAGAATTTTTTTATTTATTTCTTTTTTGTTTATTCATTTATTTTTCTTTTGTTTTTACTCCTCCCTCCTCAGGAAGCTGGTTTTTAAAAAAATTATATTTGGAAAAGTCCTAGGAATACAATCATACATAGGAAATGCCAATTCAACTACTCAGTAGTTGTTTTAGTATTTTAATATGCGTTGATCTGTTTTTATTAAACTTCATTATTTTCTCGTTTCTATAGTAAAACTGGAAGATGTATAATAGCAAAGAATCAAAAAGAGAAAAGTCTCATGTATAATTTTATTAAAAATATCATTATATTTTTCCACTTTAATTTTTATAAAATGTATATTTACATTTATTAATCCAAATCATTTTTCGTTATCGGGTACTTATTGGTTCTTAATCTTGTCATTTGTTTACTTACTTATTTTGTAATTCAGACAATTGAAGTCAAGGTCCTAATAGGTTAAGAAACTATTCTACTGTTGAAATATATCACTCAGCTCTAGACTGGTTATATTTTAGTTAGTTTTTTTTTTTCTTTTATAGGATTTATTTTTGTTTTGTTACTTTCTCAACTGCTGCTTTTATTTGCCATTTCTGTTATGGATATGGTTTTAAATTTGCACTTTGGTTTCCCATTCTTTGTCATACACTGAGGTTTTCCTTTATATTTTCTTGGTAAGTTCTGCATTTTACAAGGTCTTCATTTTGTGCATGTCTGTGTATGATGTTGAAAAGTGAGAAATTTCCATCGGGTGTGATTTTTTTTTCTTTTGTTGTGAGCCTAGCTGAAATATCTCTCCAGCCAAAGTGTGCCTTTTCTTTCACTCATAAAAATTGTTTTTATGGGTGAGTGTTAGTATGTTCACTCTTTCTCCAGTCATTGATTTTTATTTGGCATTCTACACTAAAATGCTACTATTTTGGGGAGGGTTTACTTGGCTAAAATTTTCAGCTGTGGTTTGAGTTACATTTTGAAACAGGATTATGCTGTCTGTTAACCAACCAGAGATTGTAAAATTTGGGCATCAGGCATGCTATGTGGTTTTGTTGTTGTTGTTGTTTGTTTCAAGATAGGGTTTCTTTGTGTAGCTTTGGTTCCTGTCCTGGAACTAGCTCTTGTAGACAAGGCTGGCCTTGAACTCACAGAGATCCACCTGTCTTTGCCCCCCGAGTGCTGGGATTAAAGACATGCACCACCACCGCCCATCCAATGTTTTAATCTATTCAAACATTTGGACATTTGGACTAGAATTTTCTGCTAATACAGGAAAATATTTTTCTGATATACAAAATTTCCAATTATATGGTTTTGTGTAGCATGTAACATAAGGCAAATGAATAAGAACAAGTAGAATTTACAATAATCTTTTTTATGTCTTTAACACACACACAAAAAAATTAAGAGGTGAAGCTGGGATTATGGTCCATGGCAGTGCACATACTATCATATGTAAAGCCCCAGGTTTGCCCTCCAGCACCATGCAAAGGAGAGCTTGTGAGAATTTATGCAAATTTTTAGTAATTAATCCACAAAAACTTACTGTTTACAAAGATTAAAGTTTACGATGGTAAAATTTTCCTGTTGATTATTAATGCAACTTTTATTATGTTTTCTGATATTTTGTGGTGCTTTGAAGGATTGTATTGCAGTAATATAATACTCTGGCAATAGAGCTGGTCTGTATGTATCTAAGAGCTATTGAAAACTTAATGTTCACTACTCAACACCTCCCATGGGCGAAATAAATAACAGCAGTAAAACAGTTAGGCTAGAAAAATGTCTGTGTGCAAGAGCTCAAAGAAAGCAATATAACACTCTATTGGACCTGTGAAAATGCAAATTAAGATTATTTGAAAAAAAATCTTAGAAACCAGTGATTTTCATATTTTTCCTTAAATTCATATATATTAAGCAAAATTCTATCTGTGGTATTCTATGACCTGTTTTCAGAGTTTCCATTATTTCTCTGGAGATAAGAATTCCTGATAAGGAAGGCCCAGGGATATCATTTAAATTTTAATTTTGTACTAAACAGTGGACTTTTTTGTCTCTTTTTTTTTCTCTGTATGAGGTGTGAATATATACTAAATTCTATATTATTTAATTTTCTACATTGGAGAAATCTATTTAAGCAGATAGTCATACTGATTTTCCTTTTAGAGTCCTAATTTTGTAATAAAAAATCATTTGAATCTTGGCTTTTTTAACTAAAACGTTGAATTATATTGTTTATGTGGTTGTTTATGGATGGTTCTGTGAGTACGGCTGCAGTGCTGCAGAAGATAGAAGACAATGCCATATCCCATGAAGCCAGACTTACATGCATTCATGAGCCTTGTGAAGTGGATTGGCAACTTGGTTCCTCTGGAAGAAAAGCAATTACACTTAACTGCTGAGCCATCTCTCAGGCCCCTATTTTTATTTATGTGTCTAATGTGATTGTTTCCATATACTTAAGTAATTATAATTGATTTTGATTCTCTTATTAACATCTATCATTTGCAATTTTGAAATGTGTGCTACATAATTTTTGTTGAAATGGGGTCTCTTTCTATATCCCCTGGATGTCCTGTATGCACTGCCCTCAAATTCACAGAGGTCCACCTGCCCCCACCTCCAGAGTACTGAAATGAATGAAGTGCCCATCACATAATTTTTAACTCTAGTGCCTTAAAATGAATGAATCACAAAGCTCTATTCCTGTTTTCTAAGAGAATTGCTATTTACCCTTTGACCATTATTTCCCCATTTTCCTGCCCCTAGTTTGGGGTAAGCACCATCATATTCTATTTCAGTGAGTTTGACTACTTCAGGTTAAACATATACATGTGATCACACAGTATTAGACTTTCAACTTAGAACAAGATTCTGGATTTATGGGTGAAGGACCAAAAAGAAGAATACAATGGAAATTTCTAAGCAACTCTCAGTAATAAAATCTGAATGTCTACATTGGGTATTGACAATATATAGTATATCATGAAACATTATAGTTGATAAATGATATTTGGAGATTTTGTTTTGAAATAATTTGGAAAAAGTGAGTTTTTGCCCTGGAAGCTTCTTGCTCTGCTGTTGCAATAGCCTAAGTGGTCTCTATAGTCAAATGACCCCCAAACTAGATGCATTTCAAAAAATAAGCGCTCGCTCAGGCGCCCAGGTGTTGGTTCCTTAAACTATTCTCCCATGACTAGGAACCAGGGCTCCTTGGAGGGTAGCTGGTACCAAGCCTTGGGGCTGGATAAGGTAAGATGAGCCTGGAACATCTTGCCACTTACAGAAAGTGAGAGAGCTGACTGATGCTACAGAGGACAAATGGGCATTAATCAGACTATCTTAGAGCAAAAACCACAGACTGAGCATTTACGAAACGAGGCTCACATTCCCTGAGCAAAGAATGGAAATTGCCATAATAATGAGCAATGATTGTGGCTAATTGCAGGTAGTGACATCTACTAAAATATGCCCATAATGATCCAATAGTATAATATAAAGGTGTATGTAATGCGCACCAGAATTTTCAACATTGCTTATTAAAATTCTATATATTGTCTGACCCAAATTATGTTACTCCTACACTCAACATCAATGACATTGACACAAATAAACCTAGAGACTTCAGTATTAACCAACAGTAAAGAAGAAATGAAGTTAAAGTAGGAGAGAGAAAAATGGGAGGGAAGGCATGGGTGATGTTTTTGTAAGGTATTGAATATAGCAAGACATAAGCAGCCTGTGAGAGAAATACTCCAAGATTAAAATGCAATGACTTGAAATCTGAGAGGCTATTGGATTAGAGTGTTTGTAATGGCTTTCAGATGTATTTTCTGTTGTGTCACAGAGAGAAAAATGTTATAAATTTGTGGATCTAACGGATTTTTACAGTCATAAAATCTATGAAAATACAACAAAGCAGGCATTGTTTCCATCACTATTTCTGTATATTGAACTTGCCATGCTCAAGTGACTACTGCTGTTCTTTTGTGATGTTCATGTGAGGTGTGTGATCAAAGCTAGCATAAATAAACCAGTTGTGAAGCCACGTTGCATCATGTGGAAAGAAAGCTTAGAGAAAGCAAGACAGATTTCAATGTATTTCTTCAGTGTTTCTCTTAAATGCTTTCCACCCATGAAATAATGTTCTGCTTTGGAAAAATACTTCATTATTTGGTTTATGGTTGGTAGTATCAAGGTGTCTATATCATAATTAATTTAATTTAGAAATCACTTTACCTTGGGTAATAATGCAGAATGATCCTTAGATTATAGATTTAGTGAAAGGCCCTTTTAATCCTATGAAATCATATTTAACACTAGACTTGAAGCTATAGTTCTGGTGTTAGGTAGGGTTTTTAAACTTTGTTTTTGTTTATTCTTTGTGCCTTTTACATCACGCCTCCCGATCCCACCCATCTCCCCGCCCCCAATAAAACAAAAAAAAAAAAGAGAGAAAAAGGGGGGAAAAGGAAAGGAAAAATCTCATCATGGAAGCTGTGGTGTGATCCAGTGAGTTGCACAATAACACTCTTTATCCGTATGTTTTTACATGCAAGCATTCATGGCAAAGAATCATTGGTCTGGTTCAATGACCAAGTTCCTGGTCTCTGCTACACCATGGATGCTGGGCCATCACTGGAACTCTTCCTGGACAACCAATTGATGCCCTACGTGTGGAGTTTCTGCAGCCCTGGGTCTGCGGGACCTACTCCTCCCACCCCATGCTCCTCAGATTACAGATGGGTGAATGTTGGCATGAACTAACACATAACCCTGGTTCTGGGCCTGGGAGTTGTCAGCCAGTGAGTTCTCCCTTGTCCTCAGCACCAGGGTAAGCTCTCCAGCATTGCCCTGGCAAGTTCACTGTTGCAGCAATGAGCTAGGGGCAGGGCCAGCTCTCCTGCTTTCAGGTCCTCAGAGCCTACCCCTTCAGGGCCAGCTCTGGTGTGTTGCCCAGGCTAGGTGTAAAAGCCACTCTCTTGAGTGTTGTAGCTCCTAAGGGCAGGGCCAGCTTTCCTGCTCTTATGACTTCAGGGCCAGCTCTTCCACCTGCTTCAGGTGTTGATGGGCGCACGGGGAGGGGGGCACCTCTCCCCTGCCCATGCCACCGCAAGACAGATGAGCAATGGGGACAGCTCTCCCATTCTCACAACATTAGGGCTGGTTCACCCACATTTCTGCCAACAGCTTCAGCTCTGCAGTGAGGGGCAAGGAGTAAAGGGGGGGCATCTCTCCCCCACATACACCACTGCATGACAAACCAGTAGTGGGTACAGCTCTCCCATGCTCAAAATTTCCAGGCGGCTCACCCACACCTCCGCCAACAGGGTACACTGTTATGCTACCCAGGCAGAGGAGCAGGGCCTCCCCTGAGTGTAGAATCAGGTAGGGGCAGAAGCAGCTCTCCCATGCTAAGGACCTTAGGGCCAACTCTCCCACTTGCCTCAGGCGTTGATGAGAGGGGCATTCCTCCCCCACCCTTGCCTCCATATGGCAAACACGAGGTGGGGGCACATTGCTACACTCACATTCTTGGGGCTGGCTCACCTGTGCCCTTGTCAACAGGGTGAGCTCCACTGGGCTGCCCTGAGGGGGCACGGAGCCTGCTTTTCCAAGTGTTGGAGTTAGCAAAGGGGTCAGCTCCCTTGCCAGCTGAAGGTGTTATAGGGGCAAGACAAGAAGACATCTTTCCTTCATCACCACCACCACACCACAGATGAAGAAGGCAGTACTAGTTATGACCATTAGCATAGTTTTATTTCCTAGTAATTAAAACATTAGACAAGCTGGCCATGATGGTTCATTCTTTAATCCCAGAAGTTTTGAAGCAGAGGCAGGTGGATCTCTGTTAGTTTGAGGCCATCTGGGTCCACATACTGAGTTCTTGGACAGCCAGAGCTGCATAGAGATACTCTGTGTCAAATAAATAACAAAATGCAAGCAAGTAAATAAATAAATAGAACAAAACATTAGAAAATCCGGTATATGACTAAATATGTGTTGGAATATGTTGTACAGGACTGTCCTCTGAGCCAAAGTGCCACCAACAATCTTTGGGAGTTCTGTTGGGCCTGTTGACTATTTACCTTGTTTCATCTAAGGAGGGTATGTGGAATCATAGGACCCTTGCCTGAGTATCCCTATGCCTCCAAACCAGCCTTACGCAATTCTGCCCTAATTACACATAACTGTGGTTTGGAAAGGGATGGGAGGTAGATGATGTAGATCATCATCCCTGCTGGGTAGAGACTTACCAGTGTGGCCTTTTCTGGGAAAGCACCCACATTCCTCTAAGTAACCCCTCACCTATGCTCTGTAAGGAACCCAAAACAACAAATTGGTTCCTCAGAGTGACCTTTGGTGGAATCTTGCCTGAGTTTGTTTGTTGGACTCTTAGGAGGGGGGTAGACACTTTTGCTTTCCCCTGGAAAAATGTTTAGCAGCCGAATATTAAATGGTCTTTTCAATTTTTTTTTAAAAAAAATTACTTATTATTATTACTATTTGTGCGTGGTGTGGTGTGGTATAGTGTGGTGTGGTGTGGTGTGGTTTGAGGGAGTACGTGTGCCATGGATAGTTTCAGGGCTCAATTTCTCAGTCCACTGTGGGTTCTGGGATTAAAACTTTAGTTTTTGGGCTTGGCAACAAGTGCCTTTACCCTCATCAGAAAATGTTCTTTTTGCAGTAGATGGCAAATGGAAATTAGTACAGGCCCAGAAATGCTTAAGGTACAGAGAATAAGAGCCTTGTGGAGTGCTAGCTTTAAATGAAACATCCGTATCACACTTCCATCCTCTTAAAGTTCAAGGATCATGAAAGAGGGGGTGAAAAGAGGGTAAAAGCCGGAAGTGGTAAATGACGACAATTAAACTGTTTTCTGGATATAACAGAGAAGTTGCACATGCGAAGTCACAGTGGTTGGGGCGCCATGTAAACAAACACCCATGCAAGCTCAAGTCAGACAAAATCCCAGTGTAAAGAGGGGAGGGGGAGCATGAAGTTCCACCCCTATAAGGTGATATTGGCAGTTAACAGCTTCTGAAGGGAATCAGGTTTTTTTTGTTTGTTTGTTTTATTTTGTTTTTTAAAAGTGTGACACATGGTAGGTCTACTGTGTTCCAGAAGATGGCCACATAAACACTAATATTTAGGCAACACAAAGTAGACCCTATGGGTATTCAACTGAAAGCCCAAGGAACATGGGCAGGTATGGAGATGGGAGTGTGTATGGGAGGAGTCAGGGGAGGAGGCGTGACTATAATAAAAATAGTTTGTAGGAAATCCTTAAAGAATTAAATGTTATATGATAGGGCCTCTTTTGGGTATATTCCCAAGAGTGGTATTGCTGGGTCCAGGGGTAGGTTGATCCCGAATTTCCTGAGAAACCGCCACATTGCTTTCCAAAGTGGTTGCACAAGTTTGCATTCCCACCAGCAATGGATGATTGTACCCCTTTTTCCACAACCTCTCCAGCAAAGGCTATCATTGGTGTTTTTTATTTTAGCCATTCTGACAGGTGTAAGATGATATCTCAAAGTTGTTTTGATTTGCATTTCCCTGATCGCTAAGGAAGTTGAGCATGATCTTAAGTGTCTTTTGGCCATTTGAACTTCTTCTGTTGAGAATTCTCTGTTCAGTTCAGTGCCCCATTTTATAATTGGGTTGATTAGGCCCTATCATACAACAGAAGTATATGCTCAACTATGTTCATAGCAGCATTGTTTGTAATAGCCAGGACTTGGAAACAACCTAGATGCCCTTAAATGGAAGAATGGATGAAGAAAGTATGGAATATATACATACTAGAGTACTACTCAGCAGTAAAAAACAAGGACTTCTTGAATTTTGCATACAAATGGATGGAAATAGAAAACACTATCCTGAGTGAGGTAAGCCAGACCCAAAAAGAGGAACACGGGATGTACTCACTCATATTTGGTTTCTCGCCATAAATAAAGGACATTGAGCCTATAATTCGTGATCCTAGAGAAGCTAAATAAGAAGGTGAACCCAAAGAAAAACATATAGGCATCCTCCTGAGTATTAACCTTCATCAGGCGATGAAAGGAGACAGAGACAGAGACCCACATTGGAGCACCAGACAGAAATCTCAAGGTCCAAATCAGGAGCAGAAGGAGAGAGAGCACGAGCAAGGAACTCAGGACCGCGAGGGGTGCACCCACACACTGAGACAATGGGGATGTTCTATCGGGAACTCACCAAGGCCAGCTGGCCTGGGTCTGAAAAAGCCTGAGATAAAACCGGACTCGCTGAACATAGTGGACAATGAGGACTACTGAGAACTCAAGAACAATGGCAATGGGTTTTTGATCCTACTGCACGTATTGGCTTTGTGGGATCCTAGGCAGTTTGGATGCTCACCTTACTAGACCTGGATGGAGGTGGGTGGTCCTTGGACTTCCCACAGGGCAGGGACCCTGAATGATCTTTGGGCTGACGAGGGAGGGGGACTTTTTTGGGGGAGGGGGAGGGAAATGGGAGGCGGTGGCGGGGAAGAGACAGAAATCTTTAATAAATAAATAAATTAATAAAAAATAAAATAAAATAAAGAATTAAATATTATTTCAAAGAGGACTCATTGTCACTCCTTCCTTCCCTACTGCAACCTGAACATACTACAGTTAAACACACATATTTGTTCCAGTGTTCTTCATATCAATACACCTCACACATGATATGTTTCTGCTGACTCAAAGAGCCAAATTAAACCAAATTCAAAACAGATAAATTCAGGTTTGTTGGGTGTTGCTCCTGGGCTGTTCCAAAGAGCAGGGCCAGAGAAATCTCATTCTGGATTTAAGGCAGGGAGGGTTTCTAGACCTTAGGCAAAGGGTTTTAACATGCCAGCCAGGAACTGTTGCTGTGCCCAAGTATAGTCAAAAGGTACTCCCTGGGCAGGCACTTGGGGTGAGCTGGTCAAGTCAGAAAGGCAGGTGGCATCAGCTGCCAAAAATGCAGAAATGGGCTATTGGTTCCATTAAGCCAGAAACCTCTGAACTCTTTTTCAGTGCCGACGGGATTGGGGGAAGCAGAAAGAAGGAGGCTTTCCAGCATGTGTGGAGGCCAGCAGGGCTTCCATCCAAACAACACAAATGCATATTCTTATTTTCACCATTTATTACATAAAACGCCTCTACATAAAAAAGTGTACTTTTTTGTTTCCTTTAATTGGTAATTAGGTTCCTCCCACATTACTAGAGTAATCTTCCTTGTTACCCTGCAAAAATATTTAACTGTTACCTTTATAGTGATACAAATAAATTGTTTTCAGGATTGATTCTTTCATCACACAACCCTATAGATAATGCATTTTTTATCTGTTTAGGTTCATCTATGGGATAAATTCCCTGAACTTAGATTCTGGGGTTAAAAGGTCAAAACATTCATAATTTTGGTAGCTGATGTTAAATTCCCCACCAGGCATAGTATCCATTTGCATTTTCAAAAGTAGTGCATTATGAAAGCACTTGTTTTTCCCACATCCTGGAAAATGCTGACAGTGCTCTAGCGCTTTGCTAAATTGTAGACTAGATTGCAGCTTTACAGCAGCTGGCATGGCATTGCTGAAGAGCTGAAAGCCCCAGATTCTAACCAGATAGTTTGCCTCCTGGGCCTGAGCTGATGGAGAGAAATTTCAAAATAAGATGGAAGAGATTCTTTGTCCATAAAGCAAGAGATTTTCCTAACATGGTGGACACAATGGGATAAGTATGTGCCTTATCTGAAGTGTCATATATTGCTGGGTAAAAATGGGAACCCATTAGGCTCTGCAGTGGCTTCATTTCCAACAGAGCTAAGTGCTTTTGCATTTGTGGGGGGAGGGGCGTTACAGTGGTCTTTGATTGTAGCTTTTCAGCACTTTCTTAACACTTTGTCCGGTGAACTAGATGGGATAATTTAACTGAGCACAGTTGGAGATGGAAAGAGAATGGAAGTGACCTTTCATACTAATTGGTACCAAAGAACATGCATTCGACTGATGTATCCATGCATGCACATCATTAGTGAATGTGCGCTTCAGGCTGTGGGATTTAGCCAAACAATATTCTGTATACATAATAAATAAATATTAAAAAATACTAAAATTTTCCCAAAGAATGATTTTGAGTAGTGATACAGTGTTCCATAATTGTAACAACTGCACCAAGTGTCTCACATTGCACATGCATAGTTACTGTTGCTCTTAGGAAAATTGAAAGACTTAGGAAAACATTGATTCAGAGATCTTTTAAAACACAAGCAAAATTTTTGACATACATTTAAAATCAAAATTGTAAATATTATATATCAACACCACATTTCTTTTTTTTAATATTTATTTATTTATTTACTATACAATATTCTTTCTGCGTGTATGCCTGAAGGCCAGAAGAGGGCACCAGACCTCATTACAGATGGTTGTGAGCCACCATGTGGTTGCTGGGAATTGAACTCAGGACCTTTGGAAGAGCAGGCAATGCTCTTAACCACTGAGCCATCTCTCCAGCCCCC
>NW_026068081.1:264083-266281 GCF_014885135.2 Alexandromys fortis | reverse complement strand
TTTTTTTTTTTTTTTTTTTTTTTTGCCACAACTCTATGGTGTTTTAAGGTCCTTGCCAGGAAGCAAGCTGCAACAGTGTATAAACAACACTGAAAAGCTCCTATGGCATTTCAAGGTCCTTGCCAGGAAGCAAGCTGCAACATTGTGTCCATAGCTCCATAGTCTGAACCACCTGCTTGAAAGAGTCAGAGTTTTCCCTGGCAGGACAGCTTTCTTAAAACAGTACAGCTTTTTTTCCTGCTACAGCTGAAAACCCAAATGCTTTATTCTAGTCTTTCCCAAGCTTTTCAGGCTTTTTGTGGATGTAGTTATCCACGTGTTTATTTATAACATAATTGACAGAATACAGACAATTCTCCCGCAACAATTTGCCATAAAATATTAAAGATATATTTTATTATTTATTCAGGTATATATTTAATATATGTGTGAGTATAAGTGCCAGCAGTGACCAGAAGAGGGCATCTAATTCCCAGGCACTGGAGTTGTAGATGGTTCTGAGCTGCCATGTGATAGTTTGGAACTGAAGTTGGATCCTCTTAAAGGACATCCAGTGCTATTATCCACTGAGCATTCTCTCCAACTTCACCTTAACACATTGTTAATATTGCCTTGCTGAGTTTTTAGTTAAGATATCACAACTTAGTTCAGTCAGGCCTTGAACTCATCATTTAGAACAATCTGGCCTTGAACTCACTGTATAGTTCAGTCTGGCCTTGAACTCACTATGTAGCACAGACTTGTCTTGATCTCACTATGTAGTTGAGTCTGGCCTTACTCAATACATAGCACAGACTGGCCTGGAACTCACTATATAGCACAGTCTGGCCTTGAACTCACTATGTAGGTTGAGTCTGGTTTTGAATTCACTATGTAGCACAGACTGACTTAGAATTCACTACATAACATAGTCTGGCCTTGAACTCACTATGTAGTTCAGTTTGGCATTGAACTCACTATTAACACAGACTGTCCTGGATCTCACTAGTTTTGCCTTGAATTACCATATGGTTCAGTCTTGCCTTAAACTCCCTATGTAGTAGAGACTGGCCTAGAATTAGTGTTCCTCCTTCCCTAGTCTTGTTGAGATAAAGAAAATGAGGTATCAACAAGTAGAGCAACCTTTTTATATTTCTGAAATAAATATTTTAATGACTATGGTACTGATGGCTTTTTTATTTTTTTATGTTGCTGCAAGTCAAACTCATGCCTTAATATGTGTTTTATGTCATCAAGTTACCACCTCAGCCTTTCAGTGTTAGTTTTATTATCACAAAAACAGCAGGAATAAGTGGTATTTATTCAGAAGTTCACTCATCAAAACATCCCTTTAAAAATCTGATGGCCATCATCTAGAAAATTAATTGATTTGCATATATTTATAGAACAATGAAGCAGGAAAAAGGAAGTTTTCCTGTGTCAACATGGGTGAACATCATGAATGAAACTGAGAAAAGTTTCAGAGCATCATTTACAGAGTGGAATAATTCTTTTTAAATTTAGTAATTAACATGCATGTATCCATGTATTTGAAAAAACACGAATTGTGGCAAAAGTAAATTCACTACTGTGATTATTTTAGGGAATGGAAAAGTGGTTCAGGTAACTACTTCATACTAATTTCCTTTTTCTTTATTCACATCATAAATCTCAATTCCACTCATCTCTGCATCCCTTCATGTCTTCCCTCTGCTCTTGCAACCTAACCCCCCCCCCAGAAAATAAATAAAATAAAATTTAAGAGGAAAGAAAACAGAGAAAATTTTTTTTGTCATGGAAGCTGTAGTGTGACACCGTGAGTTTTATGGTATAAACTTTTATCCACAAATCTTTACTTGCAAGTGTTCATTGCAGAGTCATTGTTCTGATTCAAGGCCCTGTGTCTGCTACACCATTGCTACTGGGCCCTCACTGGGACTCCTCTTGTGTATCCTGTTATTGCACTGTGTCATGTAGATCCTGCAGCTTTGGAGCTGAAGGACCAGCCTCCTCACATGCTCCAGAAGATCATAATTAGATTTGGGGTGGATCTACTTCATAGCCCTGGTTCTGGGCCTGGGTGATAGCTAAATTGATCAGTCTGCCTGTTGTCACCTATCCTTGCCATTAGAGAGAGAAATAGCTGGGACTAGCTCATAAAGCTTCTTAAAGAAAATCCAAGTTAACAGGAATAGTCTTTTGAATGCAGTAATTTACAT
>NW_026068081.1:260241-262117 GCF_014885135.2 Alexandromys fortis | reverse complement strand
TGAGGTATCAACAAGTAGAGCAACCTTTTTATATTTCTGAAATAAATATTTTAATGACTATGGTACTGATGGCTTTTTTATTTTTTTATGTTGCTGCAAGTCAAACTCATGCCTTAATATGTGTTTTATGTCATCAAGTTACCACCTCAGCCTTTCAGTGTTAGTTTTATTATCACAAAAACAGCAGGAATAAGTGGTATTTATTCAGAAGTTCACTCATCAAAACATCCCTTTAAAAATCTGATGGCCATCATCTAGAAAATTAATTGATTTGCATATATTTATAGAACAATGAAGCAGGAAAAAGGAAGTTTTCCTGTGTCAACATGGGTGAACATCATGAATGAAACTGAGAAAAGTTTCAGAGCATCATTTACAGAGTGGAATAATTCTTTTTAAATTTAGTAATTAACATGCATGTATCCATGTATTTGAAAAAACACGAATTGTGGCAAAAGTAAATTCACTACTGTGATTATTTTAGGGAATGGAAAAGTGGTTCAGGTAACTACTTCATACTAATTTCCTTTTTCTTTATTCACATCATAAATCTCAATTCCACTCATCTCTGCATCCCTTCATGTCTTCCCTCTGCTCTTGCAACCTAACCCCCCCCAGAAAATAAATAAAATAAAATTTAAGAGGAAAGAAAACAGAGAAAATTTTTTTTGTCATGGAAGCTGTAGTGTGACACCGTGAGTTTTATGGTATAAACTTTTATCCACAAATCTTTACTTGCAAGTGTTCATTGCAGAGTCATTGTTCTGATTCAAGGCCCTGTGTCTGCTACACCATTGCTACTGGGCCCTCACTGGGACTCCTCTTGTGTATCCTGTTATTGCACTGTGTCATGTAGATCCTGCAGCTTTGTAGCTGAAGGACCAGCCTCCTCACATGCTCCAGAAGATCATAATTAGATTTGGGGTGGATCTACTTCATAGCCCTGGTTCTGGGCCTGGGTGATAGCTAAATTGATCAGTCTGCCTGTTGTCACCTATCCTTGCCATTAGAGAGAGAAATAGCTGGGACTAGCTCATAAAGCTTCTTAAAGAAAATCCAAGTTAACAGGAATAGTCTTTTGAATGCAGTAATTTACATTTTAATCAAAATTGCAATGAGCCAGCCATATGGTTCAGTGAGAAGAGTTCTTGCCCCCAAACCTAACTACTTGACTTCCACTCCCAAAACCCACTTGGTAGAAGATCCAACTTTTGCAAGTTGTCTTCTGGCCTCTGTATATGTGTGCCATGACATAAGTATCCACATTCACCTACATACATAAAAGTAAATAAGGTGTAATTAACTTATAATAATAAACAAAGGTCATGTGTCAGAGAAGAGCTTTTTAAGAATCATGAATATAGCCAATGTGATCAGAATATAATAAAAGTTTATGCATTCTAAACTATGCAGCTTGGTTTTAGAATAAAAAGCCCACCAATTCAGGCAAGGTACTCAGGCCAAGGGGAAATCTTTTATTTTTTTTGGTTTTATTTATAGAAAAAAATACCTATGCCATATTAAGTGCAGTCATATCTCAAAGGTATTTTAAGCCTGTTCCTTACTAACATTTTGGCAATAAAGTGACTGTTTTACTTCCCAATGGATATAAACTTATTCTTATACTATATTGCAGTATATTAAATGGAAAACAGCATTACATTTTAAAATAATGTACATACATTTAGGATATTTTATTGCTAAAAATGTTACTATTCACTAGAATTAAGAATTTGTGTTTACCCTCAAATAAAAGAGAACAACAACAAAAACAACTGAAAAGACAGCTCATAGAATAAAATACAACATTTACAACACAGAGAATTAAGAAAGAGCTAGTTTCAAGATTTTTGTTTTTGTTTTTGATTGTTTTTTT
>NW_026068081.1:238262-260164 GCF_014885135.2 Alexandromys fortis | reverse complement strand
CCCCCCATCATCTCCTCAGACAGGGTAAGGCACATTGCACAAGACCCTCCCTACTATATCTAGGCTGAGCAAGGTATCCCTCCAAAGAGAATGGGTTCCAGATACTCAGTACAAGCAGTAGGGATAAATCCTGGTGCCACTGCCCCAGTCATACAGCTGTCGTTTATATTTCAAGGGCCTAGTTTGGTCTTATGCTGGATCCTTCCCTGTCTGGCAGAGTTGATGAGCTCCCTTTAGCTCAGGTAAACTGTTTCTGTGGATATCCCCCATCATGGTGTCAACCTCTTCACTCATATTCTCCCTCCTCCCACTCTTCAATTGGACTTTGGGAGCTCAGCCCATTGCTTCACTGTGGGTCTCTCCCTCTGTTTATATCAGTTTCTGGATGAAGGTTCTATGGTGACATTTTAGATATTCATCAATCTGACTACAGAGCAAGGCCAGTTTGGGCATCCTGTCCACTATTGCTTAGGGTCTTAGCTGGGGTTATCCTTGTGGATTCCTGGGAATTTCACTAGTGTCAAGTTTCTTGCAAGCACCATAATGACTCCCGAAATCAAAATATCTCTTTACTTGCTCTCATTTCTGCCCTACCCCATCTCGAATATCCTGTTCTCTCAAGTTCTCCTCCCCTCCCGTTCTGTCCACTCTGAAACACAAGCTGCAACTGAATATAAAGGACCAAGAGGTGAGTGATCACCCACACAACCCGCCACCCCACTCCCTAGGCCCTCAGTACTGGAGCGAAATCCTGGGTCCCTCCCACACCTGCCTCAGCTTCTCTAGTCAGTCAACAGGTAAGTTTTCTGCAGGTAGGTTGCTCCAACAGCGCTACACCATTGATTGGACACTCTAACCTACAAGTCTCACTCTGCTCCCACACCCTTCTATCCCCCACCACCTCACAGGAACTCTAGAACACAGGCTGCGACTGCACAGAAAGGACCAAGAGAACAAATGAAGAGTGTAGACAAAGAGAGTGGACCAAGAGAACAGGTCAAGAGAGACTTCAGCAGCTCCCTGATGTAGTCGGGTCATCTGTCTATGTGTTACTTTCATTGGTTAATAAAGAGACTGCCTTGGCCTTTTAATATGGCAGAAAATTAGGAGAGCAGAGTAGACAGAACAGAATGCTGGGAAGAAGGCAATGAGACAGATGCTGTGCCTCTCCTCTCTGAGACGGATGCCCGTTATACTCATCCTGGTAAGCCACAGTCAAGTGGCAATACAGATTATTAGAAATGTGTTGAATCAATATATAAGAGCTAGCCAATAAGAGGGTAAAACTAGTGTTTCAGGCAGTGTTTAAAAGAATATAGTTTCCATGTTATTATTTCCTGGCTAAGTTAGCCGTTCCGGAGCCGGGCAGGGTAAAAAGCAGGCCTGCTCGCCTCTTTACTACAGCTCCCCAAGACAGACAGTGACAGGACAGAGCAGACCAAGAACAGCTCCCAAAAGCACAGACAGCAACTGCAAGATTTGGACCCAGAAGCAAAGACACTGCTGGCACCAATTGGAGGAAAATATGGGTAAGTGCCAAGACAAGAATTTATCTAACAACCTAAAAAGCAACATGGTAACATCAGAACTCAGAGTGGTCATACAACAGAAAGACTTGAACATCCTAACCCAGATGAAGCAGCAGAAATTGACTTAAACATAGTATTAGGAGGATGATGAATACCTGTAAACAGGAAATAAAAAATTCCCTTAAAGAAATGGAGGAAAAGACAAACAAAAAATTTGGAAGAAAGCAATAAATCTCTTTAAGAAACCCAAGAAAAAACAATCAAACATTTGAAACAGTTCAAATGGTTCAAGACTTGAAAACTGAAATAAAGGCAATAAAGAAAACACAAACCGAAGGAATTCTGGAAATGGAAAATCTGGGTAAACGAATGGGAACTACATATGCAAACACAACCAACAGAATACGAGAGATGGACGAGAGAATTTCAGGTGTTGAAGATACTATAGAGGAGATAGATTCTTCGGTCAAAGAAAATGGTAAGTTAACAAATTCTTAACACAAAACATCCATGAAATCTGGAACATCATGAAAAGACCAAACCTAAGAATAATAGAGATAGAAGAAGGAGCAGAACTCTAGCTCAAAGCACAGAAAATATAGTCAACAAACTCATAGAAGAAAATATTCCCAGCCTAAAGAAGGCTGATCCTATGAAAATACAAGAAGCTTACAGAACACCAAATAGACTGGACAGAAAAAAACGTTCCTTCACCATGTAATAATCAAAATGCAAAACATACAGACTAGTTTCTAGATTTTTAAAAGGCTGAAATTTTTTATTTTTCAACTTTTTTTTGAGTTCATATATGAGTCCTATTTTACATAATTTCCAACTCCTCTGTCTACACCCATAATTCCTCCCATGTTTCCCCTTAGTCTTTCTTGAATTCATGATCTCTTCTTTAATTATTATTGTTAGAAACACACATATTTGTATATATCCAAATGAGTACATTTAGTGTTGCTCTTATGAACATGTATTCAGGGCTGACAACTAGAGTTTGGATAACCTATCAGTATCCTTGTCCCTGGAGAAAAGTGATTATCTCTCTCAGAAGCCATTGATTGCCTACAGCTCTTCATCTGGGGTTTTGGCCTTTGTGAAATTTCTCCCACCCATACTCATGTATACGCAGGTGACATCATTATTCCAGTCTTGTTTAAGCAAATGATAAGATTTCATCTTGAAGCAAGCCTTTTGCTCTTCCAGATGTTGTAATCTGTCTACTCCCTCTTCTATTGTTTTCTTGAGCCTTAATACAATGGTTGCATTTGTTGGGGATGAGCCCTGCACAGTCATTTATATAATCTCTGCATTGTGACAGTTGTGGATCTCTGTAGTAGTCTCTATCTGCTTCTATCATGTTGTTTGCTAAGGGTCTTTTCTCATTGATAATGGCTGCTGACAGATCAGGCTGCTGGCTCCCAAAGGAGAAGGTAATGGTGACTATGACAATTTCTTGAAGACAATAACAAATTATCCCTTAGGCCTTCATTCCTCCATTCATGAAAGAGTTCTATGAAGCATGTGATGCAGTTTGATATTATAACACAAATCAATTCTTTCACACCCTCACACTATTTCATCAATTAAGTTTATATAATTTGTGATTTCAACAATGGACCGATTTCACTTTGCAAAAACCATTTTATTGGTTTATCCATGAGAAGCAAGTGCTCATCATTAAAATTTTAAGAAGACCATTCAGCAGTTCAGTCACAGGCTACACTCCAGTCTTAGTTCTCTTGTAACTTCCACTGAATTTGCTGCTTGTTCTGCCATGGCAATCGTAATTCCACCAACCTCCACCTCCACCCTCATGAAGGAAGGAATGAACTTCCTAATTCTTGCTAATAATGATATTGTGACATCCTCTCATGAATCACAAATATTGTTAATGACATTGTGAATTGTAAATCTTTTCTGACGTGTTTAAATTTGCTTTTCCCAGATCAGAGGATTTACTAACAATGGCACGCCATAGGCTTTTGAGAAGTATTTTTAAAGTATAAGACTTGAAAGTCAAAATCACTCCTTGATTCATGGGCTACAGAATAAAAGTTATATTAGCAAGCATGAAAACAACATTTATCTTATACATTTCCATCAGAGTTGTTGGGCAAGTAGGTGCACTGACAATAAGCAGTGATATTATAAATGTATTTTTCCCTCAGAAGTAGTTCTCAGTGGCCTTATAATTTCCATCAAATATTGTAAACAGATGTTCTGTCATTCAGTCTCTGTTCTTGCATTTATAGAGAAAGATGGATTTACCATAAATTTCCTTTTCCTCTACCTTATTTTCCTCCCAACGTTTTCACCAAAGTCATATTACTGTAAAAATCTCTGCGTTTTGATACACTTCTTGTTAATGTCATGTATGCCTGTCCCATAACAAAGAGTCAGTCTATTCTTGGAAGCACTGTAGTCAGGTATTAACTTTATAAAAAAATGAATTTTCTTATTTTGATATATAATAAAATTATATCATCCTCTTTTCCCTTTCCTCCCACAAAGCCTTCCCACAGCCCCTCCCCCATTGAACTCTTTCAAATTCATGGCAGGTGTTAACTTTTATTCTCTAGTTCTGAAAATCCTCAATGGAATCTTCTTTCAGCAGAAGGCTGTTTCTTTTAGGTTGCAAATGTGCTTAGCACAGAGATCAATGGAAATTACCTAGATATCCTGGCAACTGGCTCCTGCATCAGTACCTTCCTGCACCATCTTGTACACTTATGTCATGACGATGACTTTTTTCTCTGAGATTCATGAACCATCTTGTACTAGCTTCAAACATCTTTCACAGTTTCCTCTTTCCACTCAGCCTTTGTAGAACTCAAGACATCTCTTACCTAGATCCTAATGTGGCTTTTCCTTAGGGGGATATTTTAACTGATTTGGGCTTCTGTTCATATCCTAAAACTTTATCAATATGAGCAATAAGGCAATTTTACTCTCTTTGTTCTTAACTGGGGCAACCCTCTAAATTTCCTTCAAGATTTTTTTTTCTGAGTTCATAGAAAGCCTGTGGTGGATAATCATTGCTGTCAAGATGACTCCCCTGAGAAGGTCCCTCCGATGCAGATTATCTGCCTCAGATCATCCTGTGTACATCTCTGCGGGGTGTTTTCTTGATTAATAATTGAGTAATTGATGGGGAAGATCCAGAAGACTGTAGACACTGCTATTCCTGGGGGGAGGTATGGGCTGTCTAAGAAAGATAAATGTATATGAGCCTTGGAGCAAACCCTTAAATAACATTCCTCCATGGTCTCTGCTTCAGTGCATGCCTCCAGGTCCTCGCCTTCAGTCTCTGCCTGCTTTTTTTCAGTCTCATTGATGGGTCATGACCTGACAGTTGTAAGAGGAAATCAACCCTTTATTCTCCAAATTTCTTTTGGTTATAGCATTTATCACAGTAACAGAAAACAGATTAGTTCATAGTCTGAGTTATAAAAGTCCTAGTATCAAAAAAAAAAAAAAAAGAAATAAGGATTTCCTTCACATAACTAATGGAATAGTAAGTGAGACTGAGTATTAAGCTTTGGTACTCTTTCCATAATAAACTTGCCTATTCTTTGCTTTTGATTGAAAGTGAGAGGTATGGTGGTGTTACCATCATTTGAACCTTTAAATGCCATTGGCCTGGGTTCAATATCATCATATCTCAAGAAATAAGGAGACCAGAGGAGATTGAGAGAACTATAATGACTGAAAATTTGTAGAATAATCAGAATTTATAGACCATCCATTGACTAAGATTTTCATTTTATGTGAGCACAATTCATAGTTCCTGAAAGCAATTATAATTCTAACAGCAAAGATCAATGATTACAGATTACAGTAACATATTGATAAGAATGATAAAATTTGAAATAGTCTGATAATTTGCAAGTGTGGCAGAAATGTAATATGAGTGCATGTTACTAAAAATTGCCCTACTAATTCAGAGTTGCCACAAATTTTCAATGTGTTAAAAATAGCAATACAATAATTGATGTACAATAAATCAAAACATGATAGATACACAAAGGCAATGTATATTTGTAAGAATAAAAGTCTAGCCAGGTAGTGGTGACACACACATTCAATCCTAGCACTTGGGGGGCAGAAGCAGGTGGATTTCTGAGACTTCGAAACCAACCTGATCTACAAGAGCTAGTTCTAGGACAGGCTCCAAAGCTACACAGAGAAAAACTCTGCCTCGAACAAAAAAAATAAAATAAAATAAAATAAAATTCCATTGTTAGTAACAGAAACAGTAGTAGATACACTGCCTGCCAGATAAGAGAAGCAAGTGTACTTTGACTCCTTGCTTGCTCTCAGTCTGGAAGATCATAAGGCTAGAAAGCTCTGGGCATAGAAATATTTCCATGCATTTCAGTACCTAAAATGAAAGATCAAGAGTAATGAACAAGTAACATGAATGAATAAATAGTTAAGGTTATATGTTCAGGAATTATACACCTGAGGCTCAGAATCTCAGATTTTACTGTCTACTATTGTGTGACTTTGTATAAGTTAACACATATAAAAATATAGCCCAAATGGATTAAATGCTTACATTCAAGACCTGTACACAATAAAATGATTAAAACTAAATGTAGAGGAGAATTTTCATGACATTGATCTAGGTAACTTTTTCTATACCTTCATAGCATAAGCGACAATAGCAAAAAATAAAAAGTATGTATATACTGAGCAGAAAAGTTACCACAGATTAATGAATACAGTGAAACTACAGTTGTAGAACAGATGAAAATACTAGCAAAGCAAATATCAGTTAAATAGTTAGTGTCAAAAACATGTAATTAGCTCATACATATTTTAGCAAGAAAACAAGGCACTTAAAGTGGGCAAAAGGTCCATAAATGGAGGCAAAGGAAATGCTCTGGATCATCAGTCACCATGGAAATACGAATAGCAAGCATAGTAGAATATTACTTGGCAAAAGGAAAGGATCTAAATTTATAGTTACATAATGAATTCTGAGAAGCTAATGTACAACATGACCTTGTGGTTAGCTTTGTATTGTATACTTGGAAAGGGACTAGATCTTAACTATTCTCACCATTCAAAAGACTCCTCTATTAGATGATGGATATTTTTGCTATCTTGATAATCTTTTCAGATTAACATTTTTTTCAGTGGATACCTTAAATACCCATAACGTTATCTATACACATATTTTTGACAATGGGATATGTGGCTAAGAAGTAATATATTCGTAATGATGATGCCACAATTCTAACACTAACATGTAGTCACTTATGCAGCTGTGAATTTATGGCTTTAGAAAGGATGGCTTAAATTTCAGTGAAAGTAAATTATTGTCTCAGTAGCCTTTAAGCACATCTGCCCTGGGTAACCCAGCCAGTAATCTCTATAAAATCCAAATAGCTGCATAAGCTCTCTTAGTAACAAGGCACTCTAGGCTTTGTAGCTCGTCAAAGTCATTTTCTGACAGCTGTACGCCCACTTCCACATCTGTTCATGGAATTGTTTACAAGTAAATTTGAAGGGAGACCACTGACAGTTTATAAGCTGGTACTTAACTACACTTTCTATAAAACTGTTGTAGTCTCAGACTTTGATATAAAATAGCTTCTAATATTTTCTGTTTGAGTAGAGATCACAATGTTCAGATGTCAGAGAAGAGTTATAGCTGGCCATAGCATTTCTACAGAGCTAGTTTGAAGTTCTGGTCTGGTTCTCAACGAGATTCACTTCATTTGTGACTGAAATGTACTGAGAATGTATGCTTGACTTTGAAGAAAGGTAATAAATAATGCTGCACAAATATTGCTGAAATAGATTATAGGGAAAATTACAGATATTTAGGAGAACAAGAGGAAGACAGTCTAAGACTATAAATTGAACAGATATTTGTTGGGTGATATGGAAAGATGACTTTTTAAAGCAATGAATGAATATGATATATGGAATAAAATCTTTGGTAGCATGATTTTAGTATTACTTTATCTCAAAGTGTGTTATTTTGAATCATTTTTGTCGTGGAAATGGTAACTACAAGGAGTTATACATTATTTGGTTCATGTGACAGATGGAATCATAGCTTAGAATTTGGCATCTAGGTCCAGAAAGATGGCTTAAAATGTATACATACTAGCTGCATAAGTCTTATTGAGTTCATTCTCAGTCCCTGAAACCTACATTAAGGAAGGAAAGAATGACCTGCACAAATGTGTGTTCACACACCCACTGATGATGTGGGATCATCCAAGGAATGTTTCATAAAACCTACAGTAACTTACTTTCTCTTTCATCTATGTAGCTGAAATTTATGCTGTGCTCTATGAAATATATTGGTGAGAAAATTATAGTAAAAGACACGTAGTTCCTTCTTCTGCGAAGTTTATTTTCTAGACAATAAAATATTTACAAAGAGTAGATATGTAAAGCAAGTTAGACTATTGCAAATTGCTGATTAGAAACATAAAACATGGCTAAAGAGATGGCTCAGAGGTTAAGAGCAATGACTGCTGATGCAGAAGGTCTGGGTTCAAGTGTTAGTACCTACATGGCAACTCACAACCATCACTGAGTACAGATTCAGGGGATCTATACCCTCTTCTTGCCTCTCCTGGCACAAGGCATTCATGTGAACCACATAAATACAAGCAAGCAAAACACCTATACACAAAACAAATAATTTTAATAGAACATAAATAAAATTAAAAGAAACAGGGGGAAAGTTTTTATATAAGTGACATTGACCAAGGACCCGACTGATGGATACATATGGGTTCCCTTTAGACCAAGACCAGAAGGGAATATTGTTGGGGAATATTATTTTCAGGTGTGTGACTTTTTTTTTTACACTACATTTGTTTAATTCTGTGAAGCTGTATTACGATGCCTGTCTAAAACACCTGATGGTCCTAAAAAAGAGTTGAATTGTCAATAGTGAGGAAGGAGCAAGGATAGGTGGGCCTGATAGGCAGAGTGTATTACAGAAGAAGAAATTTGGCAGGAGGGAGAGGAAGGAGCAAGAGAACAAGGAGAGGATAGGATCAGGGGCCAGTCACCCAGCTACACCACAGCAAGCCACAGACAAAGAAATAAGAAAGGTATGCAGAAATAGAGAAAGATAAAAGGTCAGAGGCAAGAGATAGTCAGAATAATTTAAGAAAAGCTGGCAAGAAACAAGCTGAGCTGAGGCTGGGCATTAATAATTAAAAATAAACCTTTGTGTGTGATTTATTTGGTAGCTGGGTGGCAAGCCCCCGCCCCCCCCAAAAAAAAACAAAAAGAGTAAAACATCACACAATAGAATATTGTGTAGTTGTGAATAAAAAATGAGATTATTTATAAGGTGGATTTTATATAAGAATTCAGTGATGTAATGTAATGGGTGAGTTTCATTTAACTTTAGAAAACTGAGCACTAGGTACAAGGCAATTTTGAACAGAGACCTCTGCATAACATGTCATTAATGGGTTACATTTATCTCAAAGCATATTCAAATGAAGAAAAGTTGAAAAATTTTAAGGTGGGACATATAAAAATTGCATGGGACTACATTTCCTTGTACAACCAATGGCTGCAACCCCTTTTACTGTCTTATCTGTACTTTACAAATTTTACCCATTTAAAGGCATTTTAAAGTTGTAATTCACATATAGTAATTGCACATATTTGTGAGCAAAAGAGTGCTGCATTTATGTATGTATACACTGTATAATGCATAGATCAGAATAATTGTTATAGCCATCACCTTAAACATTTATTATTACTTTATCTTGGGAACTTAAAAGTCCTCTGTAAATGCCATTTTGGAAAGTACTAAAATTATATTTCAACTATAAACATCTTACTGTTCTATAGACCATTATAAGATATTCTTCCAAATATGCACCTGCCTTTCCAGTACACTACTACTTTTAAACTTAGGTTCCAAGTTCATATTATTCTGTCTTCTAATCTAAATCTCAGTGATCATCTTAGACTCCTCTATTCTTTTTACTTTTGTGTGATTCATGTGATTTTTGTGAAAATGCTGGGCTAGACCCCCAAACCACTACACTAGTCAATTCTTTAACACCACCCTATACCTACAGTTCATAAATTTCTTTTTCTTTTACTAAAAAAAACATGAATCTCCCTTACTTGTTCATTGTCTTATATCTTCGTTACCACTTGCTATAGTCCAGAATATTCCCATCATTTGAATGACCTGTGGCAGCAACCTCTTTGACCTCCTCCAATTCATCACCACATTGTCAACTATTAATCTTCCAATAACAAAAATCTGATCAGGACTTGATAAGAGCCTGTAACATATAGGAACAAGCTCTGTGTTCACATATAAAAATCTCCTCATTGGCCCTCATAGGTTCTCATGTATTGATACTCCCACAGATTTGCCATATTCCCTTACTTACAAAACATGCAATGATATTTGAGGATATTTTACTTAGTAAGAGAAGAAATGTAAATTTAATTTTATGATAATTCTCATGCTATGTCCGGCTACACTCAGTCAAAGCATCTGTGGCTAGAAGGAATAGGATGAAGGATTTCATTCACATAATCAAAGTGAAGATGCATTTTTTGTTGTAGTTTTTCCCAAGTCTATTTTATCCCTGTAGGATCTTTACACAGGTGACTATCAGGTGTATAAATAAAGCCATAAAGGATCACAAATTCATTTTTTGTTTCACAGTTTATTCCTTAGTGTTTCTTAGGTACCTCCATAGTGGCTTAGCTTTCAACCATACCCAAATGATACCTCCAGTCAAAGATGCTGATATACTGTTACAAAGGCAAACTATGGAGAGGGAAACCTTTATAAACATTAAACCTGTACTTATAAACCTTTTTCAACATAAACCCTCACTTGCTGACTGCATAATCAAAGAGCAGTACAGTTTGTCCCTTCCCAATCTCTTTAGCCTCTCCTACAACTCTTCTCATTTTAAAGCAAACTAGAACCGATGTGTGAAGTCTCCCTCACTTTCGCAACTCAATGCCTTTATTCATCTTATTGCCAGGGTCTAGAATGTACTTTTGCCTATTTCAGAGGTAAAATCCTCTTCTTGTTTGTACCACATATGGTGTTTTGCAGAAAATGACCCCTCTCTCCCTGCATCTCTCTCTCGCTGGACATGTGGATCAGAGTGTAGTTCTCAGCTACTGCCTCAGCTCCATGTGTGCTGCCATGCTCCCCGCCATGATGATAATGCACTAAGCCATCGAAATAGTGAGCAAGCCCTCAATGAAAAGCTTTCTATTACAAGAGTTGTCTTGATCATTGTGTCTTTTCACAGAAGTATACAGGATAATGAATGTATCATTGACTATGTAAAACTTAAGAGTTAAAATATTCTAAGTATGTGATTTTAATATGTATAGTACTTATGTTTCTGGTATGAATTTTTTAAAGGCTGAGAGTAATATAAAATTATTTTATTTTTATTTTACTGTGTGTGCGCGCATATGCATACACATTTAGGCATGCTTGGACACACACATGCATGACATATGTATGCTTGCAGAAGCCAGAAGAATGTATTGGATCCCCAAAACTTTCAGTTACATATGGTTGTGAGCCCCATGACATAGGTGCTTGGAGCCTAATCTAGGCCATTTTAAAGAACAGAAAGTGGTCTTAAACACTAAACCATCTCTGATCTGAGAGACTGAGAATTTTTTAAGCACAATCATATTGTATTTAACATAAAGTTAATTGGTAGTTTTAGAGTATAAAATGAGTGTTGAGTATACATATTTTGTTTTGACACCATAGAAAAGTTTTAATTACCTGGTAGAACATAGGAGGGGAAACGCTCTTATGTGTGCAGGTGGATTTCCGATATGCCTGCATATAGACACTCTATGTAGAGACAACCTACCGAGGTATTACATGATGTCAAACTGTTCCTATGAAACCACATGCAGAACTGCATACATTGTTTTGGCTTTGAGGATCTCCACAGGACTTGAACACACACACACACACACACACACAATGTATATGATTTTAGGGCTGACTAATTGGTATTGGATAACCAGTTAAGGAGCTCATCCGAGGTGAAGACTAATTTTCTTCCTCCCAGCATTCCTCAGTCCTCTGTAGTTCTTTATCTAGGGCTAGGCCCTGTGGGGTTTCCTCCTTACATCTTGGCGACTGTATTGGTCTTGTCCTTGTTCAGATCTGCCTGACAATTTTCATGAAGACTGCATGGTGTCATATGGCTAAGAATGTGTCGCACCCATGACAATTAGGAATAAGTACATCTAATTACATGCCATTTGAACATGAAGCAGAAACACTGTAACCTGGGCTAAGGAAGACACCACAGGAGAAGCATACGTGACCACCTGGGGAAATTTGTAGCCGTGACTAGGGAGTGACAGGGCACCTGGGCACACCTTCTCATTACACAGTCAGCACTAGGGGCCCGAGGCCTCCTCCAGTGTGCAGTCATGGTGTCACTGATTAGTGTAGCCTTGTAGATGTGCGTCGAGTAGAATCTCATGGTCATTGCCTGACAGGGAGATGCTTCAGAGAATTCCCTGAAGGAAAGCAGCTCAGGAATGGAAACAAAGAAAATATCTAATCAAATTACCTACTCCTACTGGGATTATTAAACGTTTTATTAGTTCTCTGAAAATTTCATACATTTTGATCATATTCATCCTCCCCCAACTCTTTCTGTATCCACCCAACTTTGTGTACCCACTTTTTATAACTCATCCAGACCAATTTGTACTGCTCATGTATGTATATATGTATGTATGTACATACACACACACACACACACACACAGACACACACCCTGATGTTCCAAAGAAACAGTTTCCTTGTGGTCATGCACAACCTCTGGCTCTTGGACTTTTTTTTGCTCTCTCTCCAAAAATGATATCTGAGCCTTGGGAGGAAGGCATGGGGCATATATGTTCTATTTGTGGATGAGAATTCTTTGAATTCTTATTTTCTCTGCCTATTATCCACTTGTAGTTCTCTGTGTTGATCACCATCTACCGAAAATAGAACTTTCTCTAATGAGGGCCGAAAATTCACTAATCTATGGATAGAACTATAAGTCACTAGGAGTCAGTTTAATATTATTCTGATTTAGCAGTGTTAACAGTCATATGTTCTCCCTAAGACATGATCTATCTGGGCACAGGTTCTTGGCCTTAATAATGGTACAGCTATGGGATTCAAAGTGTCATCTGATCTATATCTAACTGGCAAGTACTGGTTACTACAACTAGGGAAGGACAAAGTCTTTATTAGTAGAGGTTAAAATTCTGCAGATTCCTGCTGTTTTTTTAAGTACTTCAATTATTTCCTACACTAAACCTTTTCCTTTTCCCCAATCACTGTAGAGATGGTTTTTGAAGAGGAGAGGAAAACACAGAAGATATATGAGACTGTGAGCACCCAGAGGTTCTCCTCCAGCTTCCCATAACCTCTTTCTCTGAAGATTATGGGGAGACCTAGAGTGCCACTCTCACCAGGTGTCAGATGCTCATGAGATTTGGCTGCTGCCAAAACCCCGCTAATACATGCTGATTTCCTCAGTGCTTCTGTTTGCAATAAAGAAGTGAATGCCCACTGTATTTGTCTCGTGTGTCTTCTGAGATTGTTAAGGTACATGTCCAAGTTATCAAGGAAATGTCATTTAAACAGGGTGACAAGGTCTCTTTTCAGGAGGCAACACCTCTAAGCCATAGTTAGTTAGCCCTGTGGATTGCGGACACTTTCCAGTTTCTGCTGTAGGGTTGCACTGACACACAAGTTCTTGTTTGTCACCCTTCATACTGTGCTCACCCAGCTCTTACCATAGAGGACTGCAAGGCTACAGGAAAGACAGGCAAGACCCCAGGAAGAAAGAGTGCTTTTTCCCAATGCAGATGATCCGTGCCCCTCCATACTCAGAATTTCATTCTGGCCCTGGACTCTGACAGAAACTACTCACAGGGTTCACAGGGCACCGGCAATGACATGGTAACTAGGCTCCTCCTAACTGTTTTCCCTACCCCACCCATTTCTGTGTGGAACTTTAGTGGCATAAGTGGCATGGGTCAACAGCCAGTTCTGTCATAGGTCTTACATTTTGCTGCCACCAATATTCTGTCATTACACTCTTGTCCTCTCAGCCCTGTGTTTACAATAAAGAGCTGACTTCTCAATATCTGTTTCAAGTGCCTTCTGAGATGGTTAAGGTATGTGTCTGTGTTACCAAGGGAATGGCATTTAGGTAGACCATGCAGATGTAACTTTTCCTGGTGTTGACAGTTCGGAGGACCTCCTCTTGTCTGCAAACTTTTCCTCTCCTCCTTCTCCATCTGCTGCAGCTGTGACTTCTCTAGACTCAGCTTACATAAGTGTGGGCTTCTCTTCATCAGCTCCTGCTACAAGCTCCATAGGATGGGAGGCTTCACATTTGGAAAGAAGGAAGGGAGAACACAGGGCTGAGGACAATTAAGCACAAGGTGTACAGGACACTCAAATAACAAGAACACACTATCTCAGAGCAATGGGGGCAACTATAGAAAATTTCCCTTCCCTAACATAAGGAATGAGTTATTTCAGGACTTTGTTTCCAGACTGACACAGGCATCTAATAGGTTGATTGGAGACTCAGAAGCAGGACAGATAATAATTAAGCAGTTAGCATTTGAGAACGCCAAGGCTATCTGCAAGGCGGCTGGCTATAAGACCTTTTAAGAAACAGGGTAATGTTGCAGATTATATCAGAATCTGCTCCGATATTGGCCAGTCATATATACAAGGAATGGCATTAGCTGCTGCTTTACAGGGAAAGACAATTAATGTTGTCCTATCCCAGCAGGGAGACCTAGCCCCAGGGAAAACACAAGCTACAGGAATGCCTGGAGGCTGTTTTGGATGCAATCTTTTGGGACATAAGATCAGACAAAGTCCTGATAGGAGAGCAAGCCCTAGAACTAGAAGGAAACCAGGATTGTGTAGGAGATACAGGAGCAGAAAGCATTGGGCTAGCGAGTGCAGATCAAAAAGAGATGATCTAGAAATTCCCCTTTCGGGAAACGGATTCAGGGGCCAGCCTCAGGTCTTGCAAGAAATTTATGGGTCAATCCAGCAATCTGCACCCCCACAATGACATCTATACAGGACCTTTTCAGAGCCACATGAGGTAGTGCAGGGCTTGACCTCAGTTCAGCCATATACACGGTTATAACGCTTGAGATGGGGATGCAAGCTTTCCCCACAGGGATCTATGGGCCTTTACCAGAAGGTACTGTAGGATTACTGCTAGGAAGAAGTAGCTCAACTATGCAAGGGATCTTAGTGGCTCCTGGAGTCAGATGCTGACTTTGAGGGAGAGATCAAGATGATGATTCATTCACCAAATGGAGTTTCTGTAGTAAAAGCAGGTCAGAGGCTTGCACAATTAATCTTACTTCCAACTGTACAAACCAATAATCAGAGTAAAAAAGAAGAGAGGAAAAGATGGATGTGGTTCGTCTGATGCATTTTGGGTGCAGACCATAGGTCCTCAGAGACCAGAACTCACTTTGGTTATAAATGGAAAAAGATTTTCTGGCCTCCTAGATACTGGCACAGATATTTCAGTTATAACCACCAGCCAGTGGGCTTCTAAGTGGCCAAAAACAGAGACTATTACACAGTTACAAGGAATTGGTCAGACTAGAAATCCTGAACAGAGTAGTAATGAGCTGCATTGGAAAGACGAGGAAGGCCATGAAGGAACTTTTAAGCCGCATATATTTCTTATTTACCTGTGAACTTATGGGGCCTAGATATCATGTCCAAAATGGGAGTATATTTATACTCTCCCAGCAGAGTTGTCACTAACCAGATGTTTCAACAAGGATTATTACCTAATCAAGGTCTAGACAAGGATAATAAGGGAAAGGTTGATCCTGTTGTACCAGACAGTAGACCTCCTAGAGCAAAATTAGGGTATTTTGAGGAGAGGTCACTGAAAGATCTGCACTCCATACAGACCAGATAATATGGAAAAATGATGAACTTGTATGGGTGAGTCAATGGCCTCTAACACAGCCACTTTGTGGCTGCATTTGGCTGTATCACCAGTAAAAGTATTAAATCCTTATTTTAAAGCAGTAACATGCTTAGCACAAAAGAGTAGGATAGAATCTAGGAAATCTAAGACCTAAGCTTTCCCCTCAGGGAAAGAAAGACTCAAAAATAAGGAATGACAAAAAACCCTCTTCACTTAACAAGGGGGCAGACTAAGTAAGGGTTTTTGAAGCTGCACAGAGACTGAAAGTGGGATTTGATAACAGCAAATTGTATTATACTCCTAATGGTAATGACGTGAGATTTACATCTGCATATAAGGTGATGGGAAAAGATCTGATATTGACCAATGATGTCAATACATTGATACTGAATGAAAAGAACATGAAATTATGGTAAAAAGAAAGATAATTGGAGAGTTTGTACTGACCAACAAAATATGAAATTATGATAAAGAAAAAGATGATTGGAGAGTTGGTATTGACCAATAGAATTATGAAACAGAAAATAAGATAATTGGAGATTTGGTATAGACTGATGATATGGAAAGATTATGATTGTGACTTGATACTATTGGCAATTATTGAAAGAGAGGTTGTGATGGTGAATGTTGAGAGTTGATGTGTATGCTAAGAATGTTAGATCTAAGTGATGCTCTAAACCAGCGGAAGAAACATTTTCAAGTCGGGTGATTCTATTTCTCCTTTAAAATAGGAGACTGTAGTCTTTAGGAGCATAATTATTCATAAAGCATTATGATATATCCTGACAAAAGATATGGCTATGATACACAGGGCCTGAAAAGTATATTTCTCTCCACTAATCTCTTTTCTTTACAGAGGTTGGTAGTCAATAATGGGTTTAAAGCTTCTTCACCCCAGATGCCTAAGACAGGAAAACTCACATATGACAAATGCCACTTTCCAAAGATGGGAAAATTTGGGTAATAGGAAGAAGACTTTGCCCAAGTCAGGGGTGACCCATCTGTCCTGTTGTAGAAGCACAGGGGTTATTAAAATTAATAAGAGAGAGTGGATTGTAGGCCCATATTTCTATATGGTGTGGCAGCCAGGCTCTGAAGTCATAGGGCCCACCTGAGGTGGTCACATAGCCCTGCAGACAGCCTGTCACTGCCCTAACAAAAGCCAGGATGTGATGCTCCTTTCTCCTTTGTTAAAAATGTAGATCGCATTCCCCCAAGCTCTCCCCCATCCTCCCCTTCTCACTTTTTTCTCCCCATTTCCCCTTACCCTCACCCCATCCTCACCCCCAAATTTCCAATTTTTGCCTGGCAATCTTGTCTCCTTTCAATAATAGCAGGAAAACTTTATGTTTTTCTTTGGGATCACCTTCTTATTTAGCTTCTCTAAGATCTCATATTATAGGCTCAATGTCCTTTATTTATGGCTAGAATCCACTAATGAGTGAGTACATACCATATTCATCTTTTTGGGTCTGGGTTACCTCACTCAGTATAGTGTTTTCTATTTCCATCCATTTGCATGCAAAATTCAAGATGTCATTGTTTTTTTTACCGCTGAGTAGTACTCTAATGCATACATATTCCACACTTTCTTTATCCATTCTTCCCTTGAGGGGTATCGAGGTTGTTTCCAGGTTCTGGCTATTACAGATAATGCTGCTATGAACATAGTTGAACAAATGCTTTTGTGGTATGATAGAGCATCTCTTGGGTATATTCCCAAGAGTGGTATTGCTGGATCCTGGGGTAGGTTGATCCCAAATTTCCTGAGAAACCACCACACTGATTTCCAAAGTGGTTGCACAAGTTTACATTCCCACCAGCAATGGATGAATGTTCCTCTTACTCCACATCCTCTCCAGCAAAGGCTATCATTGATGTTTTTGATTCTAGCCATTCTGACAGGTGTAAGATGATATCTCAAAGTTGTTTTGATTTGCATTTCCCTGATCGCTAAGGAGGTTGAGCATGACCTTAGGATGGAGACAGGGTGGATATGGGAGTAGGGAAGTATATATCTTAATTAAGGGAGCCATTTTAGGGTCGGCAAGAGACTTGACTCTTGAGGTATTCCCAGGTGTCCATGGAGATGTCCCCAGCTAGATTCTTGGGCAGCTGAGGAGAGGGTGCCTGAACTGGCCTTATCCTATAGCCATACTGATGAATATCTTGCATATCACCAGAGAAACTTCATCTGGCGATGGATGGAGATAGAGACAGAGACCCACATTGGAAACTGGGCTAAGCTCCTAAGGTCCAAATGAGGAGCAGAAGGAGGGAGAACATGAGCAAGGAAGTTAGGACTGCGAGGGGCGCGCCCACCCACTGAGACGGTGGGACTGATCTAATGGGAGCTCACCGAGGCCAGCTGGATGATGGAGCATGTGATTAAACCAGACTCCCTGAACGTGGCTGACAAGGAGGGCTGACTGAGAAGCCAAAGACAATGGCACTTGGTTTTGATCCTACTGCATGTGTGATTATTTCGGGGTTGAGCAGCCAGGAAGGAACAAATGGTCTCCTTACAATACCCTCGCACTCACCACTGTAGCAAAATGGTTCAGTGCTTGCCTGCATGCCTGAGTTCAACACCGAGGACAGACGTGATGGGAGAAGAGAAACAATTATTGAAAGTTGTCGTCTGTTCCCCATAGGTGCAATTTTGTGGATATGCACATGCAAGCACATCACACACACACACACACACACACACACACACACACACTGAGGACTTAAATAAGAGAAATTTTAAAAAATCACATTTAAAAATATAATAAAACAAGGACAAGAGTGGAACTTGAAGGCCCAACAAACAACAGAGCAAGCTAGGCAAGCTACTCACGCCTCCTCAGCGGTGAGGTACTGACTGTGCTGAAAGGCGCTCTCCAGCTCTTGGAGCTGAGCCAAGGTGAACCTGTGCTGGTGATGGACTCGGAATTCCATGCACCAGAAGCCTCACGGGATGAACACAGGACCACCGCTCGGCCAAGGACAGCACACCCTCGTTGTCTCCCATGGCCCCACGATCTGGCTCTTGAGGCTGTGGCTCATTCTCCTTGTCATGGTCGCCAGCAGCGCCCTCTTGGTTCCCGTCATCCATGAGGCCTGTAGCACCAGCAGCTGAGGAGCCTTCTCCTTCTCCTGCTCCTTCTCCTGCTCCATCTGCTTCTGCTGCAGCGGCTGCGGCTCCATGCCCAGCCTGGCCCAATCCACTGGCTTCCTCATTTCTTCCCTCTCCAGCCTGCAAGACCCTCCGTGCCTCAGCCTCTGGAAGTGGGAAACAGAAAGGGCACCGAGGTGACAGGGCCTTGGGTGCTGCGATGTCCCGTGAAGTCGAGCACCTACAGGCGACGCCAGTGCACGGGGCCTGCCCAGCCGCCTCTGTGGACGCTCCTCCCCCTATGGACAGCACCACCCCACGGTTCCTAGCACGCACTGACCATCCCAGTTGTCATCGTCGTCGTCAAGTCCCACGTAAAGCAGGTAATCGAAGTTTTGACGCTCCATGTCCTTCCAGAATTCCAGTGGCTTGCAGCTTGCTGTCCACGTGCCTCTGACGAGTCGGAGCTGAAGCTCCCTGCCGGTCCGGAAGTAAGGTCTCTCAGCCCCAAGGACTTGCTATGTCTCTATAGCTTCTGAGTTGGAGCCCTCTACCGCTCTGGGAGTGAGGCTCCTCAACTGTCAAGGGCTAGCTTCCGGTTTCCGGATCCCCCCCATAGTCTGTATTAGCGTGTATCAAATCCTGGCCATGCTGTCCTGGCTTCCAGTTGGCCTGCAGTTGCTATGGTCTGCGATCCTCAGGGGCAAAACTGAGTGCAGTCTGAAGCTTGAGTGAGCTGGATGTGTTTGTGGGGGAACGGATGGCACCTGGACAACGGAATAGAAGGCGCCTTCCGAGTTGCAACTTCATGAGTCCTTTCACCATGGTGACTATCTTCCTAGGGAACGGGTGGTGGTCAACACAGGAACCAATTCACAGGGGATAAGAAAAGATCCACCAGAAGCTTTTAAGGCCTTGTGGAGATGTGAGGACAATATCTCTTAGTCTTGACATGGGGTCCTTGCAACTTGGCAGAGAATGGATACTAAGTAATGTGTTTATCTTGGAGGCTCTTCTTTGAACTTCCACAGCAAGTTAGATCCTGCCTTGCTTCCATGTTCTGACTTTGCAGGAGCTTGGGCAGGGTTGCAGGACCTGGGGCTGTTCAGCAGGCAGATCGGTGGGTTCATCTTCACCGGGGCTACTGAGGAGGAGCTTAGTAGTACTGTCCAGTCTTCATGAGCGCTGGCAAAAGTGTGAAAACAGTCACACCTGTGATGAGGTTCCTCACCTTTCTCTTGAACGCATTTTTAACGTTTTCTGTGAATGGTCAAAGTGTCAAGAGCAGGCCTTTGTGCCTGGTTTCCATCCCAGAGTAGAGCAGCCCCTTCACTGGCATGTGGTCAGACTGGTTCCAAGGCAGCCAGCTTTCCCCAGTGTGATCTGGTCACTCTTAAAATGGAAGGGGCCCTAAAGTACTAGTGTCTGTCCAGGCACACACTTTTAGGGGCTGGGAATATTCTGGAGCTCTGGTGCTGAAATTCGTCTGGGATAAGACTTACCTCACAGTTCTGGTCACTACCTCATCACTAAAGCTGCATATGTATGCTTCCTGTCCTTTGTCTTTACTGTATAACCTGAATCTCCTTTGGTGAGGTCTCCAGGACCTGAGAAATATTTTTCTCTGTTTCTGCTGTGATTATAAAGACACTCATTTATGTGCTGGGGATATAGCTCATTGTGCAGAGTCTTTATCTAACATGTAAAGCCCTCCATGGCTAATCTAGAGCACTGAAGAAAGCAAGCATGGTGTCTCAGTGCTTCAATACCTGTTATCTGAGCCCTTGGGAGATTGAGGCAGGGTGATCAGCTTCTCAAAATCATGTTTAGCTACTGACTGAGTTGGAATCCAGCTTGCAATACATAAGGCTATGTCTCAAAAATGAGTCATTAATTTCCTTTTATCAATTCTATTTTCTCTATTTTCCTGTCAAGCTGTTGTAACATGAGGAGCTGGGCTTGTTGGGGTTTCTGTTCCGCCTGGTCCCCCAGCTATTTAGTCCCAGAGAAAATAACACAGAGATCTCCATAAGTTATAAAACTCATTGGCCCATTAGCTCAGGCTTTTTATTAGATCTTATCCCTTATATTAACCCATTATTCTTATCTATGTTAGCCACATGGCTCAGTACCTTTTATAGCGGGTCAGGTCACATCCTGCTTCTTCAGTGATCTGGGAAAAAATGTGGAGGGATGAGCTTCCTCCTTCCCAAAATTTCCTGTTCTCATTGCCCCACCTCTACTTCCTGTCTGGATGACCCACCTATACTTTCTGCCTGGCCAGTCACCATTTATTTAAGACATGATTGACAAAATACACAATTCTCCCCCACCAAGCTGTGAGACATGGACCTGACTTATTGTTTCTATTTTTAGTGTTTGAGATTTGCTTCCATGCATATAACAGAATTCCATCAAATCAACCCTACATCCCCTTTCCCCACTTCCCTTTCTCCTCACCACCTTCCTCTCCCAATTTCATGTTTTTATAAAACCCACTGAGTCTACTTATTGCTGTGTGTGTATATGGATGGAGGACTATCTACCAGAGCACACATGGTCTCCTCGTGACTTGATTTATCCCTGAAGAAAACTGACTCTCCTTCCCCCAGCAGCTGTCAATGGCCAGTAGCGCTTCCATTTGGGTAGAACTTCATGAGGCCCTCCCCAATTTATGCCGGCATTTTGACTGGCTTTGTCCTGTGCAGGTCTTTTATGGGCAGCCACAGTCGCAACCACTGAATTCATAAATGCAATGGCCCTTTTGAGTACTCTCTGTTTAATTTCAAGTCCCAATTTTAAGCTGGATTTTTTTCTTGGTGTTTAGGTTTTTGAGATATATAGATTTTGTCAGCTATATAGTTGGCAAAGATTTTCTTCCCATTCTATATCCTGCCTCTTTACCAAAAGGATGTTTTTCTTCCACTGTGCTAAAGCCTTTTAGTTTCATGAGGTTCCATTGGCTAGTTGTTGGTCTTAATGCCCACACCAGCAAGGCCTGCTCAGGAAGTCCTTTCTTGTGCTGGTATGTTGAACCACATTTCTCACTTTCTCCCTTATCAGGTTCAGGGCATTAGCTCTTTTGTTGAGGGCTTTGATCTGTTTGGAGTTGAGTCTTGTGCAGGATGAGAGAGAGTTGAGGAGGTGACGGCTCTTTGCAGAGTAGTTAATATAAGTGGCAGGGGCATGAGTCTGACGGAGCAGCCCCTCAGTAATTCCAGCTCTGCACAGGTGGGCATGCCCACTGCATAATCAATTTAACCA
>NW_026068081.1:224593-235343 GCF_014885135.2 Alexandromys fortis | reverse complement strand
AGGTACAGTGGAGGACAAAGTCTATAATAGATATGTGGGAAAGCATATCCAGAGGCAGGGACATCTGGAAGAGTTCAGAGTGTGTGTCCAGACTGAGCTGTGGCATGTGGGGAGAGGATAAGGGGGAGGAGACAGGGGAAAGGGAGCCAGTAGGAGAGAGACCCAGGTGGGGGTAGCAGGCCAGAGCCCAGAAATGCTAGTAATTGACATAGGTAAGATGCTTAGTGAGAAGAACGTCTATCCAGGGCATCCCAAGTGGAATGGGACACCTGTCAGAGACAAAAGTGCTCCAAGTCACAGAGGAAAGGTGTCCCTTGCCCTTGTGATTGGAGCCCAGTGGACATAAGAGGAACTTCCTGGTGCAGAATGGTGGATTTGTAGTAACAGTAAACAAAGCAGGCAGCTTGGAGTAACACTTACGCAGTAAGAAGAGGAGGGGAGAGAGCAGGAGCAAAGTGAGATGTCCCCGTGGGTGAAGCAGGCCAGAGCAGTAGCCAACTGAAGGAGCCATAGAGACGTGGATAGAGTGTAGAGTGTCCACATGGAGGGCATAGCTGGCCAGACACCAGAGAGATGAGAGCTGCATTTAGAAAACTGGCAGAGGGGAGCAGTAGCTGAAGGATGAGACCCTAGGTTGTGGAATCAAATGTTTGTGGGTGGCACAAGCCAGCAGAACCAAATGATCCGCTTATACCGAGGAGAGTCAGAGCAGATGCTTCCCAAGCAGGAAGCTCATTTATGCCTTTCTGGGGTGTCAGCACCAGATAAATAAAAAAATAAATAAATAAAATAAAAAGGGAAAGAACATGACTAGTCCCAGGTTTCACTGCCAGATGAATGGGAAAATAAAAGAAATAAAATGGGAAGGAAAATGATAGGTCCTAGGCATGATGAAGAAGGGTTATTACAGATATATGGAGAGCCTTGGCAGAGGCAGGGATATGTGTGGGAGTCTGGAGGGGACATGACCAGACTGAGATGTCCCATGTGAAGATAGTGGGTAATGGGATGTAGAGCAAAGAGAGGGAAACAGGTGCAGCATCCAAGAGAACCAAGGAGAGTAGACAAAAGGCCAGGTACCCAAAATGGTTCAATTATATAGTGAAGGGCTGCTGTGGGATAATTTTTTTTACACATACACAAATTAATAATAATAATAATAATAATAATAATAATAATAAAGAAAGAAAGAAATGTAGTAAAACATATCCCAAGTAGAAAAATATGTGGCATCACCATATGGATGTGATGGGCCTTCTCCTGTCAGTCACTAATTAAGAAAACTCCCTCTTGGTTACAACATAGTGTGTGTGAATTTTTACATAACCACTGTTATGGCTGCTTAGGGGCTGGAGAGATGGCTCTGAAGTTAAGATTACTTGTTGTTCTTACAGAGGACCTGATTCAGTACCCAGTATCTACATTTTCTTTGAGAAGCTGCTCCACAGTGTATTTACAAATATACACCTTGCATTCCAATACTTGGTCTTCTGTTATCAATGAAAGGGAAGAGATTTTTGAGAGAATTCTGAGTGATGTGGTTTATGAAAACAACTTCCTGATCTGTCAGAATCCCAATGTTGTGGATAATGACCATAGGTCAATAAACATTTAGAACACAGAACTAGAGGAACCAGTATCCAAAGTCTTACTCATCTGTCTATATCAGGGAAAATGTGAAGTAAACAGTCTAAATAATTTCCATAAAACACTGTGCCATTATTATGCTCATGGCAGCCAAAGAGATGTATTTTCTTTCATTCAATTTTCTTTCATCTTGAAAAATTGTGCATTCAAGTTAATGTACTATTGGGAAGCTTATCAATCTCTTCTAATTTGCTCATGCTTATAACATTTGCCAAACATTTAGTTAGTGCCTACTGTGTGCCAGGGACTGAATTCTAAACTTTGAGTGAGTTAGCTTGAATAACTTAATAGTGTATCTTCATGACTTTATACCTTTGTCATACAATTATGAAGGCACATATTTAGTTGAAAAGCTCATGGCATCCTTACAAACAAACAATTTTAAACCAGCTGTGTGGAAATTAAAACAACTGAATTTGCTTCTATCAAGCTTGGCCCTTGGATGGTGAATGCTTTTCATGCCAGCATGTATGCCAGAACTGAATCTACTTGTTCTGTGTTTCTCTACATCAGAAATAGTTGGATACTGGGTCCTCTATCTGAAACTCTAGAGTGAACTTTACTATTGAATAAATGATGGGTTTTTTTGTCTGAATATTTGTGTGGGTATTCCACAAATAACTAATAGATGCAGGAGAGTACCTTGCTTATTTTACACACTTTAGGTGTTTTTAGTCTTTCAGCTTCTGAATGATTAATATCCTATGCTTTCCTAATATTTATTTATTCCCAGCATGTCCTGTGTTCCCTGGTTGCTGGAGTTTTAGTTCTTTGTTTGTTTGTATATATGAATTTGATATTTGTATATACATAATTTTAGATTTTATTCATTAAATAACCATATTATCTATATCATTTAGCATTTATTATGTTTATTTTTATTTTATTTTTATATTTTATTATATTTTTAAGGAAAATTTGTTTTAAATAATTACCTTTCCCAATTCATGTGTTCCATACCTCTGCCTACTCTGGTGCCTTTCTCCCAGGAGTCTCCTTTCTGTTTTCATGTGGCATGTATTAAATTGTCATTCCATTTCCTTACCTCCTCTTTCCACTTCTTTTTTTCTTGGCAGTCTTCTTTATAGAATCATAGTCTGTTCCTACACTCAAATCTACATATGTGCATATACTTCAACATGGAAAGCTAGGATTTCTATATGAGAAATATACAATATTTGTCTTTCTTAATCAGAGTTATTTTACTTAATGTAATATTGTCCAGAGCCATCCATTTTCCTTCAAATTTTGTAATTCATTTTCTTTATCATTTAATGTTTGTTGTGTATCCATTAATCTGTAGATATATGCCTAGCTAGCCTCAATCCATTTTTTTGATATGGTGACTAATGCAGCAATAAAAATGGATAACCAAGTATCTGTATTGTAAAATAGAGCGTGTGTTGGATATATGCTCAGGAGTGATATATCTGGATCAATAGGAAACTACAATATCCAGTCACCTATATATCGTCTATTTTTACCTTATAAGAAACCTGCATGTTCATTTCCAGTGGCTTTACGAGTTTATGTTTCCACCAGAAGTGAATAGGAGTTCCCCTTTCCCCAACTTCCTTCAGTATTTCCTAGTGTTTATTTTCTTGATGATAGGTATTCTTATTGAAATGAAATGGAATCTCAAAGTTGTTTTAATTTGCATAGAAAATAAACACTTAATAGGACAATTTTACCATCAAGAGATGAGCTAATTAACAATAGACATGTCATTCAGACACTCCATACGTGTGCTGGAATTCTTCAGTGGCATTCAAAGTAAGGACAAAACACAAACCCCAAGTAAAAGAGGACAACTAGACCACAGGTAATGGTTTGGATCAGTAAACTTCTGATAGTCATAAAGAAGAGATAGTACATTATTCCAAGAAACATTTTAACTTATTACTTTATTACAAAATATAATATGTATAGATGGGAAAATATGTTCATATTTTAAATAATATATATAAAATAAATATAATATATAAAACAATAGCACTAAACACTAAAGCATTATCAATTTCTTTGAAGTTCCCTCTTTGTTGCAACTTAATATTTCCCTTTTTGTTCAGAAAGAAATCTAATTTAGAGAATTATATATTCACCTTGTCAATGCTCATTCATATTTTACAATATGCAAATATAGTCATTAAAATTTATAATTGGATACTTTATATCTTAGACTTTTATAAAGACAATTATCCTTCATATTTCCTTCTACAGTATTTTTTAGATTTTTATTTTTGAAATCGCCATGAAATTATATCATTTCACCTTCCTTTTTTTTCCTCCAAATTCTCCCACGTAGCTGTCTTAGTGCCTTAGAATTCATGGCCTCTTTCTTTTTAAATGGTGTTACATAATGCAGATATAGCCTAAATACATAAATACTAAGTATGTTCCATTTATCCTTGTATCTGCATTTTTGTAGTTTTAGTTTAATTACTTTTTGTCTTATAGAATTCCATTATATGGCATTATGATTTAAATGTTTTGTCTTATATTATAAAACCTTTACTATGTTGAGTAATCTCCCTTATAGTCCTATACTTTCTAGGACTTTTATCATGAAGAGAATGTTGGATTTTGTCAAATTCCCCTTCTGGGTCTAATGATGTGATCATATGTCTTCTGTTCTTGAATCTATGTGGTAGATTACATTTATTGATTTATGCCTGTTGAACCACTCCTGAATCTCTGTATGAAGCCAAGTTCATCAGGGTGGATAATCTTCATAGTGTGCTCTTACATTCAGTTTGCAAATATTGTATTGTGGCGGTTAGATTAATGGAGACCAATGATAATAGGTATTTGAACAAGTTTAATGACAAAACCAGACTCACGAAACCAAAGTTCCAGCGGAGTACCCGGTCCAGGCAGGAAGGGGTGCGCAGCGTCTGCGCGCCCAATTTATCAGTAAACATACGCCCGAGGGCAGCCCGCCCCCAAGGGGAGGGCTTATCCCTACATTGTATTGAAAATTTTGCACACATGTTCATTGGAGAGAATGTTCTATAATTATGTTATATTGTTAAATTTGTGTCTTGTTTTGCTGTCATATTAGTACTGATTTTATAAAATTAACTAGGAAAAGTTCCTTCCTTTACTGATTTGTGTTTTTTTTTTTTTTTGAGGAGCAGTACAGTTATTTTTCTTCCAAGGTTTGACAGGATTCTGTCCTGAACTCATCTGACCTTGAACTTTATTAATTAAACAATTTCTTCATAATTAAAAAGTCAAACAAACAAAAATACTTGGTCATTAGCATAATAGTGTTGTGAGGTTTGACCTACAGAGCCATGAAGGTAAAGAACTCATGGATGAATTAGATGATTCAAAAAAGGGCTTTCCAGAGAAAGTTTGTCATTTTTGTCCTTCCACCTTCTGCTACATGAGAAAACAACATTGCTCACCCATGGTGGACATAACAAGGTACCATCTTAGAAGCAGATGGCACCTGTCACTAAACAACCAGACCTGCTGGCACTTTGATCACATACCCTCCAGCCTCCAAAGTTGTGATAATATAAATTGATGCTCCTGTGCTTGCATTTAATTATGTACCAGATCATTTTTGATTAGATATTTATGCTCTTCACGTGGCTTTGGACTATGTTTCCAGATAAATGTTTCTATTCATTTTGTCTCAGTATGTGGAAGTTTAATTTCTAAGAAACATTAAGCAGAAGTACTCCCCTACTAGCATTAGACTACTTTACTAATGCAAGTGGTTTTCTACAGCAATGTATCAATACTCATCACATTGTGATATAAAGGAAAAAGTTCCAAAGCATCCTTGTGGGAAATAAAATCAACCAGTTTTAATTATGTTACCCCCAGTCCATAGTCAGTAACAGAGTAAACTACAATACCCAATTGCCTAAATATCTATGCCTAGATATCTATGTTAACAAACTGCTTAGCATTATATCACATGGTTACAGTGTTTGCCTATATTTCATTGTCCAGGAAATCTCACAGACTAAGCTCCCAGGAAAAGGAATGATTTATTTTGTAGTATAACCTTTAGATAGAGACCCTCTACAGAGCAACGGACTGAGCTCCCAAGGTCCACTTGAAGAACAGAAGGAGGGAGAAGATGATCAAGGAAGTCTGGACTGCGAGGGGTTGGTCCATCCACTGAGACAGTATGCCTGTTCTAATGGGAGCTCACCAAATCCATCTGGACTGGGTCTGAATGAGTATGTGATCAAACTGGACTCTCTGATTGTGGTTGACAATAGGGGCGGACTGAGAAGCCATTGATAAGGGCCCTGGAACTTGTTTCTACTGCATGTACTGGTTTTTTGGGACTCTGGTCTATTTGGATGCAAAGAGTCCTAGGCCTGGAAGTAGGGGGGAGTGCCTTGGACTTCCCACAGGGCAGGGTTCCCTGCCCTCTCAAAAAGGGAGGGATAAGGAGGAGGGGGAGTGGGGGAGCGAGAGGGTAATGGGAGGAGGGGAGGAAGTGTAAAATTTTGAATGGATAAATACATAAATAAATGAATAAATAAGGTGTGGGGAAAAGGGCAAAAGTGTAAAGAAGCACAGCATGCATACCTCGACTTTTTTGTTTCCGTGCTTTTATCTTTTGCCAAAGTTGGATGTATGCAAATTTTCTTATTGAAAAATTTCAAATAAATTCAACTACAAAAAATAAATTATTAAAAAGTAGTGTGTTTGTTATTCTGTGTTCTGAATGTGTACCACAAGAGACATGTGTTGAATTGTAGACACCAGTGTATACTGCTAAGAGTGGTGATGTGGGAGTGTCATATATCAATCTGTTGATTTCATTGGCTGAGCAATAAAGAAACTGCTTGGCCTCAGCTTGGAACATAGATGGGAGGAGGAAACAGAATAGAATTCTGGGCGGAAGAGGAAGTGAGGTCAGACTCTGCTCTGCTTCCAGAGAGACCCAACAGCTCTGCTGGAGCAGAGACGCCATGCTCAGCTCTCCCAGGCAACTCCAACCCACGATGGACTTAGGCTAGAATCTTCCCGGTAAGCGCACCTTGGGGTGCTTACAAACATTACTAGAAATGGGCTAGTCCAGGTGCGAGAATTAGCCTGTAAGGGCTAGAGTTCATGGGCCAAGCAGTTCTTTAAATGAATACAGTTTGTGTGTTGTTATTTCGGGCGTGAGCTAGCCAAGCGGCCGGGGTGTTGGGGACGCAGCCCCGCCGCTTCTTATTTCAACAGAGTGGGAATGTTCAGGGGGTGATTACTCATGGGGATACACTCCTTATAATGAAGACTATGATCATTCTATAAGGTCTGGATGAAACTGGCATTAGTCCCTTTTTTGTCAATGTGTTCCTTTTGCAATGCTAGGACACAATGCTCATCTCTTCCAGAGAATGTGACAAAAAAGCACCATCGTCTAAGCAGGAACCAGGTACCAAACCTGAAATAACCTAGATTTGGCTTTCCAGTTATCAGAGCTGTGAGAAAAGTGTTCCTCTTGTTTACATTAATAAATTGCCCAAAATTATTAAATCAGGTAGTGAATATTACAGTTGTTCATTAAAAATCCTCACTTTTACATTTAAGATTTTGTCAGAAAATAGGCAGTTCACAAGTTAAATCCAATGTATTATACTTGAGAAATGTTGGTATATATCATCTCCCTTGTCATTTCCTCATTTTGCTCTCTAAAGAAAATTCTCTCCTAAATGTGCGTTAATCCTTTCTTTGAATTTATTTGCATATATTTAAGTGCCCATATATAATACAGAATATTTTCATTGATTTTAAAATTTTACATATGACATCACATTCTAGTTTCCATTGGGTGACATATTAGTTTTCTTTTTGCAAATTATTTATTAGGTTGACAATTTCATATCTACTTTGGTCACATTCACCGCAACTCTTCCCAGAGTCATACACTCTTTCTTCATAACCTTATATTGTGTGATTTAAAAACCAACCAACCAAACAAATAAAAACATTGAATCCAGTTCATACTTCATATATGCTCTTGGATGTGTGTGGCTTTCCACTGGAATGTGGTCAACATACCCAAGGCCACACACTTAAGCAAACCTCACTCTGTTGGCAGTTATCAATTGCCATTAGCTCCTCAGCTAAGTGTGGGACATTGTAGCCTCTTCTTTTGTATGTATGGCAATTTGGGCTGGCCCAGGTCCAGCACAACTTTTGTAAATTCATATGTACAGATGCCCTGCTGTGTCTGTGTTTTAGCTAGAGCTTTACTCATATGAAGAGGCAACATGACCACAGCTACTATTATAATAGAAAACAATTATTTAGAGCTTTCTTATAGGTCAGAGGTTTAGTCTGTTGTCATCATGCCAGAAAGCATAGCAGCACACAGGCAGACCTGGGGTTGGAGAAGAAGCTGAGAGTTCAACATTTGGATCAGAAAACACCAGGAAGAAAGAGAACCATAGGGCCAGGCTTGAGCTTCTGAAACCTCAAAGCCCATATCCCAGTGACACACTTCCTCCAACAAGGCCACATCTACTTCACCAAGACCACACCTCCTAATAGAGCCACTCCCTTTGAGCTTATGGGAGTCATTTTCATTCAAATCCCCACTGTCTGTAAACACTGGTTTCTTGTTATCTGCTGATTCCGGCACTTACAGTCCATCTACATCCTTTTCTGCAATGTGCCCTGCGCTTGAGAGGAGGGGGAGTCAAATATAGATGTACCATTTAAAGCTTAGTGTTCTTCAGCCTTTCATTTTCTTCACTTAACCAGCTGTGAATCTCTGTGTCAATTTTTATCTATTTTAAAGAGAAGATTCGCTTAAATATTCTTAATTCAACATTTGTGTTTCTGTATTTGCCCATGTACTATGCCATAACTCTTTGCCATTCCCTATTTTCCTCATTATGTGGATAATTCATAATTTAGTTTTAACCCTATTGCTTTAGAAATATTTTTTGTGCTTGCTCTAATTTTCACTGTTGTAACACCACAATAAACAACTAGGATGTACTTCAATAGATGCTTATATGTAAACATTTTCAACATAATACCCAGACCTGGATGAGAGAGTTACAGGTTCAGAACATTGTCTACTTTGCTACCTATTGCCATATTACTCCCAAATTTGATTGACAATGTGTACTTTCTCCAGAAGTTAGTGAACAGTCCTCATTCCTTCTCTTTCTTGAATCTTAATTTTCTTTATAGCAGTATAGACTACCAGATGATAGATACCTAAAGAAGTTTAGGAAGTAGGCAAGCTCTGATAATAAGATGACTCGTAGAACATAGTAGAAACTTATACTAATATATTGAAAAGTTTTCATCAGGAGAATATCTTGACTAATTTCTGCTCGGAAAGATCATATAGGTTTCAGTAGGAAAGATGGATTATGGGAAGGAAAGCTCTTGTAAAATGTAGTGATTGCCACTCAAAATTACTCACTTCTTTAAAAGGTTCTCTCTGTCTCTCTCTGTCTCTCTGTCTCTGTCTCTCTCTCTGTCTCTCTCTCTCTCTGTCTCTCTCTCTCTCTCTCTCTCTCTCTCTGTCTCTCTCTCTCCTACCTGAATTGTTTTTCTTCCAGTGGCACTTCAAGTTCATGTAGCTCTGTTCTAAAGCGAGAGAACTGGTTTTGCATACATTGTTTGACAGTTTTCTAAAGAAAAACATAGCGTGCAAAAGAGACATGCAGCCTCTGTCAATCACGCAAACAAATAAACACACCTTTATTGCGAATTATCATTTTCGTTTTGTGCTACTGTTTGCCAAATGGCATTGAAAGCTGAAGCACAGATGCTCATTAACATCATTCTTGATTTACTGATAATTCAGTACTGACAATTTAATAAGTTTAGGATGCAACCCAACGATTATTTGTCAACACATTTTTGGGGATATGTTTTTTACTCCTTTTTAACGGAATAGTTTGCTCATTTTGTGATAATTGTACAAATAATATGAATACTTTAAATTTACATTTAATATTTTCATAAATAGTTCAAATATGTCTGACCCATTCTTGCTGATTGATAACATAGACCCTTATTGTAATAAAGAGGAACTACAAGATAAATTTCAGTGATTCTTAAATTTATCTGAGTCTGGTGGTGGTGGCACATGCCTTTAATCCCAGCACTTGGGAAGCAGAGACAGGTGGATATCTGTGAGTTTGAGGCCAGCCTGATCTACAAGAGTTAGTTCCAGAACAGGCCCCAAAGCTACGGAGAATCCCTGTCTCACAAAACAAACAAAGAAAATTATCTGTTCGGCCTGTAATTGCATATTAAGACTGAAGAACATTGATTTCCTTGTCTGAAGAATAATAGAATTGTTAAATATGGACTTGGATGTCTGAAGATATTTTCAGTAGAGAAATACTCAAAGTGCTGTGATGGATGCTCCTTGGATTCACCTTGAATTATTGGTATTTTGTGAGAATTTTACTTTTATTCATTAGAGAAAAGGATGATGTTTCAGAACCATCATGTGTCATGAGGGTAGACACAAACAAGGTAATTGAGACATAAATAGAAATCTACCAGCCCAAACTATGCCCTGCTGTATTTGCTGTGTTAGAGATTGGTGGTATTTTCATATAGATCAATATGGAAATATTCTGACACTCAAAATCATTCCAAAGAGGCAGATATTATTTTTTTTCTTCCCAGTAAATGTCTTTCTCACACATATTATTCAGCATATGGTTAATCTCCTCTGGATTTGGTCAATCTGAGATTGTTGAATAGATTTTTTCTATGGCAGGGTGTTCCAAGGAATGATAATACTTCCTAGTTGGTATGTTATATAAGACAAAAATATCAAATATAAACTCAAACCATACAGGCTTATGTATACCAGGTTAAGATGGTGGTAATGGCAAGCTTTCAACACATGATTTTCTATAATTAAATCCTGTGGCTATGACTCTGAATTTGGCAATACCTTTTAACAAATTTGGCTGAGGGAAACTGTAAAGAATACATACATGAGTGAGATTGGCCTATAATTCTCTTTCTTGGTTGAGTCTTTGTGTGGTTTTGGTATCAGAGTAACTGTAGCTTCATAAAAGGAATTTGGCAATAACTCTTCTGTTTCTATATTGTGAAATACATTAAGGAGTATAGGTATTAGGTCTTCTTGGAAGTT
>NW_026068081.1:219651-223155 GCF_014885135.2 Alexandromys fortis | reverse complement strand
TGTGACTGAAAAAGCATGGGATAAAACCGGACTCTCTGAACATGGCGGACAATGAGGGCTGATGAGAAACCAAGGACAATGGCATGGGGTTTTGTTCCTACTTTATGTTCTGGTTTTGTGGGAGCCTAGCCAGTTTGGATGTTCACCTTCCTAGACATGGACAGAGGGGGGAGGACCTTGGACTTTCCACAAGGCAGGGAACCCTGACTGCTCTTCGTACTGGAGAGGGAGGGGGAGAGGAGTGGGGGGAGGGGAAACAGGCAGGAGGTGGGGGAGGGAAATGGGAGGCTGGGAGGAGGCAGGAATTTTTTTTTTCAATTAAAAAAAGAATACATACAGCTACAGTAACCAGCACTGAACATCCCAGCAGAAAATTTTAAGAAAGCAAGGCTAAGATATTCTTGGTGGTATTCAATATTGTTTACTCTTAACCTACTGAGGAAATAGGTAAGAGGACAAATAAATCTGACCCCTGAAAATTAATCACTCAGAAGCTACTTCTAAGCAAATTTTGCTCAAAAAGAACCGTAAAGCAGTATGAATTAATCTAAAAAGAAATATTTAAAACCAGATTTGAATTTATCATTGCTCATACTGTGTAAGTTGATTTGTCAAAACAAAACAAAATATAATCTTCAAAACATCTAGTATTGATTGGATAGGTATGATAACACATTTTCCTTAAAAAATAAAATGTGATTACAGTTCTTCATTTTCTCCTTTGCTTTTCAGTCTCAACTTCTTCCATGTAACCCCTCGCCCCTGAAATATTTCTCCATTTTTTATTTTTCAAACGTGACCACTTGGCATTGAAATTAGGAAACTCACTCCTGGGGAAGACTATTTCTCCTATTCTCAGCATTATTTAGCAGCGTATAGTTCTTTGTCTAGGACTGAGGTCTGGTAGTTGAACTTTTTCATGTTTTACATGTAGCTATGTTGTCATGATATCATGGATGAAGCATCCCTGTCTTATAGCAAAATTCACCCTAGCCCTCTGGCTCTTACTGTCATCCCACTTCTTCATCTGGGGGTGTTCTCTGTGCTTTGGTTACAGGAAGTGCTTTACAAATGTATCACAGTATTGGAAACCTAACCACTTACAAAAGGTTAATTAGATCGTAGGTCTTAGAGGGAGAAACATTCAAATGTACTTTTTTGTGGATTTTTTTTTATTGTGTACATGGTAGTGCTGCAGGAGAATTGTCTGTCTTCTGTCAATCATGTTTTAAATAAACTCTGATTGGCCAGGCAGAAAGTATAGGCGGGAGAACCAGACAGGAAGTAGAAATGATGTAATGAGAACAAGAGAATTCTGGGAAGGAGGAAGTTGATTCCTCCCACTTCTGCCCAGACCACTGAAGCAGTAGGATGTGAGCTGCCCCACTGAAAAAAGGTACTGAGCCACATGGCTAACATAGATCAGAAAAATGGGTTAATCAAGATGTGAGAGTTAGCCAGTGAGAGGCTAGAGCTAATGGGCCAATCAGCTTATAATTTATGGAGACCTATGTGTGATTTTCTTTGGGGCTAAACAGTTTTGGGGTACCAGGTGGGACAAAAACCCCAACAACAAGGGGGGACTGGGCAGGGTAGAAAACACAAGCAAGCAGGCCCCCGTTCATGTTACATGGTAGTTTTGTTTGCATGTGTGTCTGTGTACCATATGAGTGACTGGTACCTGCAAAGGCCAGAAGAGAAATTGGATAACCTGAAACTGGAGTTGAGAGATGATTGTGAGACACTATTGGGTGCTGGGAACTGAACCTGTGTCCATGGCAAAAGCAGTAAGTGCTTTTTTACCATTGAGACATCTCTCTAATCCCCATCACAATTATTTTTATAATTGTTTTATTAGATTATTTATTTAATCACATTAAGAACTTTGCCACATGTATACTAAAATTAATGATTTACTTAAATCATATACCCAGTCAATAATGGAAGTGAAATTAGAAACCAAGTATTCTAGACTTTAGAGCTATTGCCACAACTGGACTTTCAGTTCCCTATTAATAAATTGAAAAGTTTAAAACTCTCTTGCCAAATTACAGAGTATTATGAAGTATCAAAGATTGTGTGTGTGCTTTATAAATTTTATAAATATTTTGTTATCCCAGTTCAAGACATTTCACTTTTATCTACACATTAGTATCTATCAACTGTAATATATTCCTTACTGTCAATCACCATTTTTCGTGATTTAATAAGGCAGTAAAATATTGGTCAGAGGACTGTTAAAAATCAAAGCCAAAAAGTCTTAGCTGTGCACAAGTATTTTTTTCCTTCTATCTAAGAATATATGTTAAATTCCAACATATAGACATGGTGGCTCATGCCTTTAACCCCAACAATTAGGAGGGAAGTAGAGGCAGGCAGATCTCAATGAGTTTGAAGTTAACCTGGTCTATAGAGCATGCTCCAGGACATTTGGAACTAAATAGTGAGACTTGTCTCAAAAAAAAATCCCCAAATAAATAATAATAAATATAATAATAATATAAAGTATAATATATAATATAATAATATAAAGCAACCATCACCATAAGAAATAAAATAAATATTTAATAGAAATTTTACCAGAGTATATTGTATAATGCTTTCTAGAGAATAGATCAAAATAAATTGAAAGAACCATCAAAACTCTCCAGGAAACATGTTTATATATGTGTATGTGGTAAATGACTTTATATCTCTTACCTTATTTACTGTGATGTTTCCTATATCAAAACTCAGATGTAAAGAGCAAATAACCATTGGCCAAAATACTTGGTAACTAAGGTGAGTCATCCTTCTGAAATGAGAAATAAAGGGTATTCATTTCTTCTTGACGAGATAAGTGTAAAAAGTTGGTTCAGACATGGGTGAAAAAAAAAAGATACTATGCTCAGATTGTAGGTCTCTATTTCTTATTGGATATAGCTGATTTTTGTGGTTTTTTTTCCCTTTAAAACATAAAAGATGCCTCCAAACAACAATAAATGTGGTGTTTGTAATAATATGTGTGTATACCTGTCAACAAAACATATTCCAAATATTGAATTAAATTCTATTCTTTGTGTTCTCATTACAATTTCTCATGACAAATGTGAGAAACTATATAAATGAATAAAGATTTGAGAGGCTACAATATTTTTCCAGTAGTAAGAGAGCACATAACCATAGAAAATGTAATAGGAATGAAGAAGAAATACAAATATTCCCAAATAATAGAAAAATAAGCAAAATCATTTTCAGTAGTAGAAATATTGATAAATAAAGTAGACTGTCTCCCCTGAAGCCTCTAATTGTATTTCATGGCTGAAGTGAAGCAAGGATTGTACTTGACCTGTTTTTTACATTACTGAAGACTTAAAAGCTATGATACATGGATGTAGGCAGAAGCATGTTAAAAGAATATGGCATCTATATGTCACTCAAAATTATATGGTATCACTGGCATATATATGTATATAAAATATATATGTTTAAAAGCTACAGTCAAGAGAGTAGGAGGAGGGGAGA
>NW_026068081.1:177448-219536 GCF_014885135.2 Alexandromys fortis | reverse complement strand
AAATGCACACATCCCATGGCACCAAGTAAACATATTCCTGAACATTTATCCCACAAAGACGAAAGTGTATGTACATACACACACACACACACACACACACAAAAAAAAAAAAAAACTTGAATGTGGACATCCTTAGGGACTTCGTTGATTAAAATTTAAACAGGACAGAACAAAGCCTTTTAATTAGTTTTTGTTGTTTTGATTTTTCCAAGGGAAAATCAAATTAAGAGAAAAGACCTTATTTTGGACCATGGTTTCAGAAGTTTCAGTCCATGATCTCACTCCATTGATTTACCCTGGCGGAGGTAAAATGGTATGGTGGAAATGGCATGGTAGAGAAGAAGGCTTGCCTAATACCAGCTCAGAAGCAGAGTGAGAGGTCAGGAGAAGATAGAGTTCCCAAGGACATGCCAAATCGCAGCACTCAGGAGGCTGAGGCAGGCAGATATCTGAGGTTGAGGCTATCCTGGTCTACAGAGCAAGTTCCAGGATAGGCTGGGTAGCTGCATAAAGAAACCCTGTTTCAAGCATCTCATCCCTCCAAAAAAGAATACATAAGAAGTCCTTGTGATACTTAAAAAAATTTCTATCTGGATCTTGATGACACTTTATGTGTGATAAAATTGAATAATGCTGATATCAATTTTGGATTTGACATTATAATATGCTCACTTTAAATGTAACTAGTTCCAGAGCCATGTATGAGATTTCTGCCTACTATCTTTGCAACTTTCTGTGAATATAGTAATTGTTAGTGGAGATATTTGAAAATGCTATACAAAAATTAAAATAAAATAAATAGATTCTTTAAAACGTAAAGCATTTCTATGAAACATTGTTAAACTTCTCTTTTAATTGAATACATGGACTATTTAAATACAATTGTAACTTTGTATAGAAAATATCTTATTGAAAGCATTCAATCATGACTTAATCAATTGACCTCACTTGAAATTATCTTGTCTGTCTCTTTTGCTGTAGTATATGTATGGGTATCCACTGGTTTTGTTTTTAGCTTAAAAACCACTGACATGCAGATCAGTCTCTTTGATTCAAAAATTTATGTATAGACAGTGGTTATTGATCAACATGATCGACTGGAGAGGATTAAATCTTACATTTACTCTGAGTGGTCAATATAATATCACCAGGTGGCAGTAGAGTATTATGGTCACCAATGTAATAACTATATTATACCTATAATATTTGCAGGGAAGAATAAAATTCATCTCTAGCCCTCATGTTTAATATCACTGTGTCATATTATATCATATTGCCAATTGTTATTGAAAGCATGGTTGGATAATACAGTTAGCTTATGATAAATATACATGGAGTTGGCTTTGGTCACTTATGAGATAATAGATACAATTTTATGTTCTAAACCTACAGGGTATTTATACCTCACATAAACCTCATACCTAAATAAAACAGACTCTTATATGCCACTAACACTCATATCTTCTGTAAAAATTAAAATATAAAACATTTAATATTTAAACATCATGGATTAAGACGAAATTTGTACACAAGCAGTTGATTAAACAATAAGATTTTTCTTATGCTTCAAGTATGTAAAATGCAAGTCTGTTAATATCTAAATAAATGATTTTTTACTAGCAAAACATGTGCTTTAGAAAAATTGACAATGAATAAATAATTGTGTCTAGTTTTTAAAATGCACACAAAATAATAAATTGCATCAGTGGTACCTAAGGAAAATGTTTCCATTTGCCAAATAATATTATTTTTTCTTACCTAGAAATTTTTTAAGAAATATTTCTAAATTTTGGCCAGAAGTCATGAAATGTAGATAAAGGAAATGCTTATATAGAAGATTTTATCTTTGCAAGAAAGGACTCATTACATGATTTTCAAAAAAGTAAAAAGAATCAGAAGATTGTGTCCAGGGTAGATTACAGCTTAAATGAATAGAAGAATTTCAAATGGTTACTAATAGAAAAATTTGGTCTAACCACAGTTGAGTTTGCCTGAGAAGTGGTCAAGTCTCTCTTTTGTGGAAGTTTCAAAGAGAGACTCAAACCCAAGCTTCCTTTCAGTGATACCATAATACTAAAATATTCAAATTTAAATTTTTATTTCTATGACTGCACTTCTAAATATACTTCATAATGAAAAATGATAAAATGTCCTTGTAGTGCTTATTACCTACTGAACACTTCTGAGAGTGCTTAATATTTATAATTATTAAATATGTACTGAACAGCTAGGAACCATATTGAAACAGGTGCTTTAGCAACACAAAAAGAAAATATCTCATGTGAGCTTACGTTCTACTAGGGGAAATAGCTACTGAAAGAACCGTGAGGAAAAATGGAGCAAATCGAGGGCCTAGAGAGCGGCATGGAGAGAGATGACTTGCATTGGAGTTAAGGAAAGAATATCTTATAAATGATACTTAGGGTTACATTGAAGGGGACAGAGAGAAGAAGGGAGGATTTTAGAAGAGGAAATGCATTTAATAGAAGAAATAACAAATGTCAGGGTCCTGAAGTCAGAGATTGAATTTTCTTTTTTTTTCTCCCACCCTCCTCCGTCTCTCATTTTTTGTCTCCTACTTTTGTGATCAAGGTACAAAAAATTAGCTTTGATTCCTCCTTAAGATAGTACCTTCCTACAGATACTTTCTTTCATTTGATAATAATTCAGCCACCCTTGGATGAGGATAACAATTGTGAAGTGGATCTAAAAGGTCTGTTAAAGACACCACTGTGCTTGGGAGGCGCTGTTAATAGCTCTGTGTTGTAGGGAGCCTCTGTCTCATAAAGCTTTCCCCCACAAGAAACAGACCATGGAAATTCAAGGTCTCAAAATCACGTCAATTTAAAGGAGTGATTTTACATTTGATACTGGAAATTACAACCGATGGTTTTCAGCCATTTCTCAAAATAAGATGTGAGTTTGGCCTTTATTGACGGGATATCATTTTCTCAGACACATCTGAGATTTTCAGAGGTTAAGTAGTTGAATTGTGTCTTCTGTTCCTTTCTCCAGAAGTCATTTTGTGCACCCCTTCCATGCATTAGATGTCTCCAAATCACTTTTAGTCACAGTGTTTTCCCCTCTACTTCAACTCATGTGGATATTTTCCACCATCTGGTTTTGAGATCATAAATGTGTATCTGGAGGCGAATATTTCCCCATTCTAGTAAGAAATGGTAATTAAAAATATGTTGCTTTTATTACCCTGTCGTGACTGAAAGGAAACATAGGCAAATAGCACCACATTTTTTTTTTTCACTTTAAGGCAGCTGCCTGTCAGTTTGATTCTCAGCTACTTGTGGATTTCTTATTTGGCTGAGTCCATGCATAGGTTGTAATTTTTCACTAAGTGTAAGCCACAATGTCACTTTTCAGCTCTAATGCTGTCTTCTATTGGGTATATTATTTTTAAGAGAAGTTATTTTTTATTAGGATACCCAGGAGAAAACTGTGGTTTATTCTCATCAGTTTCAGAGATCTGATAAAATAAATGATATAAAGCCCCATGTAGTAGGATTCATCTCAAAGACTAAGCAAGAGGATTATTGGAGCCCAGGACTTTGAGACTATAGCAAGACACCACCTCAAAAATTACACATTATATATAAGATACACATGGCAATCTCTCTCTCTCTCTCTATATATATATATGCATAATTGTGGACATAATTTATATACTCTTAACAATAACTTCAACAATAATTACTACTTGATGCAGCACATCAATATAAATGAATGTATTTCATTATGTGGTGAATAGAGACTATGTAACTCAAGTCACACTAAGTTCTTCAGTAACATTAGCAAAATTTGGTATTTAACCAATCTGCAGTATATTGAGCTTTGTAAATTACTACAACGTAATTACACCCTAAATAACAAATATCTTTCACAATAATAAGTAAGGGAAGGACTATATTTTGGCAGATCTTCTTATTCACAGCCCTTGAATTTACAGATGAAATTCTATAAAAGAACCCTTTTCCTTTAATCCTAAGATTTATTCTATTTTTATAATGCAGCCCAAATGTGAGAAGAAACCACCTAAAGCTCACAAGCCTATCACTTCAAAGTTCGAATGAAATTATTNGGGGAGAGAGAGAGAGAGAGAGAGAGAGAGAGAGAGAGAGAGGGAGAGGGAGAGAGGAGAAAGAGATTTAGAATTGGCTTGCAGTTACTTTCAAGCAAGATAGAAAAGATGTGGAACAAGTAGTTGAATATCCTGCTTTTGGTTAAAGATGTCTGGGATGAATATTGCTTCATTCATTTGAGGCTATGTGCTAATTGAAGCCATGGGAAAGATTATAGAATGGGAAGCCAGTGGAGTTTATGAACAAACCTTGATTAAGTCTGACATATAATAGCTGGGAAGAGGAAGATGAGCCCTGAGGGAAGAGAGATGGAGAAAAATGATTGTGTTGTGGGAACTAAAGGAAAATAATGTTTCAAGTTTTGTGGAGTTTAGCAATAAATCTCACAGGCAAGAGGTCAAATAGTGAATTCAATGTCTATTTTATTTGATGACAGTAGCGATGTTAACCAGATCTGCTTAACTGGGGGGATAGAGCATAAAGATGAAGGAAAGTGGATAAATAGAAAAATAGAGACAGGGAGACTATGGATATGGATAATATGACAGGATTAGCCTGAGTTTTTTTTTTTTCCTAGTTGGAGAAGATAATTCGGTTCTTGGGAATTGAAACAAACATGTAGCTTTTGTGCTGAGAATGAGACCATTCTCTTTTGGATGTTTCTTTCTGTCTTCTAATTGCAGATCTCTTACTAATATCAATCTCTGCATGGGCATTTGTTCATGAACCTCACTGCCGTCTCCTTCTGTAGTCATTCTCATGGCTTCAATGAATACAGACTCAAGTAAATATTATATTTTTTATTCTCCTACAATCTAAAGTAGCTCATTCAACTCCATTTTCAAATTTTGTCTAAGTCGTTTTCAACATATTTGAAATAGAGGAAGGAATTCAGAAATTTAAGAATTGGGAGGGAAATTTTGAAGTTGTGACTTGAACCGAAATATAGTAAGGACACTGAATACTGTTCACTATAATGGAAATAATCAGTTTCAGATTATTGAAACGATGAACCATGGAATCTATGCTAGATAAATATGACAAATAACAGAAGGAACAGATAAATTAATTGGGGGGGGATAGCGTCCAACTAATGAATAATCTTCATGCTACTGATGTATGATCATTAAACAAATGGTTCAACTATCAACCTGAATGATTTGAGGCTGAAGTCAGAAAAAAACATGAATTGAGGCTGTATTAAAAAGGCTGGGCGATGGTGGCGCACGCCCTTAATCCCAGCACTCGGGAGGCAGAGGCAGACGGATCTTTGTGAGTTTGAGACCAGCCTGGTCTACAAGAGCTAGTTCCAGGACAGGCTCCAAATCCACAGAGAAACCCTGTCTCGAAAAACCAAAAAAAAAATGGTTATGAATGATACTGAAGCACTGACAATAATTCTAGAAATGGTTGACCCATATAGAGAGGAAAAATACTGGTGTTAGTTAAAGTCTTAGTGCTATTAAATACATGATTCATAAGCATTAAGAATCAGCCAGTATGAAAGCAGAGCTTCTGACAGAACAGATATTAAAACAAAAAGCTACAAACATGGGGGTGAGGATGTCCATCAGTCAGAGGTGTGCTAAGCACACATGAAACCCTGGATTTTATCCTCAGCACCACATATGCTCTTATGTAGAGAGAAATGTCTTTCAGTCATGATAGCACAAGTCTATAATCTCAGGGAGAAGAGACAAAAGGATCAAAAGTTTCAGGTCATCCTCAGCTACATAAAAATTTGAGACCTTCCTGAGGTACAATGAGACTCTGTCTCAAAAACTGAAAGCTATGAAAACAAGGGCTGTGCTCACAAAATGAAGGATCTTGGCACTGAGGAAGGCTTGAGCTGATGTAGGTTGCAGTGGCTAGAGACAGAAAATTCTACAGTGAACTGACATAACAGGCAATAATAGACGGGGAGTTTTTGTGAAGGACTTTTTTTTTGAAAAAGGTTTAAAGTCACAATTGAAAGCAGAATCGAGTGGAAAGATAATGTACCTGTCTACCATGCTTTATGGGGTGTGAGTTAGCAGCAGCAGCACTTTAGAGAGCTAAAATTTTGATTTCAAATGATAGCCATGCTTCAGTTGAGATACAGAAGTGTTTGTAATGCTCACACTTCTTAATATTTTCTGTAGACTGTTTTGATACATGCGACCCCAAAATATTTATAGAGTGCTTAGTAAACAGTTCTTAGAAGGGCAACTAGCTCCATCAGTCATGAGCAAAGATGTACATACACCTTATTCTGACATTTTGGGTGATGAGCTGTGAAGATGGGGCTATGACTGGATGCTTGACATTATAATTTTGACACTAGCAGCATTTGACATTCAGTAGGTTTATGTGAGAAACATTTGAGAAATAATGCATGTATTATTCCTTAATATTTTGTTTATATTTATTGTTATCTGTAAGAAATCATCCACAAATGAGGCTAGAAACCTCAAGTCTCTATGTTATATGAAGATTTCTATGGGAAATAATTCATGAGCCCAGATTCATTCTTTCTTTCTTTCTTTCTTTCTTTCTTTCTTTCTTTCTTTCTTTCTTTCTTTCTTCCTTCCTTCCTTCCTTCCTTCCTTCCTTCCTTCCTTCCTTCCTTCCTTCCTTCCTTCCTTTCTTTTCTTTCTCTCTTTCTTTCTTTGGTTTTTTAATTTTTTGGTTTTTAAAGACAGAGTTTCTCTGTAACATCCTGGCTGTCCTCCACATGAGTCATGACACCCTGTTGGAGTCCTTCCTTCTAAAGCGTCCTGAAGGGCTATGACTCGACATGTAAAGGCACTTACCACCAAAGCTGAGATCTGAATTTGATTCCTTCAACTCACATAACAGAAGGAGAGAACTGACCCCTACTAGTGCAAGTTGTCCTCACACTTGCCACAACACACACACACAGACACACATACACACACACCTACATACACATATAAATAATTAAATAACTAAATACAATTAAAACTTAATTTTAAGTGAAATCTCAGAGAGATTTTTCACTTCTTTCACCACATGTGGACAAAATGAAAAGTGATCCCATAACCCTTTGTAAATGTGAGAAAACATTGAGAAATCAACATCTGTGAAACAGAAAGCAAGGCCTCCTTAAACACAAATCTCACATGATCTTAGACTTCTCAGAAACGAGAGTGATTAAGACAAAAATCTGTTATTTAGAACCTACCCAGTTTGTAACATTGTTTATCAGTCCAAACATACTACCACTAATAATAGAAAAACACACACCAATAAATGGAAATCTCTGTACATTCCAAATTTAATTTCTCTTCTTAAATGACTATGCAAGCATCCACATAGGAGAAGTTATCATTTTCTTCAGTATTTAGGAATTCAAGTCTTCCTAGTTCTTTCATCATAACTATATAGTAAGACCCAATAGCTGAAGGCAGCATACAGTTAAGCTGCTTTATATAGAGACATATATTACATAACTATATAATATGTTCTTTAATCATAAAAACAACCCTATTAATGATTAAGAACATATGGCTATTGAACTCACAGGCCCCAGGTAAAAACTTACTATTATTCTGCTAGATTAACATTATATTAAACTGCCATCTAATTTGTATATTAATACAAACACATTATATATAAATGTAGCTCTTAGGCCACATTAGAGAAGGTTTTGTGTAGTGGCTGACTGTTCATACAGAAACCCATAAATGGTCAGAATACAGAGAATAAATGTTGGTAGAGTGCTCAGCCACAAATGGGAAATATGTAAGCAAATCATACAAAGCAGTCCCTGCACCTGCCAAGGTTTAGGAGCCACCTAGGAAGAGGGGAGTAAAAAGAATGTAAAAGCCAGAAGTTGGGGAAGACTGAAGCCAAGCTGTCTTCTGGACATGGCAGATCAATACACTCATGAACTCATAGGAGCTGTGATTGTCTGTCCAAGATCTGAACAAGGTAGAGCCAGTCAACATTCCAAATGGAGAGGAGAGGGGCTTACAAGCTTCCAACCTTAAGAGCACTGGACAGTAAATGGTTTCTTAAAGAAAGCAAGTTAGTTTTATTTCAGGGTGTGGCCTCTGGCATGTGGGCCATGCTTCAGTGAATGGCCTCATACCTGGGAGTATATGTGATTTCTATATTGTGATTCTTGACTCCCAGTTCGTAGAACTATTTGGGAAGGATTAGGAGATATGGCCTTGTCAGAGGTGTGTCACCTGAAATGGGCTTTGAAATTTCAAAAGTCAAGCCCCATTAATTCTAGTTCTCTCTCTCTCTCTCTCTCTCTCTCTCTCTCTCTCTCTCTCTCTCTCTCTCTCTCTCTCTCTCTCTCTCTCTACCTCACGGTTGTTTTCTCAACATGTAAACATTCAGCTGCTGCTGCTGATTCAGCACCATGCCTACCTGTTTGCTGCATTTCTCCCAACCATGATGGTCATGGCATAACCTTTTGAACTGAGGAAAATCTGCCAATTAAATACTTTCTGTTATAATTTGCCTTGGTTATGGTGTCTCTTTACAGCAGTAGAAAAGTAACTAAGACAGCCTTACTTAATCACAGTATTTATCACCACTCACTTTAGTGAGGAGAAAAGTAATTTTCTCTAGTTATTACATCCAGCAAATTGTGACACTGTCTCTAGTTCTGGAGAGTGTAATTAGCTACTACATTGCACTGCTTCACTGGCATTCTTGATTATGTTTATTCACTACTGAAATTCTCTCAAATTATCTTCACCATTATAGCTTCCTCCCTATAAACTGAATCTCACCTCATGTCTAGCATTTTTGTGTTTCTGCATTTTCTCATTAGCCTTATTCTTCTTTAGTTAGATGAGTTAGTTATTAAACATATGATAATTTTTATGTCATAAGCTTTATTGTTTTGTAAATAAAATTATGGAGTATGTTTCCTCTCCGTTACTCGTCTCTTTTGTCTTTTTTTCTTGATATATTTATATTAAAAATATTTGCCATTTGGAAGAAAGCACTGAAAGTGGTCAGCATGTAGATGCACATGCAAGTATATGTACATATTCATATTTAGTTTTTCGTAGTGTTGAGTAGTGAATCCAGGACATCATGAAAATATTAAAGAAGTGATCTGCCACTGAACTACAACCTTAGCTGGAAATAGTTTTTTACTAAATTAAAGAAAAAATCTTTTATTCCCTCATTCATGTTTGGGATGTCATTTGGTGTTGTTATTTGGTGAGGTCTCATTTAGGGAAACATACTTTTGAGATGTCATGTGTGCCACTTTTTGGACAGAGATAACTCTTTAGGCTTGAACTTTGGTTGCCTAATGACAGAAAAGCTACGACTTTGTCAAGAAACTAGGCCTGGCATGATTTGTTCAGTTTGTGACTGAGAGATTTGGAGCCTGGCTTGGTTTGTGTTTCAGGATAGCTCACCAGAAGTCACTGGGTTTCTCTTAGAGTCCCTGAGTCCCCAAAGAAATTTACCTTCAGTATTTTAGCCTTTGAGGTTCTCCACAACTGTTAACTACAGTGTTGGCAGAGTTTTACTTTTGTTGTTTAGAAATACAGTTAAAAAGAGGAATCAAGGCCATTTTGTAACAAATCAGAAAGCTCTGCATGTTTTTTATTTTAAATATTTGGGTTGATTGTTTTGAAAAAGGTCAGGGAATGTTTTTCACTCTATTTCCGGAAATAGATATTATATCTCTTTAAAGCCTTAGCCAGCCATGGAAAATTATCCACAGTTTGTCCTTATTGTTCATATATTCTTCACACAGTTATTTCTTATATAATAATCTCTATTATTAACGAAATCAATCTACTCATTAATTTGTCTGAAATCAATCTTCTTATTAATTTCTCTCAAGCATTTATACCATTATACCGTTATTAAAAATCAAAGCTGTCTGGAGTTCTGTATTTTTTAATTTATATTAGCTTGATTAAGAACAAATCTATAATTATTGGTGGCTATATAGATGGCTCAGCAATTAAGAACACTGGTGATCTTCAAAGGAATAAACTTCAATATCCACAACTTAATTGGTGACTCATAACCATTTGTAATTACAGAAGGTCTAACATCCTCTTCTGGCTTCCAAAGGTACTAGGCATGAACATGGTGCACAGATATACAGGCAGACAAAACAACCATGCACATAAAATTCAATTAACTTAAAATAAAGAACTAAAGCATCTATTCAGAATAATAAGGCAATAATTTTAATTATATTGGTAAAAGGCTCTCAAAAATTATGCTTAATATTTATAAATAGTCTGTACATTTCCTGCATTTTATTCGGGGTTAAAACAATCAAAGAGAGCATAACATCTAGTAATCCAGAAAATTTATGAAAAAGAACTATGAAATAAATAAATCACAAAAGAGGCAGAAAAAGAAAAAAAAAGAAAAAAGAAATAGAATAGAAAGATGACAGACTTAACCATAACTATACTATACTATACTATACTATACTATACTATACTATACTGAATGTACATTGTCAAATTACCATGGATTTAGAAGGATAACACTAATTTAAACCTGGAGTATCTAAAATGCTATACAATATTGATTTTTAACTAAGAAACAGCACCTGGCAAAAGAGTTTTCTTTCATAACATGAAGATGTTAATAGAACTGAAGGACATAACAACACTATACATGTGTGCAACTAATAGATATGTCTCCAAATATGTGAAGCAAAACTATTTTTAAAAAACTCTCAAACATGTCAAGATGTCTTTGGCTATAAAACTTTTTTAATTGAATATAAAAGCAAAGTTTGAAAGTGATGAATTCCAGATTTATGAGGTCAAGCAGAGCCTAAAGCATGATGCTGGTTTTATAACTATTTGTTTTCAGCTTTTACTTCTGAAGTAAGGAAGCAACAAAATTCTGTGCTGTAATTAGAAAAACTTGGCAAGTCATTTAACACTTGACTCTCTCTGCTTTCTCAATTTTAGCAGTATAACCACTGTGTATGCTTGATATGTCTTAAAGAATTATCATAAAGATGAATTCATATAATGAAACAGCTGACGACAGTGTGTAAAATGTTCACATTGATATTATTGAAACTAATTGGTCTTTTAATTGGTCAACAGTTTTGAATTCTGAGATACCATCTTACACCTGTCAGAATGGCTAGGATCATAAACACCAATGGTAACTTATGTTAGAGAGGATGTGGAGTTAAGGGGAACACCACTCCATTGCTGGTGGGAATGCAAACTTGTACAACCATTTGAAAATCAGTATGGTGGTTTCTCAAAAACTTGGGAATCAACCTACCTCAGAATCCAGCAATACCACTCTTGGATGTATACGCAAGATGCTCAACCATACTACAAAGGCATATGTTCAGCTATGTTCATAGCAGCATTATTTATAATAGCCAGAACCTGGAAACAACCTAGGTGCCCCTCACCTGAAGAATGAATAAAGAAAATGTGGGATATTTACACATTAGAGTATTCTTCAGCAGAAAAAAAAAAACAATGACATCTTGAATTTTGCATGCAAATGGGTGGAAATAGAAAACACTACACCAAGTGAGGTAACCCAGACCCAAAAAGGTGAATATGGTATGTACTCATTCTTAAGTGGATACTAGCTGTAAACAAAGGATATGGAGCCTATAGTTCATGATCCTATAGAAGCCAAGTAGTAAAATGTACCCTAAGAAACACACACACATATGTATATGTATATTTATATATGGAAAATGAAAACAGACAAGATAGTCTGATAAAATTGGGAGCATGGAGGTGGGGGGCAATATAACATGAGGGTTGGCTTGTTGGGGTTTATGTCCTGCCCAGTTCCCACAGCAGTTAAGACCCAAAGAAAATCACACAGAGAGTGTACATTAGATATGAATTGATTGGCCCCTTAGCTCAGGCTTTGTATTAACCCATTATTCTTATCTATGTTAGCCACATGTGTCGATGTGTCGGTACCTTTTTCAATGGGGTAGGTCACATCCTGCTTCTTCTGTGGTCTTGACAGGACTGGGAGGAATGGGCTTCCTCCTTCCTAGAATTCTCCTGTTCTCATTGCCCTGCCTCTACTTCCTGTCTGGTTGACCCACCTATATTTCCTGCCTGGCCAATCAGCGTTTAATTAAAACATGATTGACAGAATACAGACAATTCTCCTGTACCAGGAAGAAGAGAGGGTGGAAGGGGAAGAAGAGGGGAGAAGGGGGGGAGTAGAGGAGAAATTGAGGGAATGGTATAGTCGAAATGGAGGAAAGACAGGAATGCAAGGAAAGAGATATCTTGATTGTGGGAGCCATTATAGGGTTAGCAAGAAATCTGGCTCTAGAGAAATTTCCAAGAATCCACAAGGTTGATCTTAGCTAAGACCCTAAGTAATAGAGGGGAGGTGTCCCATTCTTGACTTGAGCTGTAGTCAGACTGATGAATATCTTAAATATCATGATAGAACCTTCATTCAGCAACTGATGAAAACAGAAGCAGAGACCCACATTGGAGCACTGGACTGAGCTCCCAAAGTCCAGTTGAAGAGTGGGAGGAATAATAGTGTGAACAGGGAGGTCAAAACCATGATGGATACACCCACTAAGACAGTCTACCTGAGCTAATATGAGCTCACTAACTCCAGCTGGACTGGGAAAAAAACAAGCATAGGACCAAAGTAGTCCTTCTGAATGTGGTTGACAGTTGACAGTTGCATGGCTGGGGTATATTGGGGGCTACTGGTGGTGGCACCAGGATTTATCCCTACTGCTTGTACTATCATTTTGGGTGTAACATGAGGGGGGCTGCTTGTTGAAGTTTCTGTCCCACCTGGTACCCTACAGCTGGCAAGCCCCAAAGAAAATCACACAGAGATCTCTTTAAGTTATAAAGCTAATTGGCCCATTAGCTCAGTCTTATTAGCTCTTATAGCTTATATTAACCCATTATTCTGATCTATGTTAGCCATGTGGCTCAGTACCATTCACAGTCGGGCAGATCACACGTTGCTTCTTCGGTGTCTGGGCAGGAGTGGGAGGAATAAACTTCCTTCTTCCCAGAATTCTCCTGTTCTCATTGCATCATTTCTACTTCCTGTCTTGGTTTCCTGCCTATACTTCCTGCCTGGCCAATCAGCGTTTATTTAAAACATGATTGACAGAATACAGACAATTCTCCCGCACCATTTGGGAACACATTTTCTTTGGATAGGTACCTTGCTCAGCCTGGATATACTAGGGAGGGCCTTGGTTCTTCCTCAAATCTATGTGCCTTACCCTCTCTGGGGAGTGGATGGGGGTGGAGTAGAGGGTGTATATGGAAGGAATGAGGGGAGGGGAGGGAGTATAAAACCTGAGTTGGTATGTATAATGAATAATGATAATTTGTTTTCTTTTTAAAAGTAAATAAATATTTTTTAAAAAAAATAAAACAAAGCCTCATTCTTAGGTACTTGAGAGATGGTTCAGGCATTAAAAGCACTTGTTCTTCCCAAGGACCTAGGTTCAGTTCTCAACCTGCACAGGGTGGTCCACAACTGTCTGTACTTCTGGTTCTAGGGCATCCAATGCCCTCTTCTGTCCTCTGCAGGTACCAGACATGCACATGATATACAGACAAACATTCAGTCAAAACACGTATACACAAAAAATAAAATAAATAAATCTGATTAAAAAAAAAACCTTCCTTCCATCGCTTTTACCAGAGTATTTTGCTACAGCAATAGGAAAAAAAAAAAAAAAAAAAAAAAAAACACTACGGCAGAGGATAAACCATATTTCTTCCAACACTGTTCATCTTTAATTTTGCCTAAGGTTTAATATTATTAGCATATTGTATTGTTAGGGGGAACTTTCTTAAATGCTGTGATATTTCTCTTACACTGCTTCATTATTTATGTTTCTTTACTTACTGATAGAACATCTTCCCTCATAAAATAGAGTTCTCTCTTTTACTAATAGCCATTCAGTGTTTCCTTCTCTTCACTGTTGGCATAGAAAACTTGCAGCGCTTTACCTCTCAGTAGGAAATCACCTGACTATCATCTGAGGAGCATGATTTAGAGCACAGGCTCTGAAGATAGGCAGCTCTGGTCTTCCCAGTGTGTACACTTCACCAAATCACTCTTACCGCACCAAACCTTAGTGGAGTCAATGTTCAAATAGGGTAATGAGTCCTACTACAATATGTGAGGACTAGATAAAATAATGTGAATGAAACTTTTGGTATAGAAAATGTTATTGGTGCAAACACCACAGTGATCCCTTTGCCCGTTTTCTTACTTACACTGAATGACTCTTTCACCGCAATTTTTATATTTCAGCTATCTTGGCTGACTACAGTTGGTGGGAAAAGGATTAAAGTTGAATTTTTTTTACTCTGTTTTTAATATATATATATAAAATCTAGATAGGTAGATAAAATTTGTATGTCATTCCTCTTTCAGATGTATTTCTAGCAATCGTTCTCTCCCATTTTGTAGATTTTTTTTCTTCACTTAATTAATTTTGTCTTTTAGCTGTGCAGATGTTTTAGTTTTATGAAGTTCCACTTGTTAATTATTGACCTTAATCTTGGGCAAATAATTCGTTTCCTACATATAGATCATGTAGCACACACGGCTTTTTGTTTTCTTCGAACAGTTTCTGTGTTAGAAATATACACACCTGTAAAAATTTTTCTTTATCTTTGATGGTTCTGTATTTGCAACTGTCATCCATTCTTTCCAAGTTATGTTTCTTTCTCTTATTATAAATGACTGAATATACTATATAGAGGTTAAGTTTTAAATATATAGTCCAAAGGAAGATGAAGCACTGTTATCAGTGCAGTCCAGGAAGAATCAAACATCAGGTTCTTTCCCTTAAAAATCTGATTTTTTTTGTTTTGTTTTGTTTTTGAGACAAGGTTTCTCTGTAGCTTTGGTGCCTGTCCTGGCACCTGCCTCTCCCTCCTGAGTGCTGGGATTAAAAGCATGTGCTACCACCGCCTGGCAAAAATCTGATTTTCTATTTGCCCTGTATATAACTTTCACATGAGTTGTCCTTTCATTTCCTTTCCATATATAAAGTTAACCAGTTTGAAAAATATTCATTTACAATTTTGAATAATTTGAATTTGAAAAAATGGAGGAATTGGTTGAATGGAATAACTTATTTTCTTATTCAAATATTTCAGCCAAAACAAAATAAAATGAAATTAGGAAATGATGCTGGTTTTCATACCTTGCAGTCTGTATTTAAACAATCTAGCTATGTGTCACCTTGAAAGTGAAAGCATCTGAGATTTATTCTATGTCTCTGTCCTTTAATAAAAGTGTCAATCCTTCACAGAACCCCACATGGCACAGCAGGGCAGGTATGAAGTGGATGCCAGAGAGTTGGCTACAATGGCATGGACACTGGAGAGCTGGCCCTGTCCATCACCAACCAGCGCACTCAGAAGAGCTGGCCATATCCGTCTCTGGCTGCAGCTGTGCATCTTTCCCGGCCAGAGCAAGTCCTCACTCCTCACTGGCTATCATAAAATAGTGTTGGCAGTGTCATGGGCCCAAGAGAGCTGGCAGAAGTATACCTTTCGGATCTCCATTATTTTGGGCAATGGCAGGACAGCAGAGAGGAGTCTTAATAAGGGTCCAGTATTGGTGTAGCAGAAGCCAGAGGTCTTGAACCAGACCGATGACTCACTGCAATGAACAAAGTTGCTTGGGTAGGGGGACTACCCTTAGTGACTCATTACAGTTCCCATTTGCCACTCTGACACACACACACACACACACACACACACACACACACACACACACAGTGTAGCTGAAGATGAGACAGTTGTGACACGTGAGAGAACACTGCGATTGATAGAGGAGCAAGTAGGTAGTTGCCCAGAGGAGTCAACAAGATGTTTTGTTTTTAATTTTTATTTTTATTTAATTTTTAAAATTTCCTTTTGTGAAGTAAGATTACAAGGGTGGAAAGCAGACATGTAAGTACTGGGAAATGAGTGGAAACAGGGTGAATAATATGAAATTCCTCCAAAATCAATAAATTATATTAAAAATATCAAACCTTCATTTCCATTTCTGGGATTTAAGATTTGAGACTGATCCCTACTTTGAGGTATAGAGTCAAGGCATTTAACTATCACTCTTCTTCTAGTTCTCTGTAGCTAGTTTAATGTCTGTCATTTAACAGGTACTCAATTTGCTAGTTTAAAAGCCAACCAATTTCAAAAAGCAAATCAGGGAAGATTTAATTTTAGTGTCTGTTCCTTAATGCTTGTACTCTCCGCTACTGTGTGAACAATAAGATTTTCTATTCGTTCTTCTTGACTTAACTAATTTGTATATCTCCTTCTTTTTGGATAAGCTTACTAATTTATAGAACCATTTTTCAAAAAGATTTTGTTGTCTGTTCATTGAAACATATGATTTTGATCCCAGAACTTTGGAGGCAGAAGCCTAGACTATGTAGTAAATTTCAAGGCAGCCACAGCTACAGAGTAAAATCTGTTTCACAAAAATATTTTGTTAATATGTAATTCATATAGTTCAAATTTTATGTGGTTACACAGTTGCAAATACTGATTTGACTTTCATGTATAAAATTTCCACATTATTTTTGATTATTAAATACTTGTAAAATGTGAATGATGTGTAGTAAAGAAAGAAACTTTAATGACATTAATCAACTTTATGTCATTTGAGCACTTCAAAGATAAACTTCATTTCCCTTACCCATCATTTCTAAATCTTCCAGGATAAAGTCCTGGATGGCTGGGAACTCACTATGTTTGTAGTTTGGCCTTGAACTCATAGAGATAGTAACATATCTTGAGTACTGGCATGCTTCCCTTTATCTGAATGAAAAGCTATTTTTTAATACCAACAGTGTCTCTGAGATTAATATAGTGACAAATTCCAATTTCACGAAACCCCGTCTTTTGCATTTGTTCATAAACGGATTCCAAGAGTCTAGATCCTTTAGCATCTAAGCTGGAGTGTATTTTAGATGCCCCACAGAAGCTTCATTTAGGGAGCAATGTGCACTTCCTCTGTTGCTTTAATGCTGTAATTGGCATGTATTAACCCTCTCTTTCTTCATTCCAGATATTTAGTCACTTGTGAGATATTATAAAATAACTTCTTTAGAATAAATAATCATAGCTTGAATTCCATTATCTAAATGGCTTGTATAACAAATTTGAATTGAGCTACTTCCTACTAAAATAGCAGTCATCAAAAGAAGCAATCTTTAAGTTGTAGAGAGAATAAAATATAATTTTATTTTATATTGTGAATTAACTAAGGAATAAACTTATTTAAAATAATATTCTAATATCTTTTAAATAATTCAATATTTTCTTCTTATTATTTCAATAGTAAGCATCATTGACTGAGAAATAGAAATAGAGTTTTGGTAAATCAAGTTCCCTGAGCAAAAGACTTCTTCAAAGAAAGTCCATTGACAGATATTTTAATAATATATTACCCTGGAAATTGTATTATGTTCTAAATGACAAATGTGAGTATGCCTCCTAGAAAATTAATAGTTTGTTTATTTTTGACAATTAATGAATCTCTTCATTAAATTGAAATGCATTCACACAAAACAACACATTAAAGTTAAAGACTTCTTTTTAAATTTGTAACATATTCTAATATGACATACCTATGACTAAAGAGTGACGAGACCCACTGCTTTCTGATACTTCTACAATATAGCTGATAAAATTTTTATATTCTTTCTTTTAATTGTTAAAAATGTCTTCATATTTTAATAATATATATGCATGTATACATGTATGTATAATGTGATAGCATTCACTTACTAACACTAGCTACTATGTGGCATGAAGTTTCATAGAACTTTTAAGATGTGACACATAACTATCCATTTGAATGAAAATAGATCTTTTTCTTTTACATATTTCAAGATTGGCTGGGTCAGGTCTTGGCCTGAGGTACTACTGCATTTATTCTAATTAACATCAGGCCTTCATTAAAAATTTCTCTTCTCTTCTTGAGCACATGACATGGCTCCAACATTAAATTTTCAGGAAATTTTTCTCTTCAATCTCTAAATGTTACATTTATTTTTGTTTCACTAGCTCTTTTTCAGTATAGAGTTGCATAAGATAAGACACACCAGAGTCAATATTAGACTGTCTTGAAATCTCTGTTATAAAAATAATCCATTACTTTTAAGTGTATCTTGAGATAAATTATTCAGACAATGGCAGAAGGCAGCCACAATATTTGATCAAAATATCACAAGAATGGGCTCCAGCACAATTTCTAAATTATTCGACCCTGAAACCTCTTGAGCAGGGTCATCATAGTTCACATTGCTCTCAGCACTACTGTCTTCCAAGCTCTTACGAAAATGGCCTGTTAAGTCTCACTTACAGCATTCACCTGCTTTTCCTGTCCAAAGTCCCAAAGTCTTCTATATTCTCCCAACAAGCAGCATGCTCAGGCATATCACAATACCCTACCTAGTACCTGATACTAACTTCTGTCTTAGTTACTTTTATTTGTGTGAAAAGACACCCTAAAAGCCTTGTGAATATTCATGATCTGTGCAGCTGCCTAAAGTCATGCTGAGGTTTGTGGCTAAAAACCACATGGAAATCCATCATCCTTGATGCTGCTAAATGTAAAAGGCAAGGAAGCTGCTTTTGCAGTGCTTTTATGACTATAGACTCACAGTTGAGAATGAGACACATAGGAATGCTTCTGTAAAAAATCTCTCTCTCTCTCTCCCTTCTCCCCTTTCAAAAAAAAAGAAACAATCTAGATGGGAAGTCGTTGAAGAAACTCTTAGAAATTGTGATGGGATCCTGTAGTGTAGTTTCTTAAGAGTAGATGGCTTATGTCAGGAGAGTGAGTGGGTAAGGACTCAGTTTTCTTTAAGGGGCTGGCCTCTGAGAGTTTGAATATGCTCCAGTGAGTATGAGTATATGGGCCACACATATTGGACTTGGAATTTGACTTTTCTTTTATTCTTTTTCTTGGGGGAGTCACAAGGAGGTTGGATACAGGACTAGGAAGTGAGTGTGATTGGGGTGTATTATGTGTAACTCTCAAATATTCAATAAATAGTTATGTTGCAAAAAGACAAGAACAAAAGAAAAGATACCATGAGCAAGGCAACTTATAAAATAAAGCATTTCATTTGGGGCTTGCAAACAGTTTCACTTGGTGAGTCCGTGACCATCATGGCAGGGAACAAGGCAGCAGATAGGCAGGCATGGCATTGGAGCAGGTGTTAGAAGCTTTCTTCCTGATCTGAAAGTTGGAGGGAGACTGGGCTTTTGAAACGTCAATGTCAACCTCCAGTGACACACCTCTTCCAACAAGACCATATCTCCTAATTCTTCATAATCAGTTCTACCATCTGGATACTAAGCATTCAAAGACATGAGCCTAGGGGGGCCATTCTCATTCAAACCACCATAAGAACAAGAATGAATATGTGTTCTATAAAGTATCTAGATAAAAAACATCATTTGAAAACATCAAGGCATTCAGAGATGGTTTTCATAGAGATGGTTTCACAGAAGGTGAGGAGGGAATGCTTTCCTGGAATGTCCTCTGAAACTGGCCATTGAATTGCCTTTTGCTTCTCACAGATCTGTCTGTTCAACAATTCTAGCAGTCAAAGTGTCTTCAGTCTTTCATTCCTCTGTTTCTACACACACACACACACATACACACACACACACACAGAGACACACACACACTACTCAATCTAATCTTCACTTTCTCTGCCTCAAATAACTCCATGAAGCTTTTTTAACTGTGGTTGATTTTCTCAAACAGGGATATTTACCCTGTTCTCATAGTACAAACTTGCCAGAGCAGAAGTTAGTGAGTGGCTATATTGCTGTCTCTTTGCTGTTTTTTTTTTTTTCATAGTGTTTCATTTTCTTCTTGAAATCATATTAAAATCAAAATGCTATCAAAGAAATGTGTACTGTAATGCTAAATTTTTATTAAACACACTGCATGCATATGTATTTCAACATGTTTCATGAGGAAGTTTGGGTATCTTGCCTATTTTTACTGAGGAGATCATGTGCCATATCTCCATTTACTGGCATTGATTCCATCTTATGTGAAATATATTCAATGTGAGTTACTCTCCGGTAGCTAACGTTCAGGCCACTGCTATATACTCTAGAGATCTGCTCTGCTCAACATCTGTCTGTGCCCTTTGATGATGTACTTTGATCTTTCATTTTCATATCATACATAGTCATTGCTAAAAACAGACTGCATGTTTAATAATGAGTTAATGACTCAATTTGACCAGACCAAAATAACCTTTTATGCACAAGATAAATTGTGAGCTTTTTAAAAAGGATGCCTTTTCCATTTAACTTTATATAATCTTCAGCAGTATGTACTCTGAATAGAAATTCTCATTAATTATTCATTGAATTAATTAAATGAGTAATTACAATTATTTGATATTTTCAAAGTTTGGAAAACATATCACACAGAGAGGGGGACAATACATATGTTACTGCTTTAAAAGTGTACAGTGAAAATGAGATTTTTTTTTAGACCTGGAGAGGTTAGTAGCTTTTCTTAATAGAAAAGAAAGGGAAAGCTAGACGTGAGTGTTCATAGTTCACCTTTCAGGACATGTATCTTTCTCCCTGTGGATGGTGTAATGTCGATTTAGCTGATCCATGACCATAGAGTCCCTCAAATGTGAATCTTGTTTATAGTGATTGACACCTTTATTGACTCTTGTTTGATCTGTGTCCTATTTAAGGGATCCTGACTTTGTGTTTGCCTTGGTGTACTGTGAAAATCCTATCATATGAGAGCCTCTCATTCATCAAAAAAGAAAGCAAAAATTCTACAGATCCTCATAAGAAGAAATCAGAAGATTTTGAGATGAAGTTTCAGGGTAGGGAGGACTTTGTGTGTTGAGGTGTCTTTGGGTAACATGAGGCAAAAATGAATACTCGATCAGAGAAAGGTATATGTTAAAAATAACAGTGATCATGTTAGGTTCTCAGGCAAGTGAGCAGACACATAAGAAAATAAATAGCCAAATTAAAGGTAGTATCATGAAAGCAGCGATCAACCAGCCTGCTGGATAGGGAACAATTACTATGGTTTTATTACCCGCCTCCAGCTTGACCCATTTGCATGTGCTGTAGACTGAGAAATGTATATCAGTGGTGACTTAGCAATTCTTGTGGTATCAGAAAGTTATGCGTGTATCCAAAATGGATGCTAAGGCAACCTGAAATTACAATAATTTACTGAAGTCACCTCCCTAGTTTTTTCTTTATGAGATGTTTAACACGTTATTCTTGATGACTGAGTGGTTAGGCAATGAACAGTATATGTAATTATCTTGTTGCTGCTGCCATCACAACATCATTATGTTTTTCCTCGAAACTTGGAGGTTTATCTTGAGCTTGAGCAAAATATAAATGCAAATAACTCCAGCATATTTATAAAAAATTAAATTAAATTGCTTCTGCCATGATTTAAACTGGTTATCACTGTATGCTGAAGCATGCTTATAAACAAAGCAATCTTCTAAGGATTTAGTAATCGTGAAGGAGAACAATTGTCACTACACTTTGAAAGCTGTGACTCTCTATTTCCCTTCTCATTGGATAATACATTACTATAGAGAACTAGAACTTTACTTGTGTATAATATTTTATACTTTATCCATTTAGTGAGCCAAGTTTTTCCATTTGGGATTTCACAAACACATGTGCAGAGTTTAGATAACTGGTCTTTCTGAAGCATTATCAAATTCAGTGTCTAAAGCCTTTCTAATCAAACCACTGAATGTTTTTTTTTTTCCTATTCTTTTCCATTTACCTTCAAGGTACCAATAGTGTTCTGATGGCATTCCACAGTAAACAAAATGCTGTGACCAATACTCTACCTCTGAAGAGCCTTTTTCTTTTCCATTATGGAAAATTGAACATGGGGCCTTACAAATACTAGACAAGAGTCCCACTTAAGAGCTGCAGCCCAAGCCTTTCTTTCACCTTTTTATTTTGAAACAAAGTATCATTTGTCTCTAAAGTTATCCTTCTACATTATTCTCAAAAGTAGCTGGGCCCATAATCCTGTACCACCAGGCCCAGTTAAGATTCTGGAGACATTTTAAATTAACTTGTGTAAATTATTATAAGAAACATGTTGATATTATTAGAATTAATTTTAGATCTATATGTCAAATTGTGTCCAAAGTAACATGTTATAACCATATTTATTCAATTTAATTGTGTAAAATATTATTCTGTCAAGAACTAATCTTAAAGAAATATCTCCCTATGTTTGACCATGCTAATAATTTTGCTGGAATAGGGAGAGGGGTTTGTACTATCTTGATAATTATCCATTTAAGTTCTCAATTTCAATTAAGAACAACAATGAATGAAGGACAGATTGTAGATGAAAAAGGTCCTTCCAATAACCATGTATCCATAGGCACGCCAGATTAAACAGGTGGGCATGGACCAGAAGGCCTTCAGATCTGAGGTATCCAACTGGGAGAACTTGGTACTTGATTACATTGTAAGAAAGGCACATTGAAAAATTCAGACCAAAGAAATATCACTCCAACTACTTGTGTCTGGCACCCAAAGGATTGATTCTTACATCACCCAGTACTTGAAATGTGCAAAGTTTGGTATTTGTGAGTCACCAGGATCAAAAGAAGCCAAGTGACAGTTTACAATAGCCTCTTTCTAGGATCACTTCTTAACAAAAAGTCAGGCACAGCCATCCCCCAGTTTCTTCCTGGAAATGGTTTGCCTGCCCTCTTTTATAACTATTGTAAAAAGGCACAGGCCTACAAGAAGCTGTGACTGACAGCTGATGGGCAGAGAATTAATCACACATCCAGGAGCTGAAATAGAAATGATGCACTTCAGATGCCTTTCTTTTCCATCTTATTTGAACAGTAAGACCACAGTTTCAACTTGTCCCTAGAAGTAAGTGGTTCACATATCAAGCAACACCACTTTATATTTCTCTACCAGCACCACCTCCAGACCCCCATGTGGAGAACAGAGGAGTGTATGAGAGTCCCTGGAGATGTTGGAACAGGCAGTTATGACTCACCTGCTATGAGTGATGGGAACTAAACCTGAGTTCTGTGGAAGAGCAGTATGTTGAATTAGTGCCTGAGCTGCCTTTCCAGGCCCAATGTACTCCTTTTTAGACCCACTGAGTCCATTTAGTGCTGTGAATGTGTGCATGGATATGGGGTCATTAAGTGGAAGATGAGCATCCTATCATGAGCTTTTATCCCTCAAAACTTACACACTTTTTACCAGCAGCCATCAACTGCCAATAGCTCCTTAGCTATGGGTGGCCCTCATCAGAGAAGTATTTTTTTTTCAGAAGATAGCTATTAACACAGAGACTCACAACTTCAAATCAGAAAGAATAAGAGACTGTGGGACACTAAATAGGACATATAAAACATATCCCCCAAGGCTCTGGGATCTTTGTGGAAGGGAGGAGAAAAGATTGTAACAGCAAATATCTCCTTTCAATCTTTATCATAGGCTGACATCTAAAGAGCAATGGTACAGTTAAAACAGTTAGCAATTTCTTTATACTTAGTTTTGGGTGTTTTGTTTGAAGATCATTCATAATTATGGGAGAAACATTCTTATAAATAATGTAGAAGCTGCCTGATTCCTGAATCCTCTTCATCAGTTGCAGATTTTGGAAATTACCTACTTTTGGACAATCTCTGTGTTCAAAAGAAGGTCAAAATGAAAAATAAAAATATCTTAACAAAACAAAAATGAAGCCACAATATACCATTGTCATGAAGAAATAAATGACAATAAATGTTTACATTAAATAAAAGAAAAACTCAAATAAACAACTTAACTTTACACTCAGAGAACCAGAATAAAAAGAACGAAAAGTAAACTCAGACTTAGCTAAAGGAAATAAATAAATGAAAAATCAAATCAGAAGTGAACAAAAAATAAATCTATAAGAATATCAACAGAAGTATAAGTGTGTGTGTGTGTGTGTGTGTTTAAAGGAAATTAAACAACTTGACATCAAAATGCTCCTCACAATGACAATAGACTAATATAAACCCCAGTACCAGGCATGAGAAACGTCCTTTTGAATGGTTGATCAGTGTAGTCTAAATGATCTTCAAACAGTATATACTATCCATGTATCCTTTGGTTGTCTCTCAAGGGTTGAGGGTGGGGCCCTATAGCAGAAGACACCACACACTTAGGATACACAAGCCAAATGACCTGAGCTGGATCTGACCTGGAAGCCTCTTTACTGATGTCTAACCTTCATGATAACAGAAAATACTGTGCAAACTGCAAAAGGGAGACAATGCAACTCAGCTGCAACACCTATGAACCATTGCAAAAAGCAGCATGGGAGTTTCTGTATAGGTGCACTCGCATGTTTATGGCAACCAGCGTCTGTCTAATTTGACCTAAGTCATACTCAACAGGAGGGGAAGTATGCCTGGCACTGGAAACCTAGCCAGCATCCCCATGCCAGTGAAGCTAAGGGCCTTAGAAAAGAATCTACTATCTCCACTTTGCTAAACCTGTATAATTTGTTACAGAGTTCTAAATCTGATCCTTATACTCACAGGTTAGTGGAGTTACCATCTTTCTTCAAAGAAGCTTCTCACTACAGCCAACAGATATCACAGAAAACCACAACTGGACACAATGCAGAAATCAATGAATCCTTAGGAGCCCAGCCACAGTGGATACGATACATCCACATCATAACCTCTGCATCTACATCTCAAGGATCGTAGTTAAAACCAGAATGGAAAGATTGTAAGAGCCAGAACACAAGGACATTTGCTGTGAAACACTCTCCTAGAAATGATTAAAACAAGACCAGTACAATGACAATATCAATGAGCATATTGACATGGAAGGAAAATTTTTCACAGAGTCCCATCCCTAGACAAAGAATGATGGCAACTATTGATTGCTTGGAGGTATATTAGCCTCTTCCAGGGATGAGCTTTTTATTGTTTGACCAATGCAGAATGGTCAACCATAAAATCATATACATAGAAACAACCAAAACAGACTCATTTGGTTGGAATTATATATTTGTGAAAGAATCATCAGACAAAAAAGGCTATCAATTTCAGGGGGGGGCATAAAAGGAGCTGGAAGGAGGAAAGGGAAGGAAATGTTAAATGTTATATGATTCTATTTCAATTAAAAATATTTACAAATAAATGTTTGTTTTAAGCATAAAAAGTCTAACTAATGGTTTCTCAAATAATATAATTTGACAAATATCTAGGTAGATGAAAACAAAATTCCAAAGAAAGGAAAAGGAGGCAGCAAAACTTATGTTCCAGAAATTAAAACAAGGCTCATAGGAAACTACTATGAACAGTTAAAGACCGACATATTAATTGCATAGCCTAGAACAAATTAATACATTTGTTGACACAAATAACTTTTCAAGACGGAGTCAAGAAAACTAGAACACTTGAACTGAGTGATAAAATATTAAGAGATAAATGTATAATTAATATCCTTCTGACAAAGACACCCCCTTAACTGCATGACTTCATGGCTGAATTCTATAAAATATTTAAAGAAGAATTCACACTAACCATTTTAAAAAAAAAATCTCATACATTTTGATCATGTTTCCCGCTCCCCTGACTTCTCTCAGCTTCACACACATCTCTATCTCCCCAACTTGTGTTTTTTTATTTCTCTCTTTAAAAGCAAACAAAATTATAAGAAACACAAACAATCACCCCCCAAAAAATGTCATTCAAAATAGACAAGTAATACATGTATGTATATAGGAAGGAGAAAAGCAAAATTTCATGTGTAAATTGGGAATGTAGGGATCATGGTGAAGGGTAGAGGGAGAGAAAGGAGGAAAGGAGAGGAATGGAGAAAAAATGTATAGCTCAATAAAATCAGTAAAAACAAAATAGACAAGTAAAAAGACCAATCAGGCAAAATATGCTCAGAGAAGAATTATACAAAAAATCTACAAAATACCTTTGAGGGTTTGTGTGTGTGTGTGTGTGTGTGTGTGTGTGTGTGTGTGTGTTGACCCATCTACTGCTGGGCAAGGGCCCTGGCCTAAAATGTAATACTAGTCTTTATAAATCTAATCAGCTATAGGAGAGGAGACAATTGCTACTCATTTTATGAGGCCAGATAAAGATACTACAAAAATAGGAAACTGTAGACTGATAAACGTGAAAACAAAAATCTCTTCACCAAAGTGCCAGTCAATTTCAACAGCTGTGCACAGAATTTAAAATAATAAAAAAATTAAAACTTAGAATCACATTGCTTATTCATTACAAGCAGAAAACTTATTTGACATGTATAGGACCTTTTTAGAAAGGTCACAAGCAAGTAATAAAACCAAATTGTCTCAACACCAATGTACTATCTATAGAAATTTCACAGAAAACAGCACAAAATTAATGAGGGAAAATGGAAAGTTTTTCCAGTGAGATTCAGTACAGAACAAGGATACATACTCTCATAACTTCTTGACCACTGAATATTGGGGTGACTGGCAACTGGCAAATAATGATTAGGAAGCACAGATCTCTGTGAGTTCAAGGACAGCCTGAACTACTCAATGAGATCATGCTTCAAAACAAATGTATAAAAATAAACTGATAAGGAAAAGGTGTTATTGTTGGAGGGAGGGCTGATTGTTCTTCTCGGTCACCTGGCTAGCTTAGACCCAAAATAATCACACAGAAACTGTATTAATTAAATCACTGCTTGCACCATTAGCCCTAGCTTCTTACTGGCTAACTCTTATATTAATTTAACCCATTTCTCTTAATCTGTATATCTCCACATGGCTGTCGCTTACTGGGTAAAATTCCCAGCATCTGTCTCCAGTAGCTCCATGGCTTCTCTCTGACTCTACCTCCTTCCTCCCAACATTCTGTTTAGTTTTTGCCACCAAGCTCTATTCCCCTATAGCTGTGCTCTAGGTCCGACACAGTTCCTTTATTCATTAACCAATAAAAACACATAGACAGAAGGACCTCCCACACTAGGTTATCTAAATTGTAAAAGAAAAAGTCAGCTCTTTTTGAAAAAGACAAGGTAGTCTATGTAAAACTCCCCATAGACTCCAGAATTCTTCCAACAGGTTCAACTACATGAACTCAAATGCAGTGTTGCTGATTTCAGACAAGTGTGTGAGAGGTATCTTTAGTTTAGAATTGGTAATTTTTTCCTCCTGTTATAAAGAAGATGCAATTTCCAAATAGATAATAGTTCAATTCTAAGAAAATCCTTGTAAAAAAAAAAAACTCGCATGATCTTTCAGGGTGTATGATTGTCATAAACATGCTGGTATTGGAGTGCAAAAAACTATGAGTACCCTGGCCTAGAAACTAGAGTTTTTTCACTGTTAGCTGTTAAATCAATTGCAGTTCCTATTGGGCTCTTTTAAATTAATCACTCAACAAGTTTGGCTTCTTTAATGATGGCAATAAGTTCTTTGCCCATTCTGCTGCCAACTTCCTTATTCAACTTAACCTTGCTCTTTGTAGATTTTAATTTTTAGATTACTGATTGACATAGGGCACTATTTTACTGAATATTGCTTGCATACCAGGTACTCTAATAAAAATCCAAGCTGCCTTACAGTTGCATTCAAATAAACTGCAGCCTTTTGATCAACTATCAATAGGGGGTGTTATTCATTCCAGGCCAGCCATAAAAATAGCAACTGCCCTCAAAATCCTTAATGCTTTCCAACTCAACTGTATATTTTGTGACCCACTTTGTCTTTACTGTACTTATCATGCCACACTTTCAACATTTTGAGTGGGAATTGATTGAATTTTTAGAAATACAAAAGTCAGAGTATTTATACAAATGATTTGGAGTCCTTCTGTACAGGAGATTGATCTGTTCTGCTAATATTTTTGGTTGTTATTTGGTATAATTGTTTGCTGATTGTTGACCTTTCAGGGTTTTTATGTATTTTGAATAACAGAACTTTATGAGTATTGATTTGTAAAAATTTGTTCTGGGATGTGCCTTGAATTCATTCTTCTGCAGGACAAATAGTTTGAATCTTAATAAGATCTAACTAATGAATTGTTCCTTTTATAATGCAGGCTTTGAATATATTATCATTAAAAATCATAATCATCAACGCTAATATTGCCTGTAATTGTAATCCTCCTACCTCAACCTTTCAAGTGCTGGAAGTGACAGGGCCAGTCACCATGCCCAGTCTCTTTCATTCTGTGTATCAGAAATTCACATCTTCTTTCCCCACCAATTAGACCACCTAGAAGTTCAGTGATTTTTATTTATATTTTTATGAACTATTTTGATTTCTTTAATCTTCATTAAATTAAAATTTCTTCTATTTGATTTTATCAATTTCTCTCTAAATTTTTGCCATTTTCTCTCTGTTCAGCTTAAAATATATCCCTCTGCTTCTTTTAAAACTATTTTGGGTATATTAGTGTTTCCCATTTTATCTGTCAGTTGTTGAAAATACTAATGTCTCCCAGTGAATACTGTGTTTTGTTACATCTTCTTTTAGACAAATCAGTTTTGCTTTATTGTATTCATTTGAATAAACACTAACAAACCTGAAGATATTTTTTTATGAATTTTCCCTCTTATGATTGTGTAGCATCCTTCTTTGTTAATGGCATTTTTGCCTGTTCTAATTTATCTGATATTAACATATTTAGTCAAGCATCCTCTTCATTGTTGTTAGCACAATATATCTTTCTCTGTTTGATCTATGGTATATGGTATTTATCTTTAATTTTGGGTCTCTGCATGTTCTCTATTTTTTTGTGTGTTTATGGTAACTTTGCCTACATTCATGTATATATACCACATGTGTGCCTGGTACCTTTGGAAATCAGAAGGAGGGTCCCGGGCCCTTTGGAACTGAGTCACAGATGTTATGAGTCATTATTTCAGTGCTGACAATTGATCTCAGGTCCATTGAGAGAACAACCAGTACTTTAAACACTGAGCAAACCCTCTAGACCCCTTGTGTTTTTTTATTATTTATTATTTACTTATTTTACATCTTGACCTCAGTTTCCTCTCCTTTTTCCCCTCCAATTCCCTCCCTCCACCTCCCCTCTGCCCCCCCATTCAATCCACTCTTCCTCTGTTTCTGTTCAGAAAGGGTGATGGAGGTGGGTCTTGTATCTTATCTGTTGCTTTCTTTGGTTAATAATAAAGAAACTGCCTCGGCCCTCATAGGACAGAAAATTAGGTAGGCGGATTAGACAGAAGAGAATGGTGGGAGAAAGAAGCTGAGTCAGGGAGTCGCCATGATTCTCCCATTCCAAACAGATGCAGGTTAAGATCCTCCCTGGTAAGCCAGCTCGTGGGCTACATAGAATATTAGAAATGGGTTAGAACAATATGTAAGAGCTAGCCAATAAGAAGCTGGAACTAACCGGGCCAGGCAGTGTTTGAAAGAATACAGTTTCCGTGTAATTATTTCAGGCATAAGCTAGCCATGCGGGCGGCCGGGTGCCGGGGACGCAGCCCTACCGCTCCTATTTCAACAAAAGGGGAAGGCTTCCCATGGGTATCAACAAAGCATGGCATATCAAGTTGCAGTAAGACTAAGCTCCTTCCCTTGTATTTAGGCTGGAAAAGGCAACCTAATATGAGGTATAGGTTCTCAAGAGCCAGCCAAAGCATTAGGAACAACCCCTGCTCCCATTGTTTGAAGTCCCACAAGTAGACCACAGGACACAAATGTCACATATATGTAGAATCCCTAGGTCAGTCCCATACAGGCTCCCTGTATTTTATTTTCATTTTTAACTTATTAATTATTATATTATTTTCTACAATCAATTTTAAGCATATTTTCCTCCCCTAATCCTGCAATATCTCTTCAACGTCTACAACACTCAGCTTTGAGATTTCTTCTTTTCTTTTATCCCTATTGATTTTAATTTGTGTTGCTCAATGAGTCTTGTGAGTAGGGCTTGTCCTGGCATGCTGTGAACTTACTAGGAGCCACACCATTAAAAAAAATTGTCTCTTCCTCTCTCATAAACTATCAAATACCATATATCCTCAGTTACTGGTGCTTTTTTTGTGTGTTTGTGTATCTACTTTTTCCTCCGCTATGCTGGAGCTGGGGTACGTGTTGTGCATGCTAACACAATCACTGTGAGTTCATAGGTTCAACTGCGCTGTTATGTCTGGAAAATAGTTTCCTCAAAGGCATCCACTACCTCTAACTTTTACAGTTTTTCTGCTGCCTCTTCTGGGGAGGGGGGTGGGCAAAGTAACTTCTGCAATAGTGATTTGATTTCCACCTTTCATTTTCATTTTTCCTTAGAAATTTTCTCCCTCTCTTTCTCTCTGCTTATAGCATCTGTCCCTTCACTGCTGTTTACATTTCCCATTAAAGCCTTAAAACTTATTAATCACTGTTATTTTAAATTCTTTAATCATTACAAGCTCTATGTTGTACCTGATTCCCAGTGTCTTGTTTAATTTGTTTCTTCAGAATATATATTTCCTTTTCTTTTTTAGAAAGCTCTGTATTTTGTTGTTGTTACCGTGTTAGAACACTAAAGATGATGCATTGAGCCTTTTGTGTGATAATTTATGCTAATGTGCCTAAAAATGGATTGGGCTTAATGTTTTGTTTATAAATGATTAGTTCCTCAATTGCCTTTGCTTTTGTTTCCTTGAGTTTGAGAACCCTGTGTGCTTCTTCTCAGTAATCCTCTATACTGTAACTCTTTTAGCTCTAACCTTTTCTCTTGCGAACTGCAGCATACTGCAGGCTGATTGGTATTCTCAGGTGTAGGAAGACATAGCCTTTACAATATTCCACTTAAATAGCAATTCTTCAGTGGAGTTATACCTTTGGCCTCTGATCTACATTAGTGTTTCCTTTTTACAAAGTTCCCATTCCTCTTTTGTGTGACTAAAAGGCTAAGAGAGGGACTGGGGTGGGGAATATGTCATTCTTCTGGGTGTATTGTAATATCTTTTTCTTTGAAAAGTGGCTGTTGATGGAGCTGAGGAATGATATAGCTATATTGCATTGTCTATTTTCTTTTTCTTCTGTTCAGGCCATTATAGGAATTCTCTTGACTCTTCAATATGAAGCAATAGTGAGGTTCTATTCCTAGATGTGGATTATATGAATATATGCAGGGTCTCACTAAATTATGATTTTCATTTGTATCTCCTTTTCCTATTTGTATAATACCAAGTGGTCATTCCTAAATACATACACACACACACACACACACACACACACACACACAAGCAACATTGAAGAAAATCAGCAGGTTACATTTATATATTCATTTGCTTTTATATGTAACAATAATTACTAGCCAAAAAAAGACTATAAATTTTTCCAGGGGAGCCATGGTGGGGAACATTGGAAGGGCTTGGAAGGAGGATTGGGAATGGGAAAATTATGTAATATATACCATTTTTTTAAATTTTATACGTAATATGATTGGGGCCTTCTTGTTGGGATTTCTGTCTGCCCGGTACCCCACAGCTGGCAAGCCCCAAAGAAAATCACACAGAGATCTCTATAAGTTATAAAGCTGATTGGTCTATTAGCTCAGGCTACTTATTAGCTCTTGTAGCTTATATTAACCCATTATTCTTATCTATTTTTGCCATATGGGTCGGTACCTTTTTCAGCTGACACATCACAACCTGCTTCCTCGGTGGTCTGTGCAGAACTGGGAGGAATCAACTTCCTCTTTCCCAGAATTCTCCTGTTCTCATTGCATCATTTCTACTTCTTGTCTTGTTTTCTCACCTATACTTCCTGCCTGGCCAATCAGCATTTATTTAAAACATGAATGACAGAATACAATTATCCCACACCATTTATGCATATAGGTGTTTTGCCTGTTCAAATATGTGGAACATATGAATGCCTGGTAGCCAACAAGGCCAGAATAGATCATTGGATCCACTAGAGGTGAAAACATAGGCAGTTGTGGGATGTTCAACATATACTCTGGGAATTGAGCATGGGTCTTCTATAAGAGCATCCAAAATTCTTAACCACTGAGCTACCTCATCAACCTCTAATTATATTTAGATTCCTTTTTTAGAGAATTTTTTGAGGTCTAGGATTTAAAATAAAAATTCTACAGATTAGTTAGGAAGAGAAGATACATGCAAGCAATACTATAATATCACAACATTATGTGCTAGTTTTATGCAATGTCATTAACTTTTAACTTTTCTATTGGCACACACTCATTGTGCATAGCAATGAGTTTTATAAAGGTATTTTATTCTAGTTTATCACCATTTGACCACATTTACCTTCATATACATTCTTTTTCTCTTAATCCATATCAAATATAGGTAAATTGTTTTATATATCTACATAGAACATGGGATCCACAAATGAAAGGAAACATGTAACTTTAGCCTTTCTGAATCTAGGTTATTCAGCTAAACATGATCCTCAGTTACAACCTTTTTATGCTTGCTTACAGTTTTGGTGGGTTAATTCAAGATCATCATGGCAGGAGGCAGACTACCCTAATTTTTTCCAAACACTTTCACTAACTTCCAAGCAATTCAGACATATGAGTCTGCAGGGCTTGCCATAGTCAAGATAGTCACATAATCATTAGCTTAAAAAGAATTCTCTCATTACTTTTTGTGCTCTCTTCTCCCATTATTAAACCCATTCTCCCCTTTGATGGCAATCTGCTTTCTGTTTTTCAAATTCTTTTCAGTTGTATAGGTTTCGGTATAAATGAAATAGAGCAGTATAGTCTTACTTGTGTCTGGCTTTTTCCTTTCAGCATATTTGGCTTGAAATTTATCCATGTAATAACTATCCATAGATCATTTATTTTTATTGCTATTGTGTTTATTTTATTCTATTAATATACTACAGATTATTGTTTTTCTATTGGTTGACATATTCTTAATTAACAGATCATGGAAATTTTGAATAAAACTTCTTTGAATATTCATGTAAGCTGTATTGCAAGGAAATAGGCATTTGTTTCTTTTGGGTAAATATTTGGGAGTGGAGTTAATGAAATACAAGGCAGACATGTTTTGCTTCCAAAACCTGCCAAAATGTTTTCTAAAGTTGTAAATTTTTACATTCCAGCTGCTAGTGTATGGGAAGTCTTCATATCCCCTGGAAAACTCAGTATGGACAGAATTTTAAACTCTAACTGTTCTAACAGATGTAATGTGTAATCTCATTGTGGTTTTTAAATTGTACTTTCCTATTGACTGATGCCAGCTACCTTTCAGGTTACTGGACAACTGTACAAATTCTTTGGTGACCTATGTTATTTTTTAAAATAAAGCCAATATTAATATTGCATGTACATACTAAATCAACTTGGTGTATTTTTAGGATTTTGAACTTTTATAAACTGAAAAGCAGATACATTTCTATAAAATCAAGCACAGAGATTTATAATGATAAATACTCCAAAATAGATGAAGAGCTTGAGCTTTTTGAGTTGATAATTACATATTATACCATTTACACTTAATTTCCCATGACCATGTCATCTGCAATAAATTTTCTACATAGGCTCTTTGGACATACATAAATAAACCTGTGATGTGTCTTTTTTTTAAAGTGGGTAGCTTGTTTCCTCCTTACTGAGTTAGACTACTATATTTTGAATATAAGTCTTCTGTAAAATATATGGTCTGTAAAATTTTCTCCTAAATTGCAGCTTGTATTTTCATTTCTCAGTAGTAGTGGTGGGCTGAGTTTTTTTTTTTAAGCCCAAATTGTCAGTTTATTTCTTTATGAATTATGCCTTTGGATATGTACCTAATTTTTTCCTTATTCCAGAGTTTCAAACTTCTCTTTGGCTTTATCTTCTGGAGGTTTTAAAGTTTCAATTTGTAAATAGAACTGTGGTTCGTTATAACGTATTTCTGTTGAAAAATCTGAAATATAGAAACAATTAACAATTTATTAAAATTCTATGACATTTCCAAATAATTAGCTTTCACACACAGGTTTGCAAGGTAGCCTGCAAAGTTTTGAAATGTGAGAACTCATTCTCACCATATTTTTTCATTTGTAAATTTCACTGAATTTTCTCTCCAGACAATTTTGGCATTTGTGATCAAACTTCCTTATTTTTCCCCAATTGGTTACTTTTTTTTTTCTTGCCTGGCTGCACTGCCGAGAATTTCTGATTCTATGTTGAACAGAAGTGAGAATGAATTTGAGCATGGTGGGCTGTTACAGGGGGAGAGGTAGAGGGAGTGCGACTTTGAAGCCAGGGTTAGCTTCTTCACTCAGTTCACTAGACTATATGGCCTTGTCCCTAGTCTGCAGCTCAGAAGAGCTTACCCTGATTCAGAGACATTGATTGCCTCAAGTCTACAGATGCTCATACATCAGCAAAGACCAATGCGTATCCCTTCATCTGTGAATACACAGAACTAGTCTAATCCTATCACCAAGCAACCAGAACTCATTTGCAGAGGTATTTTAAGGTCTGCTATGGAACCAAGGTCAGATGTTCTGCCTGTTGAGTCTTGGACTTATATAATTCCAAGGTAGAAAGTTGCTTCAAGGTCTGTAAACTTAACAAAATCACTACTGGAAATCCAACATAAAATTTGATTACAGACCATTTTAGGGTCTATAACTGGGATTGAATTTAGCGTGCTTGTAGCCAGATGTGAAAGTCATTGTCCTTCTCCTAGGTCCATTAGTCGATGGTTATGACAGTAGAAATATGGTCTAATTTAGCTCTAGCCAACTCTTTAGGGGTTGAAGCCATTTGGGGGTTTAGAGTCAGGGCTGACTTTAGAGAGTGTGCCTTCTCAAAATTGTTTCCCTAAATCTTGGGCTCTGCCAGTATTTCACCATGTCCTCCCTGAAACAGAAAGTGTCCACAGATGCTATGTTTTCTGTATGCCCCTGAAAAACTACTGCTGCTGAGAGAATAAAAATGGAAGGACCAGATATTGTGTCATCATCAAGATTTTATTAGGTGTGATGATGACTGAGATGTTTTATGTCGCATTTCTTGGTTTGATAAAGCTTTCTTCTATTCCTGTTCCTTCAGGTTTCATGAATATGTGCTAATTTTTTTTAAGTTATTCATCTATGTACTTTGAAATGACCTAATGGCTTGTTCTTTTTAGTTTGTTAATGTGGTGTATTGATTTCTCTCATACTCTATTAACTGCATACTTCTGAAATAGACTCCATATTGTTAACCATCTATTATCTTTTTATACATTGCTGGATCCTCTGTAATAAAATTTGTTTACAACATTTCCTTTACATTTCCATCAATCATGCATGTTTTCCTTCAGTTTTTTTTTTCTTTTGAAGTCTGTAAAGTAAGTGATATCATTGTTACATTTTCTTTCTTTTTTTTTTCGGTTTGCTCTTCTTATTTATTTATTTATTCATTGAAAAAAATTCTGCCTCCTCCCGGCCTCTCATTTCCCTCCCTCTTCTCCCACTTCTCGCCCCTCCCCCCACTTCTCTCCCCACTCCTCTTCTCCTCCCCCCCACTCCTTTCCCCCTCCCTCTTGAGTCTAAAGAGCAGTCCGGATTCCCTGCCTTGTGGGAAGTTCAAGGTCCTCCCCTTTCCATCCAGGTCCAGGAAGGTGAGCATCCAAACTGGTTAGGCTCCCACAAAGCCAGAACATGAAGTAGAATCAAAACCCAGTGCCATTGTCCTTGGCTTCTCAGCAGCCCTCATTGTCCGCCATATTCAGAGAGTCCGGTTTTATCCCATGCTTTTTCAGTCACAGTCCAGCTGGCCTTGGTGAGCTCCCAATAGATCAGACCCACTGTCTCAGTGGGTGGGCACACCCCTCGTGGTCCTGACTTCTTTGCTCATATTTTCCCTCCTTCTGCTCCTCTTTGGGACTTTGGGAGCTCAGTCCAGTGCTCCAATGTGGGTCTCTGTCTCTATCTTCATCCATCGCCAGATGAAGCTTCCGTCCAATGGAACTTCTCAGCCTCATTTTTACATTTTCATACTTTGTTCTTATTTATCCCCTTCTTCATTGTCACCAGCCTTTATTACACTTGTGCTGTGCTGATTTTGTCCAATTATTCATATTATACTGAATAAAAGAAAGTATTCTTCTTTTTCAATGTTCTGGAAGACTATCTGTGTGCATAAGTCATTTTATTTCTTTTGTAAGTGTTGAACCTGCTTCAGTCGAATTTTCTTTGTGGAAACATAGTTCAATTTTAACTTCAATACCTCTATACAAACAAGACTGTTCAGATTGTTGATTTCTTTTTCACTGAACTTAAGTAATTCATGGCTTCAAGGAGTGTGCCCAGTTCAACTAAGCGGTTGAATACCTATGAATAAATTTGTTCATAATGTTTACTTCTTGCCATTGGAAAATTATGCTTTTTATTTCCTTCCTGATCTGTCCTGCTAGAAATTGATGACTAGGATTAATCATCTCAAATTGTTTAGTTTCTACTGTTTTTCTGACATTGGTTTTATTGAATCTTCTTTTAAATTCTATTGTCTTTTTTCTTACTTTGTATGTGATAGCTCTCCTCTTTTTAAATTTATTGTAGTGTAGGAAATTAGTCCAGTGGTTTATGATTTCCTAATGCAGGAATGGAATGCTTCCCACCTCTCAGTACTCCTGACTTGGTGGACTGCCACAGAATTTCTAGTTGATTTTAAATTCTATCATTGCCTTAGAGAAATTTAATTATGTTATTACAATATTTAAATTTCTTCATATGTCTTAAGTATGAGGTTTCCTGAGCTTCTTTAGGTTATCAACTTTGACTCACCTGAGAAAACTATAGAGCATTTTTACCTTCAAACATATTTTTCAGATCTTTAAAATTGAAAATACAGGGCTTTACACGTAATATGTTCTGATTATGGTTTCCTTACTTTCAGCTCTTCCCAGCTCCTCCCCACCACACCACTGAACCAAATCTATACTCTTACTTCTTCTATCATATTTTCACACTACTATTTTAGTGAGTTTAATGAAGCAGATGCTAAGTAACTTGAAACAGTCCCACATTGTGTGTATCATTTTTTAAAGAAATTAATGTATTGTTATTTTCCCTGTGTTCCTATTGTATGATTTATTTCATTATATCTGCTACATAACCTTGTCTATTGTGGCATTAAATTTATTATCAGTCCTTTTAAGTATTTTTCTGCCTGTGAAGTTTTAGTTTTTATTGCCATTTATGTGAGTCTCAAATTTAGCATATGGTGCAAATTTCAATTCTAATGACTACTTAATATTTTATCAACTAATTTTTATATCTGCATCAGTCTGGGTCAGTCTCTTTATGAACATGTCTATTTTATTTGCATAATTTGTCATCTTTGTACATCAAACATGGGGTTTTATTTCTATTGGATGTCTTTATTATATTTTATTTTATTGCATCCTGGTAAATATTCTTGATCTTTTCTTGGGATACAGTTCCAATACTTGGGCTCAATTTCTTACTTTGGGGTCTCCTTTTTATGATTTGTTGGCTAGGACAAGAGCAGTGCTCATGCTGGACATGATCACTTCCCTGTAGTTTGAAAGACATTAAATTTTGACACCTGGATCTTGCCTTCCAATCTAGTTGAAGAGATCACATCAAATGCTCTCTCTGTAGCCAGACCTCATACCTGAAAGAGTCATAGTTTTCCCTGGCAGGATGGCCCAGAAAGCCAGCATTTTAAAACGGTGCAGCTTTTTTCCTGCTACAGCTGAAAATCAAAAACTATACAGTCAGCTTTTTATCAATACCATTTAAGTGTTTCTTGGCAGGACCTCTTAAAAGAGGCTTTACAGCTAAAGCTGAGTCAGGAAGCCTCTCTTAGATGAGAGTGCTTGCCTCTAGCAGGCAGAACAGACCTGAGAAATTGCTGCTAGCAAGAAGCCATGCTTTACTCTTTTCTTTCCCAAGCTTTCCCAGGCTTTCTGTGGATGCAGTTATCCACGTGGGTGCCATTCTGTAACATTAGGTTGGGCGCCATTCTGTAACAAACTTTTCTCCAAATTTTCAACTTCCTTAGGAGTCTTGAGGTCGTTCTACCATTTCAATGAAAAACAGCACAGTTACTCAGAAGGTAAGATGTGACCATAGTACTTAATATAAATAGTTCCCATTCTAACTAGGATCATTGTTCTTCCTTGCTAGATAGAGAGTAGCTTGAAATTCACTGTTTCATATTTTTTTCCATGTGACATTTTTGTTGTTTTAGGAGGTGAATTTGACTCTTATCATTCTATAATATTCAGAAGATGAATTCTTTATTATTTAAAATTAAAAAGTTTTAATTATAATATAACAATATAATGCAATAAACATAGTAATATAAAATTGTAACCTTAATATCAGAAAAATATGGGAGAACTCCAAATACAATGCTAATGCAACCTTGAGAAACATTTATGAACTCTAAACAGTATAAACAAAGATTAAAAGCATGAGCTGTGGCATCCCCAGCATGTCTGGGCACACTATTAACCTCATAATAACATGGGAAGGCATGTCCTTAGCTGCACACTAGATTCCCATGTGGACAGAAAAGATTTGTCCATGTATAACTACTTTCTTTTTTTGATGGGGAGAGATAATAGGAATATTACTCTAAGGAATAGGAATATTACACACAAATATAAAGGAACTTCTGGAGGCATTACCATCCCTGACTTCAAACTCTATTACAGAGCTATGAACATGTGATTTTTGACAAAGGAGCTAAAATTATACAATGGAAGAAAGAAAGCATCTTTAACAAATGGTGCTAGCATAACTGGATGTCAACCTGTAGAGGAGTGAAAATAGATCCTTATCTATCACCATACCCCTCAATGAAAGAATGGATAATGAAAGTGTGGCACATATACATAATAGAGTGCTACTCAGTGGTAAAAAAAAAAAAACAATGACATCTTAAATTTTGCATGAAAATGGATGGAAATAGAAAACACTATCCTGAGTGAGATAACCCAGACCCCAAAATATGAATATGGTATGTACTCACTCATTAGTGGATTCTAGTCATAAACAAAGGACACTGAGCCTATAGTTCATAATCCTAGGGAAGCTAATTAAAAAGTTGAACCCAAAGAAAAACACATATAGACCCTCCTGGAAATTGGGAGCAGACAAGATCACCAGGCAAAAGTTGGGAACATTGGGGTGGAGGAGGTGTATGGGGAAGAGGAGAGGGCGAGAAAGAAGGGAGAAGGGGAGGGTTGGTGAGAGCTTGGAGCAGTGTGATGGGTGAGATGGAGGAAAGATATATATGGGAGCAGGGAGGAAGATTTCTTAATTAAGGGAGCCATTTTTGGGTTGGCAAGAGACTTTGCTCTAGATGGGTTCCCAGGTGTCCACAGGGAGGTCCCCAGTTAGGACCCTTGGCAGTGGAAGAGAGGGTGCCTGAACTGGCCTTGTCCCATTGTCACACTGATGAATATCTTGAATATCACCATAGAACCTTCATCTGGCAATGGATGGAGATAGAGACAGAGACCAACACTGGAGAACTGGACTGAGCTCCCAAGGCTCAGTTGAAGAGCAGAAGGAGGGAGAAGATAAGCAAGGAAGTCAGGACCGCAAGGGGTTGGCCCATCAACTGAGACAGTGTGCCTGAACTAATGGGAGCTCACCAAAGACAGCTGGACTAGGACTGAAGGAGCAGGTGATCAAACTGGACTCTATGAATGTGGCTGACAATGGGAGCTGACTGAGAAGCTAATGATAGTGGCGCTGGGATTTGTCTCTACTGCATTTCCTGGCTTTTTGGGATCGTAGTCTGTTTGGATGCACACCTTCCTATGCCTGGATGGAGGGGGCAGGACCTTGGACTTCCCACAGGGCAGGGTACCCTGCCTTCTCTTAGGACTGGAGGAGGAGGGGGCAGGAGAAGTGGGGAGGGGGGAGTGGAAATTTTGAATAGTATTATTTATAAAGCAATAAAACAAAGAAAAAAATGAAAAAAAGAGAAGAAATGAAAAAAAGTTAAATATTGGAGGATAAGAAAGGTAGTCTTTTGTGATTTGAAAAATATCCTTCCTTTTTTTTTTTTACGGTGGGAGGGGTATTTATGTAGTCTATCTGGGGGTCAAGCTTTTGATCCCTCTGCCACTGGATCATATCAAGCTCAATAAAATGCCTCATTGGGAACAGATGCTTGCCACACAAGCCTGCCAACATGAGTTTGATTCCTGAATCCCATGTAAAGGCAAAAAAAAAAAAAAAATGAGAATGACACTTCAAAGTTGTCCTCTAGCCTCCCCATGCACGCCTTGTCACATGCACTGCATGCTACACACATACACATGTTAAGCAAAATTTAATTTAACTAAAAAAGGAATCATGTATTATATTAATATTTTGACTGGCAATCACTTTCTAGAACATCCTGTGAACTGAAGCATGTAATAAAGTGTCAAGAAACAAACTGAGTTAGTAAGTAACCTTTAGAAAATTCAATCAAAATGGATTTGATGATTTTCATTAAATAAAGAAAAAATAAACCCTGCCCTTTCTTAGCATTTGGTTCTGAGTTAGAGTCAGATCAAATGTAAGCAAAAATTTTAAATAGAAATTTTAATTTCTAGAGGCAATAAACACATTGCATCTATGGCTTAGTGTCTGGGATTGTCTTGCTATTTCTTCAGTTGAGTAAGAATGGCAAATCTTTCAAATTATTGGTATAAAATTAAAAAGCCAATGGTATGAAAAATTATTATTCACTAAAAATAAGATTGGCTTGGTTTTCATACCTACATCTAATTAAGCTATCATTACAGGTTTTTAAGAAACTGAGTGCTCAGTGCTGGATTCCACTTTGCAGATGAACATCAGTTTCTCCATTTAGAAAACAATGCCTTTCAAACTGTCAAGTAGTCTCAGTTGACAGCACTCCCGCTGTGTGTTACATCTGCAATACAGAAAATGCAGTTTCTATCTCAGAGTCTGGTCTAGTTAAATACAGTGGCAACAACAAAAATATTAAATTACCCTTTTATCCTTGGTTTTCTGGAAGTCTTAAAAGGGAGTGGTAAGTAAAAGTGAGGCTAAATAAAGGGTTTTATGTAGTAAAATTCCTTAATAAATAAGTAGATATTAGATAATGACATAGAAGGATAACTACATGGTAACAAGCAAGGCCTTGTTGTAAGGGAAGAACAAATCTGGCCTGGATGTTGTCAGGAGGAATTGGAAAAGATAGGAATGGTCATATCGAGTCTAACATAGACAAGGACATATTCAAACGTGAGGATTAATATAAATGCACTCAGTACTGAAAATATGTACTGTTATTGAATTCCGTGTACAGTTATGTTAGATAATTAAAAGGTTATGAGAGAAAGAGCAAAGGAAGGCAAAAAAAGGGGAATCATATTGTAACTTAGGTTTGGAATATAGCAAAGAAAGCATGGAGAATTACATAAAGAAAAATATAAATCCAATATTATACCCAACATTTTAGGATAGACCATACTGAAATAGAGAGATGAAATGGCAGTACAAACCACAAGTAAGGATGTGATTTCGGGTTTAAAAATAAGAGATAACAAATTAAAATTGGACAGCTTAAATCTGTACCTGTTGTGAGAATACACATCCATATAAAAAACTGAATCCATATATGTAAAAAAATACATCTAAAAATAAGACATGAAATCTACTTATGTTCATGAATATATAAAATTAGATGTCAACAAAAGTAACATAGCCAACCCCTATGTACTGAGAAAAACAATAACAAATAGAATTCTAAATAACTTATATTTTAAAGAACAAAATATTGTAGCAATGAGAAAATATTTTTATTTCAGCAACATTTAAGATAAGTGCATTTCACACTGAGGATGAAACTAACTCTAACCCATCAGATTAATACACATAATCTTAAAATCTTTTCACCAAGTTTAAGATTTGAGGAATGAAATTGGCATTAGTAAAATGCTGTAAAAGTGCAAAAGGACAAACTAAAAAACTGGAAAAGGGAAAATAAATGCATTTTATATATACATATACATACATACATAGACACACACACA
>NW_026068081.1:139586-176819 GCF_014885135.2 Alexandromys fortis | reverse complement strand
ATGAAGAAAGTATGGAATATATACATATTAGAGTACTACTCAGCAGTAAAAAACAAGGACTTCTTGAATTTTGCATGTAAATGGATGGAAATAGAAAACATTATCCTGAGTGAGGTAAGCCAGACTCAAAAAGAGGAACATGGGATGTACTCACTCATATTTGGTTTCTAGCCATAAATAAAGGACATTGAGCCTATAATTCGTGGTCCTAGAGAAGCTAAATAAGAAGGTGAACCCAAAGACAAACATATAGTCATCCTCCTGGATATTAACCTTCATCAGGCTATGAAAGGAGAGAGAGACAGAGTTCCACATTGGAGCACCAGACTACAACCCCAAGGTCCAAATCAGGAGCAGAAGGAGAGAGAGCATGAGCAAGGAACTCAGGACTGCGAGGGGTGCACCCACACACTGAGACAATGGGGATGTTCTTTCGGAAACTCACCAAGGCCAGATGGACTGGGTCTGAAAAAGCATGGGATAAAACTGGACTCGCTGAACATAGCGGACAATGAGGACTACTGAGAAGTCAAGAACAATGGCACTGGGTTTTGATCCTACTGCACATACTGGCTTTGTGGGAGCCTAGGCTGTTTGGATGTTCACCTTCCTAGACCTGGAAGGAGGTGGGAGGTCCTTGGACTTTTCACAGGGCAGGGAAACCGGTCTGCTCTTCAGGCTGATGAGAGAGGGGGAGTTCATTGGGGGAGGAGGAGGGATATGGGAGGCGGTGGCGGGGAAGAGACAGAAATCTTTAATAAATAAATAAATAAGACCGTAGAACATACTTTTTTATCAATGAATAGTTAAAATATTTTGTACTCATAATGATAAACTACCACCAAAAAGAGATAAGCACCAGAAACGTGTAAGTCTTCATGTGAGATCCACAGCCTCTATTCAACAGTAGGTTTGGTAGTATAATCTTAGGGGGAGATTCCATTTACTTTGTACTCTTACACTTGGAATACAGAGTTGAAGTGATAGTTCAGTGGTTAAGAGCAGTTACTGCTCTATCATGAGGATCAGAATTCAGATCCCACTACCCATGTCATGTGGTTCATAAATGCCTGTCACTAACTATAACTTCAAGAGATCCAATATCCTTTCTTGGACTCTGCAAGTATTTGCCCATACATGTGTGCACAGGCATACATACCTTCAAGCATGGACATATACACACATTAAAAATAAAAATTAATATTAAAAATAAAATTAAAAATCAAAAGTCTTCAGACAAATTACTCTTTGTGTCTCAGTGCTCAGACTAAATTTAAATCTGCAGTTTACATTTTTGTACATGTGTACCACGCACTTTACTAATATTCAGTCATTATCCTTGCTTGTTCCCACCCACACTGGTCCCCTACTTCCCTCCAAATGGTTCTTATCTACCTTTCATGCCATAGTAGTAGATACAAATGATATAAAAATGCAACTATAAATTATATTTTTCTATGAGAAAAAAACAAAAATATTTACCTTTTGACTTTAATTTATCTTAACATGGTGGTCTCCATTTCCTTTCATTTTCATGCAAATGCAATAATTTTATATTTTATGTCTTTATATACCTTATGTGTACATAGTATCAGCCTATGGGGGGAAAATCATCAAACACAAAGTCTTGTTTATAACAAAATGGCAAATGTCTCACATATGTACACCAGTGTGCCTTCCACAGAGATGATGTTCTGTGAAGTTCAAAAGATAATAGCTAAAAATGGATGGTGATACAGCACATTGTCAAGTGTCTAACTGACTCACAGGTGTAGCTTGGGCCAGTTTCCAAGTAAAAAAAAAAAAAAGAGAGTTACACTATCTTATATTAGTAGCCCGAGAAAACATCAAAATTCAAATATTAAATTACAATTTCCTCTTGATATGTAAAGAACAGAAAATAAAATTTAACCATTGTGAATCATGCTATCTCTGTTTCTCTCTCTGTCTCTCTCTGTCTTTCTCTCTCTGTCTTTCTCTCTCTCTCTCCCTCTCTCCCTCTCTCTCTCTCTCTCTCTCTCTCTCTCACACACACACACACACACACACACACACACACACACACACACACACACAAATTTGGGTGAAAATTCCAGAGTTCTGAAAAAGAATGGCAATGGATGTACTAACTGAAATAATGACAGAAACTTAAAGTGTAGTGGCTGGAGAGACGGCTCTGCTGTTGAGTTCTTCCTTCTTTTGCATGGACCTGGATTCAGTTCTCAGAACCTACATGGTGGCTTACAAGTGCTTCTAAATCTTCTTCTAGGAAGAACTGACAGCCTATTTTAACCTTCACAGGCTCCTGCACACACATGGAATATATACATACACTCAGACGTAAGAGCTGATAATGGGAACTTAACACTAACACAGCTCATGTTATTACATGTAAGTTTTTAATACTTATTTTTATTATTCATATGTATGCATAAAACATAAACAACAAAGAAGGAAAAGAGTAGACCTTTTAATCGTTTTAATGATACATGATTTTCTATTTAAAACATAATTCACAATCATCAAATAGACTGGGAAAAAGGGGGAACTACATAAGGAAAAGGGTCATGCCATTTAAAATCCTGCTTGAAAATGTCTCCAATTCTGTCAAAACTCTCACCATAAGAACTAGATCTCCAATTGTCTGTTTTCTGTAAAGTTGTGCATGATCGGCTGGCAACACATTGGCAGTTGTTATTAAGCAAGCAGGGAACATGGTCCATGGCCCATGTTCTTAAAGACTTTGGAATTATTGGAAGAGACAAGATAAGCCCATGAAATTATCAAAAATAATTCAGAAGTGCACTGTTGTAGAGGGCGTAAACACATACATCACAGTAAAAATGGTCTAGAATTAGAGGTTTTAATATGTGATCTGTATGTGCTGGATAATAGAGTCAGTGAGGATTCAAAAAGAGGTCAATTTTTTATTTAGGTCTCTACAGGATTTAGAGTAGGCGATGGTGATGACATATTAATGAAAGAAATCATGGTGATATGAGAAAGAAAATACATGCTGTCTGAAAACAGTAGAAGAATTTCCTTTCTTCAGCTTTACAGCGATCACATTTTTATAGTACAGTGACCTGGGAGAAATATGACCCAGGATCTTGGTCAATTGCTTACTAATTTAACATGAGTTTTTATAGATATTTCTTTCAAACTGTAATTTAGTTATAACTAGGCTTTCTTTTAGCCCTGGTATTCAAAGAAATGTACAGAAAATCTGCCATTTCAATCACGACCCTCCTGTTTTGTCCCTTTTGGCTTCCATACAAAGCATGACATTAACAGAATACAGATTCATTTGCAAAGAGCATTTATTTAGGCAAAATGTTACTTCTTCAACTGTAATAACTTACAGACTTCAGAATATTTTAAAACCCTTGAGACAATGTTAAAAGCAGGTTTGTGCAAAAGTGAACATAAATGCTATCTTATCTCTCATTTGTCTATTCACCTTGAACCCAGGATGGAAGCAATCTCACACATGAATGTAATGCAAAACCTTCCCTGAGATGTACCAAACTGCATTCTAAAGTATTTGCGACTATAGATATGTCCCGTGCCCTGTACGTGCTGTGTAATTTTAAGACTCTACAATTTGCCTCCTGTAGTGAAATCCTCCTTGTTGACTACTGTATAGTCAACATCTGCCAAAGGAGGAGAATCTTCAGTGTGCCAGTAAGAACCCTCTAGTTTTATCCCATCACTTTTTTCTATTTTTAAATATTTATTTGTTTTGATGTGTATGAGTTTTGCCTGCATATATGTCTATGTACCACATTTGTGCACTGCCCACTGAGGTCAGAAGAAGGTGTCTGATTCTCTGGAACTGGATTCATAGATGATTGTAAGAGGCCATATAGTTGCTGGGAATTAAACCTAGGTCCTCTGGAAGAGCACCCAGTGTTCTTAATCACTGAGGCACTTCACCAGCTCCTTTTTCTGAAACTCTTAAAATGTCAATTTTATGATCATACCATTTCTTTTTATTTGGAATTTTCTCTTCCTTTCTCCTTCCCTCCATGCCTTCCTTCTTTCCATCTCTCCAATCCTACTTCCTACCTTCCCCCATATTTCTAAGAATATCCCATTTTTCATATATAAGTGAATGACATTTTGTGTTTTCTTTAAATTGAGTACTGGAGTGAAATTTAACCTCACATCTTCTATTAACTAATTTTTTAAATGAGAGTCTACATCCAGAGTTGAATTTTTTCCCAAAGTCTTGAACTCAAAAGAAAAGTATCAAAGGTGTGTTCAGGTTGCACAATAAAAAGAATAATAAAAATTCATGTCAGCATTTCAGAGTAAAACTTATGAAAGTGAGACTGCAAAATACACTGTTTATTAATATACCACTTGAATGAAAATGTGAAATCTGTCAGCTCCAGTAGCAGAAAATGAGAATAGTGATTTAGTATTCTGAAGAACACACTCTTCTTTCGGTCAATTATGTCTTGCATTTTGTACTGAAAACACAGAAGCTACACTTTTAACAATTAATTTCATCCAATTCTGTATAAATGAAACCCATCCTTTTAATCATATTTTAAAAATTTTGCTACACTAGTTTGTTACCAGTGAATATGTCTTGAACACTAATTCTCATCCTTCCACACAGATTCAACCAGTATAGACTTACGTTTCACATTATAACTACATGGAAATGCATACAAAAGATATGATCTTTGTTTTCAAAAATAATGTCATTCTTTGGGACAGAAGGAGGGACATTTATTTTCTTATTAATCATCACTTGATTTCAATCAAAATTAGGGATGAGGGAAACTCACTTCCTATTACGTACAATATTCTATTATTTCCTCCATTTTCAAAATTTTCAAGAATTTTGGGTTACACAAAAGACTAAATTGGCCAGCAAAAAATAACAATAAATGCCCAGAAACATTTCTAGGTGCTTGCTTTCAGGGTACTTGGCTACTCATCCCATAAATTCATTGGCGTATTTTATTTTATATGTACCTGTTAATCCTTTGTGTGCTATAAAAAATTCTTCTTGTACTGGTGGTTTGGGATTGTAGTATTTAAGTGAAAAAGCACAGAATGAGAGTGGTTTCTCCCACTTAGCTGTTCTTGTTTTCTAGACATTGAATCTTTTATAAATTTTACCTTATTTATCTTATTTATTTTATTCTATGTGTATGATCCTCTGCAATACCAACAAATTCTCTGCACTGCTGAGCAATTTTTTCACCCCCTATATATTGAATCTTTATGTTGGTCAGTATGTATGCTATGTGCTCAAAAGTATACTTTTCAAAGCGTTTTCCAGATAGGTTGTGCAAAATTTAATGATCCCAATCAAAATCACAGATGTTGTTTTGGTCTTTTAATTCATCTCTTTGAACAGGTGAAAAAATATGGATCATGTAGTTACTATCACTATAGTTTATAATTACTAGAGACATTTATATCTCATGCAATTCATTATATAAGTAATTACTAAACTCTTGCACAAATTTAGTATTAAACTCTTGATCTAAAATGTAGCTTTTTAAAATTTATTTATTTATTTATTAAAGATTTCTGTCTCTTCCTCACCGCCGCCTCCCATTTCCCTCCCCCTCCCCCAATCAAGACCCCTCTCTCGTCAGCCCAAAGAGCAATCAGGGTTCCCTGCCCTGTGGGAAGTCCAAGGACCACCCACCTCCATCCAGGTCTAATAAGGTGAGCATCCAAACTGCCTAGGCTCCCACAAATCCAATACGTGCAGTAGGATCAAAAACCCATTGCCATTGTTCTTGAGTTCTCAGTAGTCCTCATTGTCTGCTATGTTCAGCGAGTCTGGTTTTATCCCAGGCTTTTTCAGACCCAGGGCAGCTGGCCAACAAATTCTCATCACAAAACATTCAGGAAATATGGGACACAATAAAAAGACCAAACCTAAGAATAATAGGAATAGAAGAAGGAGAAGAATTACAGCTCAAAGGCCCAGAAAATATTTTTAACAAAATTATGGAAGAAAACTTTCCCAACATAAAGAAAGATATTCCTTTGAATATTCAAGAAGCATACAGAACACCAAACAGACTGGATCAAAGAAAAACATCCCCTCGCCATATAATAATTAAAACACAAAATATACAGGTTAAAGAAAGAATATTAAGAGCTGCAAAGGAAGAAGGGGAAGTAACTTATAAAGGTAAACTGATCAGACTTACACCTGACTTCACTATGGAAACCATGAAAGCCAGAAGGTCCTGGATAGAGGTACTTCAAAAAATTTAAATGTAGCTTTTATGGACAAGGAAGTCACATGCTATAATTTTGAGATGTACTATAATAGTGACTACAAAGTTGAAATCTACAATATATGAATAAATAAGTTCTCTCTTGCTCTTCCTTATAAACTAAACTATATGTAGATATAAATAAGAATGTTTTCCATTTAAAAGAAATAAATAAGGCAATTTCATTTGTGAATGACATAGATACAATTTTATACCTGAGTGGTTGAAGCAATTACTTAAGCATAACTTATTGGAGAAAATTAGTTTTTCATTCTTATTACTTTTACCCATTGAAGAAGCTTATTATTCTCAGTGATGCTAACTGAATATCCCTTAATTTGTATTATGCCTTTAAATTTGTCTTTTATATTTACGTATAGTGAGATATGCTTAAAATGTAAATTATATGACTGTATTCTCCATAACTAACTAACTAAATGAACAAACAATCTATACTTTGGTAATCACAGTGATTCAGGTTTCAGTCTGAAGCAATACCCACATCCCTTTACTCAATACTCCAAAATCGCTTTTGAAATTTCCACTCTTCAGCTATATGCACATGTAGGCTTTGCAAACCCTGGCCTTGAACTTTACTAAGACGCTATACATACATTGATCAACTTATTCATGTACACAATCACCATCTGAAATGTGTTTCCATGAAGTGAAATATGTTTTTATCCATTTTAGTCTACTTCAACTTCATATTTATTAGGTCTGCCTTGGTTCCTTATCTGTGTTGGAACTCTTACTACAACATGTAAAGCTTTTCCATCGGTGCACACTTTCTATCACCTTCAGTGGATTGCTGTAGTTTGTCTTTTTCTTCCAAATTACCTAATTTGTTAGCTTGCAAAATTCCCTCAAATATTTTTGGCTTCTGTACTTCTGTAAAGTTGTTAGATTGTCAAATTTATTCCCTTGATAGTTTCAGATTTTAGTAGTTTTTAATGTTTTCCCTTTACTCCAAAAGAACAATTAAAGATTGAGGTAATTTTCTAAACGTTTTCAGTCTTTATATGATTACAATGATTCATCATATAGCTGCTTTATATAGTACTCTACAAATATAGAGTATACTATTAGTAAAATATAATATAGCTTTAAGAAAATAACTCTAATGTATGCTGATTGACATGAATAAGTCCTTTTATTGGCTCTTTGAGACAGGATTTCTCTGTAGATTTGGAGCTTGTCCTGGAACTAGTTCTTGTAGACCAGGCTCACATCAAACTCATAGAGATCTGCCTGACTCTGTCTCCCGAATGTTGGGATGAAAGGCATGTGCCACCACCACCAGGCAACATGAATAAATTCTACTGAAATAAATAATATAAGACTGAATTTACAGTTTGTTTATATTACTCCAACAGCCTGCAGCATTCCATTTGACAGTGAATGGACAGGAATAGGTGTTACTTTTAAATATTTAAAATACTTGAAAAATTTTGAAAAGGAGTAAGAATAAATTTTGAAATTGCACCATCCATTCTTGCAAGCCAACATTTTTACCATTTTCCCTGATTTGTTTTCTCTTGCTGTGATATAACATCAGGAACAAAACCAACTTGGGGACTGAAGGGTTTGCTTGCCTTACACATCCCAATCGCAGTTAATCAAGAGGGAAATTCAGGGCAGGAACTGAGGAACCTTGAAGCAGGAACTGAAGCTAAAACCACTCATGATTACTGACTTGCTCATGAAGTTTATGTTCCTATGCCTTCCTTAAACCCTCCAGGACCACCTAATTAGATGTGTTAGCACCCATAATAGGTTTGGTCCTCCTACACCAATCACTAATCAAAAAAAATTATTCCATAGTCTTCTCTACAAATCAATCTGATAGTGGCATTTACTCAATTGAGTTAACCTCATCCCAGGTAACAATTGCTTGGGTCAGGGTGCCAAACAAACAACTACTAAAAGAACATACCCAATACACCATTTAAAATTATTCTTATAAGAAGATTATGTTTATATATCACTTTTTCAAGAATGGATCCAAAGATTAAACAGTGTCTGAATTGTCACAGCAGTTGTGAATGAAAATTTTTAGGAGAAAATTGAGCCTTTAAGTGAAGTGATATAATTTCAGTGCTTGTGGAGAGGATGATATTTTGCAGGTCCACAGCCTAATTATAATTTATCTTGAGCTATCTTTGGCCCCCTAAATAGTGATATCTTGCCCAATTATATGTCAGCCCTAATACACTGTGACTAGCAGATAACAAGACTTGGGATTCTACTAATTTAACAAAACCCATTTCTACTAATGAAAAGGCTGAAAATACCATTATACAGCACATGATACAGCAGAGCCATCTTCACTTTGCTACAACCCACATTTTTTCCTGTTCACCATAATTCAAGAATTGTATCTTCCTTTATTTCCATAAGAACATTTTAACGATCAATTACCACCTATACAAAATGATTTCTCCTGGTCATTTACTTCAAATTTCACCATTGTTATATATAAAAGTTCAGAAGTATACAAGGAAACCCCTCTATTTCCTATTTGAATATCACATGTGCATCTGTATGTCTTCATGCCCATGTTATGTCTTGACAACTCTTAGCTGCACCCTCTCAAGAAGGAGTAGGGATGGCCTATCCTTCAAGAGCTCACCTTCAGTAACTGGCTTCTACCATCCAATTTCCCTTTGCAAAGGCTTTGCAGTCTTCAAGTGGCACTAGAAATTGGATGGCAAGTGCTCAAATATAAGTATATGGGGGATATTATAGATTCAAAACAATTCAGATACAAATTCCATTCATAAGATTTAGTAGAGTTGTTACAACGTACCTTCTTAGTATGTCCTTTCATTTATTCCCTTCTCTGTCTTGTTACTATAAAATCATCAAATTGTTACCAAATTGGAGCATGGGATTTGGGACAACTTAAATCTCTGTTCCTAGGCAGTTGTCACTCACATGTAGCTTCAAAATAAACTGCCTTATTCCTTTTGAGGTAAAAGTTGTGTTTTTTACCCCCTTACCTTTCCTTTCTCCAGTATCTCCAGGGTCCTTCATCTCCACTCCCATGCCATGTCTCTCTGTCAACACTTTCAAATTCATGGCCTCTTTTTTGCACTTATGTTGATGTGTGTGTGTGTGTTATATTAGAGTTAGACTGTTAGATTATTAGATCATATAGAAACATTTCTTTTAATGTTTTGAGGAACTTCTGTGCAATTTATATTTCCACGAAAAATATAAGAGAGTTCAGACACTTCTATATGTTCACTAGCAATAACTAGATCTAGAAATTGTCACCATTATATCTTGGGTGAGGTAATATCTCATTGAGGTACTTATTTGCATTTCCTTGAAGATTCCTGAATTCATGAAAATTTTTTTATCTATCATCCATCAATGTCACCTTTGAACACATATGTATTTTCATCTTTTTCCCATTTTAAATCCATTTATTTAATTTAATGGTTCTTTACATATTGCAAGTATCTAATATATTTTCATATAATATATGTACACATATATTATACAATACATTAGAACCTTATCAGATAAGTGATTCACAAAAATTTCTTTCTTTCTGTAGGTTAATTTTAATGTGTTAATTGTTTCTTTTGTTGGGCAGGTGCTTTTAAGTTTGATATAGTCCTGATTATATTTTATTGATTTTATTAACTATAATTTGGCATCACAATCAAGAAGTCACTGGCAAGTGGCTTCAATATCCTTAGAGAAGCATGATGTCCTCATATATCTTAAATGAATCCATGAAACATATCTTAAATACATGGAATTATACTAACTGGCTGACAGATGATTTAAAATAATCACCTGAAAGAATTTAGGAAGCTGTAAAAAATTCACCAAAATGATGAAAATAGTCCATGAATAAACTTTGGAGAGTCACAGGGTGGAGAGTTGCAGAAGCAGAAAACCAGTTGCACCACCAGGACTTAAACAACAGTAGTATTTAAATTTCAGTGTAAAATTTCAGTAGAAGACACAAGCAGAAGCAAATTCATGGATGTAAGCACTGCAAATCAGCAGTAAAAATAGAGGATTACAGAACAAAAAGAATAGAAAATGTGAGAAAAAATCAAAGATGCGGGATGCTTAAAATGCTATGATTATCATCTGGACTTATAGGAGTCCAGAGAGGAGAGAAATGTGACAGAGGGCTTATTTAAAAGTGAGTTCACCTCAAACTTGCTAAGTTGGGGCAGAAAATTGGTGATGTGAAAGCAATTATTGGCTGAGGACTCCCTAAAGCTCTACAAGAAATGGACAGCTGGATTCAGGAAGCCAAAACTGTCTACAAAGAGATGAAACAAATGATATCTAAAACAAGACAAAAGGATTTTTCACCAATCCTTGCTGATCCTATTCCACAACTGGACTCCAAGTGGAAAGTAACTCTTCAAGAACTAAGACCTTGAATATCACCATAGAACCTTTGTCTGGCAATGGATGGAGATAGAGACAGAGACCCACACTGGAGTACTGGACTGAGCTCCCAAGGTCCATTTGAAGAGCAAAAGTAGGTAGAAGATGAGCAAGGAAGTGAGGATCAAGAGGGGTTGGTCAACCCACTGAGACAGTGTGCTTAATCTAATGGGAGCTCACCAAATACAGCTGGACAGGAACTGAACAAGCATGGGATCAAACTGGACCCTCTGAATGTGGCTGACAATTGGGTCAGACAGAGGGGCCAATGATAATGGCCTGGGATTTGTCTCTACTGCATGTACTTACTGGCTTTTTGGGATCCTAGTCTATTTTGATGCACACCTTCCTAAGCCTGGATGTAGGGGGGAGGACCTTGGACTTCCCACAGGGCAGGGTATTTTGCCCTCTCTTAGGAGGAGGAGGGGGGAGAATGAGTGAGGGAGTGGGAGGGAAATGGGAGGAGAAGAGGGGGTGGAAATTTTGTATGGTATTATTTATAAAGCAAAAAAAAAGTTTTAATTTTTAACAAAAAAAAAGATGATGAGAGCAACTTCAGTGCCAAGTTTTCTGGGTGAAGTCTCACTTTCTCCAGTGGGCACTCTCTACTTCCAGCTGCTGCAGCAGTCCTGACTGGTTTGCACCTGGCATATCCAAGTGCCTGACAGATATGATGTACAAATACTGTCCCATAGTTTCTGCCTAGACACTAAAGATAAACACAAAATGAATTGAGGTTCAGCCTCTTGGACAGGTTCTTTGTCATAGAGACTACCAGCTATTATCTTGAATCATAAAGTGGCTGTGCCCGTTAATCAAAGTTTTCCTACACAGTGAGACTTTAATTCCAGAAATCTCTAGTGAGTCCAGAAAGATTTTCTAGTATAGAGGTTGTAGTGATCTTCAGTAGCTATGAGACATTTGGACAGTTGGCAGAAATAGCGAGTTTGTTGGCCCTTTGTTCCCAGCCTGAGAGTTGTCCCATAAGCCTGACTATGTAGAGACATTTACCAATCAGATCTGTGGCACCATTGCCTTTCCTAGAGTCCAAACTAAATAACTGCCTAAATAAAAAATAAAAAGGGCATACAGTAAAAAATTTGGTTTAGACACTTGGATAAAGAATAATCTAGTTTGGTCAACGGGAACCAGGGTGGCTGCCAATGGTAGCAGGGATAAATAAAGGGATGATGAAGAACCACTGAGGATGGTCTCTTGAGCCTGCATTAAGGATAAGAAGATATGCAGAATCCCCTGTGAATGTTTTCATTGCCTGACTGCCCTACTAAGCAAAGAAAAATGTACAGGCAGAGGCCAACTTTAGAGTCACATCTGGGCTTAAGCTTCCATACTGGCTGTCTCAGGCATATTGCACATGAAGATCTTCTACACAGTGGCATTGATACTGCCTTCTGCAAGACAGAGCAACATGATTGGGGGAGGGACAGTGGGAAGAAGCTCAGAAAAGCTTGCAAATGAGCTTCTGAGAGTTTTGATAACAGGATAAACAGGTAAATCTTGCTACTTTTGAGAATAACCACACCTTCCTCTGGGTGACAGTGTCAGCTTGGATTCTAGGAAAGGTCATTGTGCCACAGTTCTGATTGATAAATATCTCTGCCTAGTCAGGCTTATGGGACAACTTTCAGGCTGGGAACAAAGAGCTGACAAACTTGCCACTGTTGTCAACTGCCCATATGTCTCATAGCCACTAAGGACCACGACAACTTCCATACTAGAAAAACATTCTGGACTCACTAGAGAGAGATCTCTAGAATTGAAGTCCCAGTGTGTAGGGATGCCTTGATTAAAGGAAACAGCCACTTCATGGATTGAGATGATAGTTGGTAGGCTCTGTGTCAAAGAACCTGTCCAAGAGGCTGAGGTCCCTGGAGTCGCAATTCACTGCGCATTTGTCTTGAGCGTCTAGGCAGAAGCCTTGGGACAGTATTTCTACATCATATCTGTCAGGCACTTGAGTATGCCAGGTGCAAACCAGTTAAGGGACTGCTGTAGCAGCTGGATGTAGAGAATGCCCACTGGAGAAAGTGAGACTTTACCCAGAGAACTTGGCACTGAAGTTTCTCTCATCACTGCCAACATTGTACTTAACAAAACTGTCACATACGGAGGCAGGCAATGGGCAGATGAGCTAGTTACAAAGGAATTCTTTATGAGCACAGCTCTTACATCCCCTGACCACTGCCCGGCACAGGCCTAGATATCAAATCCTATATCACTGCTTTCAACGACAAAGGTCACCAGGAGGTGAACAGCATTGGCTTTGTTCACTGGGGTGGGCATTCTACCAGTTACAGTACAGAGAGTAACAGAAGTGATATTTGTAACTAGGAAGGCAGGATATTGAACTCTTCACATTAAGAACTTCAACCTTCATCTGTATTGCATCATGTATAGCCATCTGCATATGACACATGTCATTAAATTTTCAAAAGCCAACGATAGAGATAACTTTGAAAATAACAAAAGGTATTGTGGTGTGTGACAGCACATCCATGAGATTGCCACCTGCTCAAAGGAAATGAGATGAGGTATGGTAAGTGCTGTAAAGGGGGAAGAAGCAAAACAAGAAAAATATATCTGGCAAAATGTTCTTTAAAAAATGAAGAGAGGATGGAGCCTAGAAAGATGTTTCCAGTCAATCAAAATCTGTCATGAAAGCACAAGGAGCTGTGTTCAAATGCTCAGCACCACATAAAAGAGCCAGCTAACACAGTTGGATGTGTAGAGTTCAATAAAAGTCAATAAAAAATGGGATCCAGACCTAAAACAGAGAACTCATAACAGACAAATCTAAAATGACTGAAAGATACTTAAGAAAATGTTCAACATCCTAAGCCATCAGAGAAATGCAACTCAAAACAACTCTGAGATTCCATCTTACATCCATCAGAATGGTCAAGATCAAAAATACTAATGATAGCCTATGATGAAGAGGATATGCAGTAAAGGGAACACTCCTCCATTGCTGGTGGGTGTGCAAGCTGATATAACCCCTTTGTAAATCAGTATGGCAATTTTTCATAAAATTAGAAAACAACTAACCTCAAGACCTAGCAATACCACTTTTGGGTATATATGCAAAAGATGCTCAATCATAACACAAGTACATGTGTTCAACTATGTTCATAGTAGTATCGTTTGGAATAGCCAGAACCTGGAAACAAATGCCCCTTTTCTTGCTTCCTCTGTGGCTGGGTCATGGCTGCAGACTGCATTTTTCCTCTTCTCAGAATTATTCTGTTCTTGTTGCCCTGCCTCTACTTCCTGCCTGGTTGCCCCACCTATACTTCCTTCCTGTCTGCTGGCCAATCAGCATTTTATTAAATTACAAGTGACAGGGTACAGACCCTTGTCCCATAGCACACAAGGATGGTTCTTATGGTATACTGGAACTAAATTAAATATTTATTAAGCTTCCAAAGTATGTTACCCATTATACTAGAAAGTAGATGTATATGTTACATATGTTAAGAGGTTAATAAATAATTAAATTTGTTTAAGTGAGCTCAAAGCAGTTTATTAGTCTTCCAGTTAAAGCATATAAAAAATTTCTACTTTGAGTCTACCAGCCCTAGAACTCTGTATCCATTTAAATGAGAGAATGTGTGGTTCATGAGTGCATGGTGTTTTTACCATTTCTCTCAGTAGATCCTCTGATTTTGAAGGTTGATTTGTGATATGACTCATTAATTAGTAGGAAATACACTGTATTGTGTACCTAATAGTACATTCTATAAATCATAGGTCCTTTTTTCTTCTACATTGTGCTTTTTCTATCTACTTTGAAGTGTACTTATTATGTATCAGTAATATTATTTAAATAATATGTCTTGTATCAAACCAAATTCATGGCCATAAAATGAAATCTTATAGCTATCAAGTAGTGACACCCTATTTATCTTCTCTACTCCTGATCACTACTAATGTGATTTCTATCTCTGCTTACTAAATCAAGTTACTTTATAGAAAAAAATCAAGATAACTTTTGATATTTTGTGTTTAATCTCTTTAGTTTCCATGTTTGGAAGGATTATTCATGTTATAACATGCATCAGAGCTTCATCAAATTTTAGAGGTGAATATTACAATTTTTTGCAAATATACTGCATTTTGTTTAAGCGTTCATTCATTTGTTGGTGGATGCCAACCTATTTCTAGTTTTTGCCCATTTTAAATAGTGCTGATCTGAGCATTCTATATGAAGCTTTTGGAAAAAACACCTGTTTTGACTCCTTTTGGTTGTACACAAAGAAGTAAAATTACAGTTTCACATAGTGAGTCCATGTTTAACTTGGGAACATACAGCAGCTTGTCAAATTTTTTTTTCTGCATTTATTAACAGGATCATTAGGTTTTTTTTTTCTGATCTGCTAAAGTAGTGAATCACATTAGTCATTTTTAAACATTGGAGCAGCCATGCATGAATGAAAAAAAGTTCCAACCAATCAACTTATATAATCCCTTGCATATATTTTAAGAGTTTGTTTCTGTTTCCAGAACAGAGCAGAAAAATGTTGTAATTTAACAAAAACAATATTCTACCTGATACTTTCTGTGTGGGCAGGAATTAATTATTGATTCACATGCATATGTATACATGCATATGTAGATTATCTATTGATCTTTGTGCAAGTTTTGATCAATGCTTCATTTCAAGGAATTTGTCCATTTTGTGTTGATTTTCAAGATTATGGACAGAATAGTTTGTAATATTCCTTCAACGTCTTTTGACTGTCCATGAAATCTGTAGAAATGGCCTGTTTCATCTTTTAAACTTTTATATATTTTTAGTTATTTTGTATATATTAATGATGTTCAGTGTAACAATTTAATGCATACGAGTGTCATTTAAATACAACCATACTTAGATTTTTCCATGGTCTGTCCTTGTTCTTAGCCTAGCAAGACATTAGTCAATTGCATTGATCTTTTCAAAGAATCAGCTTTTGGGTTTTTTGATTTTTTTCAATTGATTTTTTGCTCTAAATTTCTTTGATCTCTACTTCAGTTTTTATTATTTCCTCCTTCCATTGACTAGAGACTTAATTTGTTCTTTATCTGTTTTTTTAAAGAGTTATTTTAGGCCTATGATTTAAATTAATATATTAATCCACTGTTACAAATTTCACTCTAAACACTGCATACACTCCATTTCACAAGTTTGGAAATTTTTATTTTCCTTTGCACTTAATTTTAAAAAAAAATTAAAGATTTTGTTGATACTTCTTTGACCCATGTATTATTTATAGATGTACTGTTTAATTTAGAGATAGCTACAAAGCTCAGTTATTATTGTATTATTGACTGTAACCACATTATGATCTAAGGCTATATTTTCTGCATTCCATATTACCTGAAAATTTCAAGGTGTGTTTTATGGTACAGAGGGTGTTTTGTTTTGGTGACTATTAGTATTAAAACATGGATATTGAAGTTGCTGAATGAACTATCTTTTGAACTTTAAAATATCTGATAATTGCATAACGTATATAGTGTGTTTTGATTAAATCTATCCCAGTACTCTCCCCTCCAATTCTTCTCATATCCCCAACACTACTTTCCCTCCCAACTTTATATGTTCTTTTAAAATTTTGTTTTAATTTTAATTGAAGTAGAATAATATTACTTTCTCCTTCAGCACCTCTTAACTATTTTTCTCATACCCCTCCTATGTCTCTCCTTACTGTCAAATTTACAACCTCTTCTTCTTTTACTATTATTGTTACACATACATACACATATAAATACATATGTATACATAAATGTATGTGTGCACCTGTGCTGCACACACAAATACATATAAATACAACTTGCTTTGTCTGTTTTTGTTGTTCATGTATATGCCATTTCAGAGTTGACTGCTCTGTTTTGGATAACTAATAATGTGGCTCATATTTGGGATAGGGTAATTCTCCTTCTCCTAGTCATCATTGGTTGTTTGTAGTTCATTATGTAGAAATAGGACTCCCTGAGAAATTTGTCCTTCCAAATTAATGATGAAGCAAGAAATTTTTCATATGCTCTCTTTAAGAAAAATCCACTACTTTCATTTAGTGCTGACTGTGTGTGCATTGGTGTAAAATCATTTACTGGAGCATGATAAGCTTTCAGGGAATGCATTCATAAAAGAAATTTATTTTCTTTCCTGCAAGCAGCCATCAAATGCCAATAGATGCTCAGCTAGGGGTGGGACTTTATGAGCCCATCCATCATCCACACTGGAATTTTGGCTGGCTTGATCTTGTACATGTCTTGTGACTACAGTCACAAGTTCTGTGAGTTCAAGTATGCAAAGGCTTGCTATTTCCAGCAAATAATGTTTCCTGGCAGGTGTCAGCTAACTCTGGCTTTAACAATCTTCCTGTCATCTCTTCTGCAATGATCCCTGAGCCTTGGGGTATAGATATGTGGTGTACATGTACCATTTAGAGCTAAGTACTTCAAATTTTATTATTCTCTGCTTGTAGAAGGAGCTGCGGGCTACATTCCTGCCACCCAGATCCCGGCCACCTGACTAGCTTATGCCCCGAAATAACAACACACAAACTGTATTCATATAAACACTGCTTGGTACATTAGCTCTAGTCTCTTACTGGCTAACTCTCACATCTTTATTAACCCATTTCTATTAATGTGTGTAGCACCACAAGAGAGTGACTTACCAGGAAGTTTCTAGCCTACATCCATCTTGGGTCAGAGCTTCATCGCATCTGTCTGAGGCGTTTTACCTTACTGCCTTCTTCCTCTTAGCATTCTGTTCTGTCTACCTTGCCTACCTATATTCTGACCTATCAGGCCAAGCAGTTTTCTTTATTAATCAACCAATGAAACAACAGATAGATAAAGACCCTTCTACATTATCTGCTCTTTGATCAGTTTAAAGTCTCTGTATCAATCACTACTTGTTACAAAGAAGAGAAGACCTTTGAGAGCTCCACTAATCTATGTATATATAGATAAGAACAATCTTCTTCCTAATGAATTGGCCAAATGTGTGTGTGTGTGTGTGTGTGTTTAGAGTTTGATATTTGTCATTAAGTCTTCAATAGACATATTTGCCTAGTACAAATATCCTTTGAAATTATGTGTTTAATTTTAGTGAAATACCCACATAGTATCTTCATTTATTCTCTTCTAGTCATTAAAATATGACTGCCATTTTTCTCTATGGCTATAAACATCTGACTTGCTGCTATCATCATTATTTTTTTTTTATTTTCAGATTTCATGGCAAAGTCTCACTACAAAGCTCAGGCCAGCCATGGTCTCTCAATCTTCCTAACTATGATTATGAAGTCTGGGGTTATAGAGGTTTGCTACCATGCCTGGAACTTCAATTATATTTTCTTGAGGTATAAGGGTTAAAACCCAGGGACAGACACACTGGAAAAACATGTTCTTTTAAGCAAACTATCCTTTGTTAGATCAATTATGAATAACAAGCTTATCTTGGTAACATAGGCAATTAATACCAACTATTTGGGTGACTGAGGTAGAAGTATCACAAGTTCAAACTCTGCCTGGTGTACAGCATGACTTCAAAGCCAGCCTAAGCAAGTTAGAGAGCCATTGAATCAAAATAAAAAGTGATCAGAAAATTAAAGATGAAGTTGTATGTTAGACTATTTGCCCAGCATGCACGAAGGGAAACTTGTATCCAAACATTTTACAGATTAAAACATACAAAATAAGGATGTTTTACTGTACCCTAATTTATTCCTTCTCTTGGGATCTTCATTTTTAAATATGGACTCAACTTTCTGTCCTATATAATTATGTTTTCTGAAGAATTTCTTTTAACATCCTTTTTAAGGCAGACCTATTAATAAAAACTGTCTTTGTTTTTTATTTGTCTGAAAACATGTACTATTTCTTTAGTATTTTTAAAAGGTAGTTTTAATGAGTAAAGACTTTTAGATTAGTGGGTGTGGTTATGTTGTTCAACACTAGGTGTTTTTCTAATTTTTTCTTACACTCTTAATTTATGAAGAAATGTATAATGTAATTATTATTATTTTACCTATAAGTTGTCCATAGTATCTTGTTTCATTCAAGATTTTCTCCTTCACTATTTTACAGTATGAATATGAAATATATAAGTCTAATTCTGTATGGTTTTCTGTGCTTATGTTATCTGGCCCTTCTTGGATCTGTGGTTATTTACAGTTATATACTATTGTGGTTTCAAATATTTGAAGGTTCTTCCCATTCTTATATCTACACTACATATGTTGCACCTTCTGTAATTATTCTATAATTTTGGATATACTTCTATACCCTTTCCATCCTATTTTCTCATTTCATTACATTTTGATAATATTTAGACAGTTGTGCAAACTCCATTTTCTTCTGTAGTGAAACTATCAAAAGTTCTTTAATTATTTTTTAGCTAAAATATTTTGTTTTCCTTTCATTTTCCTTGTTTTAATATATGTTACCCATTTGTTCTCTAGTGTGCATTTGCCAATCAGATCTTTTAGCATATTAAATATGGTTTTAAGCTCTCTCAGTCTGAGAAGTCCAGTAACTCTACCATATCTTAAGTCTTGTCCTAATAATTGCTCTATCTCTTCAAACTATTTATGTTTTGGTGGTGGTAGTAGGAATACATATTTCAGTGTGATTTGTGTTTGCTAGGCAGATGATTTAAATGTGACTGCATCTTTGCCAATCCTAATAATTATTGTAGGACTTTTAAATTTCTTCTTTGAGATCTTCATATAGGTATATAATGTGCTTTGATTCCCAGTGTTCCCCCCCATGCTTCCCCCCATATTACCCTCAACTACTTTTCTTTTCCAGTTTAATGTGTTTGCCAGACTCAAGCCCCATTTTGTCTGGCATGCTCTGGAGGGGAAATGTCCCAGCTGGGTAGGGCCAAAGGCAGAATAGTCTTTCTGTCAACATCACTAAGACAGCTGAGCTTATTGAATCCTGTGGCCAATTTATTAGGCCCAAGTCAGAGGAAGAGGGAAGATGGATGAATGAGGGAAGGAATGTACCTAATTTAAATATGAGGACCTGACTGAGGACAGATTAACACTAATGACACACTTATTCAAATGCCAGAGCTCAGCAAAAAGGAGAGGGGCTAGTGTGCTGAGTCACATAGCCTTTGCAGGGAACTTTTGTGCAAGGTCATCCTCCAAAGAAGGTCAGGCATCCAGGCCTAGAGATACTATCCAAATAGGGCTGAGGGAGTCCTGCTGTAAAGTGAGTTCACTATGTTAGGCCAAGCTCAGAGAGCTATCTAGACATGGTAAAAAGATTCCTTGAATGCAGAGTACTCCAACACTTGACATCTTCCTGGCTCTGTTTCTCATGTAGTTGTATTTAGAGATCTGTGTCATCAAGTACAGCTTCAGATAAACTATTACTCATATAAAATATAAAACTAGACTGGACATATGAAACATCTGGTTTAAAAAAATCTAGTAACAGAAGATCCTTGGCCATGACTGCCCCCAGAGAGGTGAATGTCTGGGTTCCTGACTGGAGGTTCCAGCTCTCTAGACCCTAGAACTTGGTGGCACATTCCATACCCTACCTCTACAAAGCAAAGTCCCAGAGATCTGAGAGTAGATTCCCCAATACCCATAACTATCCCCCCCTCACATCTGTGACCACTGGAGCCTTGATCCTGACTGCCTCTAGAGAGGTGAGTACCTGGGTTCTCAGCTGGAGAACTCTGCTCCCTAGGCCCAAGTCCCAGAGGAACATCCCATGACCCACCCTTAACCACCAAACTACGGAGAACCTAGGGCATCCTCTCCACACCTGCAACCATCCCGGCACAGCACCTATGATCACCAGAGCATTGGCCCCAACAGCCAACATCAAATTAAATGGAGAGAAAATCAAAGCAATTTTACTAAAATCAAGAACAAAAAAAGACTGTCCACTCTCTCCTTATCTATTCAATACAGTGCTCAAAATTCAAAGCTAGAATAACAAGACAACAAAACGAAACCAAGGGGATACAAAAAAGAAGTTAAAATTTCATTATTTTCAGATGATATGATAGTAAACCTAACTGACCCCAAAAATTCTACTAGGGAACTCCAATAGCTGATAAACACCTTCAGTAATGTGGCAGGATACAAGATTACCTAAAAAAAATCAGTAGATTTCCTACATAGAAATGATAAATGACTGAGAAAGAAATCAAAGAAACATCACCCTTTACAATAGCCACAAATAACATAAAATATCTTGGGGAAAATCTAATGAAACAAGATCAAGACCTATACAACAAGAAGTCTTTGAAGAAAAATATTGAAGAAGATATCAGAAAATGGAAATATCTCCCATGCTCTTGGATATGTAGGATCAACATAGTAAAACTGCCAATCTTAAAAAAGCAATCTACAGATTCAATGCAAACCCCATCAAAATCACAACACAATTCTTCAAAGACCTCAGAAGAACAATACTCAACTTCATATGGATAAACAACAACAACAACAAAAAAAAAACCCAAGATAGTTAAAACAATCCTGTACAATAAAAGAACATTTGGAGGCATCACCATCTTTGACTTCAGGCTCTACTATAGAGCTACTATAATAAAAGTAGCTTGTTATTGGAATAAAAACAGATATGTTCATCATTAAAATTAAATTGAAGATCATGATACTAACCCACACATCACGAACATCTGATTTTTTTATGAGAAGCCAAAATTGTACAGTGGAAAAAAAAGAAACCATCTTCCAAAAGTGGTGCTAGAACAGCTAGATGTTGACATAGAGAAAAACGCAAATAGATTTATATCTATCCCCATGCATCCTCAAGTCCAAGCAGAACAAAGACCTCAACGTATATCCAGTTACACTGAACCTGAGAGAAAAGAAAGCCTTGAATGCATTGGCACAAGAGGCCAATATAACACTTAAATAAAACACCAGTAGCACATATACTGATAGCAACAATAAATAAATGAGACCACCTAAAACTGAGAAGCTTCTGTAAGGCAAAAGAAACAATCAATAAGACAAAATGGCAGCCTACAAAATGGGAAAAAATCTTCACCTAGTCCACAAATGACAGAGGGCTGACCACTATAATATGTAAAGAACTCAAGAATCTGGTCATCAAAATACCAAATAATCTAATTTTAAAATGGGTACAGAACTAAATAGAATTCTCAACAGAAGAATCTCAAATGATCAAAAGATATTTAAGGAATTGCTCAATATCCTTACTTATCAGGGAAATGCTAATCAAAATTCCTCTTAGATACCTTTATATACCCATTGAATAACTAAAATAAAAAAAAAAACATTGATGACAGTTCATGCTTAGAGAGGATGTGGGTGAAGGGGAACACTCCACTGCTGGTGGGAGTGCAAACTTGTACAACCATTTTGGAAATCAGTACAGCAGTTTCTCAGAAAATTTGTAATCAATCTACCTGAAAATCCAGCAATACCACTTTTGGGCATATAACAAAAGAATACACAATCATATCAGAAGCATTGTGCAGTGGTAAAAAACAATCACACTATGAAATGTGAAGGCAAATGGATGGAACTAGATAAAAACATTCTCAGTGAGGCAACCCAGGCCCAGAAAGACAAACACTGTATGTTTTTACTCATAATTGGATATTGGATATAAGGCAAAGGTTAACCATGCTAAAATCTATGGGGCTATGGCCCCAAATAAGCTAAGTAAGAAGGAGGATCCTAAGAAGGACATATGGATCATCCTGGAAAGAGGAAATCGATGTGATGTCTTGAATAAACTGGGAATGGGGGTGTAGGGAATGGTATGGAGGATGGAAATATTTGGGTTCAGGGTCGTCAGGTTGGGGGAAAGACAGAGTGAGAGAGCAATGAAAGAGATATTTTATTAGACAGAGTAATTACGGGGTTAGGTGGAAACCTGGTACCAGGGAAGATTCCAGGAAAACACAAGGATGAACCCAGCTAAGACTCAATAGTGGAGAAGGTGCTTGAATTGGCCTTCTCTTGTAATCAGATTGGTGACTACCCTAATTGTCATAAAATCTTCATCCAATAACTGATGAAAATGGATGTAGACATCCACATTCAAGCCCAAGTAGAGCTGTGGAAGTCCAGTTGAAGAGTCGGAGGAAGGAATATGTGAGCAAGTGGGGTCAACAACATGATAGAAACCCACAGAGACAGCTGACTTGAGCTACTCAGAATTTGTAGATGCTAGACTGACAGCTAGCGAGTCTTCATGGCACCTAACTAGGCCCTCTGCATGTGGGTGACAGTTCTGTAGCTTGGTCTGTTTGGGGGATCCCGAGCAGTGGAATCAGTATCTGTCCCTGATACATGAGCTGGCACTTTGGAATCTATTCCCTATGGTGGGATGTCTCATTCAGCCTTGATGCAGGCATGGGAGGGGGATGAGCTTGGTCCTGTCCCTACTTGATATGCCATTTTTTTGTTGACTCCCATGGGAGGCCATACCCTTTTCTGTTGAGTGGATGGAGAGGTAGAAAGGAGGTGAGGGAATGGGAAGAGAGAAAGGAGAGAAACCTGAAGTTGGCATGTAAAATAAATAAAAATAAATAAATAAAGAACCTTAACTAAGACAGAAGTTAGTACCAGGGATTGGGGTATAGCTGTTATAAGCCTGACCATGTGTTTGTTTGGAGGAATCTAGACTTTGGTACTTTGGGTTGTGTAATCAGTTGAATACTTTAAGCACTGCTTAATGGGACATACTAGTAGGAGAATATTAGACAATGGTGCTGGTAATGACTTGAAATATTGGAAGCTGACTCAAGAGGGTTCAACGAATTTTAATATGTAGAAATTTTTCTTCTGATATTTTTGTGGTTGCTAAAATATCTTAAGAAAAGTGGGTGCTTAAGAAAGTGGCCTTTTTTGCCCTTGTCTGAAGAATCTGCCCAAGGCTAAACTGAGGAGTTTTGGATTACTTCTGTCAGCAGAGGAAATAAAAGACAGCATAGTATTGACTCTTTCTTCACTTCCCACATGCTAGAGTTGTATATATGTTCAAACACCCCCAACTCTCAGTTTGGCGTCAATAAAAATTTCAAATGAAATAATTAAGGATGTTTGAGTCTTTGCCAAGTTTCATTGAGAAATAGCTGATAATGAAATTGTATATCTAATATATACATAAGTCTTATTTATACAAGTATACGTTATGCAATATTTATAGCAATCAAACTTATGTACATAAACTCACATAATTGAGGTGTATTATTAGAATATAATTAGGTATACCTTCTTCAGAAATCTCAAATATATAGCAGAATATTTTGAAATATCCTTCTAAGTTTGTACATAAGGCCTATACAGCCATCCATGGTGGCACAAACCAATAAGCAAATTGCTAAATAAGTTTGCAAGAAATGTTTATTATTTTAAGTTAGTTTTTTGAATTAGCATTCAAGCTAATGAGTTTTAAGATGGCAGTTTCATACATACGTTGTTCTTTCTTGCTCTCTTTCAAACATCTTCCCTAGAACCCTGTCTACTCATGTAGGTTTTTCTACTCTACAATAATCTCATTTCTGCTTTCATATTTTATCAGAAATTATCTCCTATAAGCTAAACTTGGAAGATTTTTATTGTCTGTTTTTATTGTTTAAAATTTCATATATGCATATAATTTATTTTAATCCAATACAGACCAATTCCTTCCTCTCCAATTACTCTTCTATCTGGTCCCCAACTACCACTTTTCCTAATTTCATGAGCTCTTTTTAAAAAGACCTACTAGGTCTACCTAGTGACAGCTGTATTTGTGTACGTGTGTGTGTGTGTGTGTGTGTGTGTGTGTGTGTGTGTGTGTGTGTAAACCTTCTTCTGGAGCATAAATGGCTCTTCAGGAGCAGCATTCCTGAAGAAACCTGATTCTTCCTCCTGGAAGCAGTCATTAACTGCTAATCGCTAGAGGTGGGGCCTCAGGCTCCCCTCCCCTGTCCATTCTGGAATTGTGATCTTGTAAGGGTCTAATAAATTTTGCCAACACAGTGCTAGTTGAATCTGATTTATTGCATTACTCTTAGACAACATATTTGCATTTTAACAGCACTATTCAATGTCTGCATAAATTTGTAACTAGGAATGTCTTTCCTGGAGGTTGAAGGTATTTAATTCTATTCATTTTTCTCAATAAACCTTATTGAAATTGGAATATGTAAAGGATACTTGTTTATCCCTAATACATTTCTGGAATATTGTCTTGTAAGGATAAACTGTTAAAAAAAAAGAAATTAGGCATTTTAGTTGAAGCCCAGAAAATCTCCATGTGTGGAAAGACATTTAATCAGCTCCACTTCTGTATGACAATGTTAACTCTAGAACTAAATACTAAATAAATCTACTAAATAAATGGATAGAAAAGAGCAGTGAGAATTGACATTGTCCATTAAGTCCTTGCCTCTGTAGATGACTCCATGATAAGAAGAAAGAGGAAGAGCCTACTCTAGAGTGAAATATCTATTGTCTCCAAAAAATCTTGAAATAGTTATTAGGCTCTTAGATGTTTCAGTTGCCAAATGGGTATCTTCCCATGTCCAGCCTCAATAAGAATTATTTCATGTTGAAGGAGCTGTGGGCTGCTTTCCTGCTGCCCCAGCTCCTGGATACCTGGCTAGCTTATGCCCCGAAATCACAACACACAAACTGTATTCATTTAAACACTGCCTGGCCCATTTCTATTAATGTGTGTAACACCCCAAGGTGCGCTTACCAGGAAGATTATAGCCTATGTCTATCCTGGGTCGGAGCTTCATCACATCTGCCCCAGAGAGGAGAGCTATCGAGTCTGAGCTCACTTCCTCTTCCTCCCAGCATTCTGTTCTGCCTACTTTACCCACCTAAGGGATTGCCTATCAAAATGGGACAAGGCAGTTTCTTTATTAGCCAATGACCTTCCTCCATCAATTTCATCATTTATTACTCCACATTATTCTAAATAGGTTTTAAGGACCTAATACTGAGTTTCTCACTGCTTCTTTATTCATCTGGTTTATATTTGTTTCCCCATCTATTTTGGGATGGTTGGGATGGAGGAAGGGTGGATATAGGAATGGGGAAGTATGTATCTTAATTAAGGGAGCCATTTTAGGGTTGGCAAGAGACTTTACTCTAGAAGGGTTCCCAGGTGTCCATGGAGATGTCCCCAGCTAGTTCCTTGGGCAGCTGAGGAGAGGGAGTCTGAAATGGCCCTATCCTATATCCATACTGATGAATATCTTGCGTATCACCATAGAACCTTCATCTGGCGATGGATGAAGCTAGAGACAGAGACCCACATTAGAGCACTGGACTGAGCTCCCAAGGTCCAAACGAGGAGCAGAAGAAGGGAGAACATGAGCAAGGAAGTCAGGACCACGAGGGGTGCACCCACCCACTGAGATGGTCGGACTGATCTAATGGGAGCTCACCAAGGCCAGCTGGACTGGGACTGAAAAAGTCTGTGATCAAACCAGACTCTCTGAACGTGGCAGACAAGGAGGGCTGACTGAGAAGCTAAGGACAATGGCACTGGGTTTTGATCCTAATGCATGTACTGACTTTGTGGGAGCCTAGTCTGTTTGGATGCTCACCTTCCTAGACCTGGATGGAGGGGGGAGGACCTTGGACTTCCCAAAGGGCAGGGAACCCTGACTGCTCTTTGGACTGGAGAAGGAGAGGGAGGGGAGTGGGGGAGAGGAAGGGAAATGGGAGGTGGGGAAGAGGCAGAAATTTTTAATTAAAAAATAAATTAATTAATTTTAAAAAAGAAAAAAAAACACAAGGACTGCCCACTGCTAAAAAAAAAAATCAATCATTTAAGACACAGGGCCCAAAACGTGCTGATCTGGAACCAACCTGAAAGCTCCTTTCTGGGGACTAGCTTACATGGTACCAAAAGGCACCATAAAAGTTTCCAAAGGAGGAAATCAACCAATAGTCCTACCTATCTATGATGCCTATGAACCCCAACAATGACCAGCATAGCACAATAAACCTAAGGGTGCAGTAGTACCATGTATACCTTGGCAGTAACCAACAGTTCTCTATTTTGTCTTAAGACATCCTCAATGATAGAGAAACCATACTTGGCACTGGAAACCCAGCCAACGACTCAGGGATAATGCAGTTATGGATCTTGGAGGAGAACCTACAACTGCCACTTTTTAAAACAGCTTTACTCCTAACAACAATCTATAAATCTTTGTCCTTTATACCCACAAATAAGTGTAGTCTTCACTACTTATCAAGGAAAGTCTTTTTGTTACAGGCTGAGGCAATGGCAGAAAACCACAGTTACTTTAAAATGCAGACTTGGGAGGCTCAGTCACAATGAATACATCTACAAAATAACTCTGAACCTAAGGCTGAATGAACATTATCAAAGAGTATTAGAAAGATTGTAAGAACCAGAGGATTAGGAAGTTTGCTGTAGGATTTTGTTTCCTAGTTATGTCAGAAGCTAAACCCATAAAGACTTACTGACATGACTGTGTAAACATGAGCTGACCACGGATGACACTAGTAGACATGGCAAAGTAGATGGGGGAAAGACCACGAGGACTCAGCCCTACATAAAGAACTAGGCAACAAAGTAAAGCTTGGAGTGATAGAGGAGATCCTCTCTAGGGAAGAGCAAACCAATTGGTTATGCAATGCAAAACAATCCTGTAAACATACCTATGAGTAACATTATACAGACCAACATGATATATTTAGAAATTTATACATGTAACAATAATTACTAAAGTAAGAAGCAAGAAGGACTTTGCAGGGAGGAATGAAAAAGGAGAAATGGTCTAATTATTATAAACTCAAAAAAAAAGAAAAAATGCTTTTTCTTAGTAATTTAACTATGAGGCCTTTTTCAGAGATGGTTTCCATTGAACTATTTCTTTGTACAGTATATTATGTTCTGCTTCTTATTATGACTGTGGTTTTATTGTTACTGATTAATGACAACTGGAAGACATTGGTATCTAATAAATGATAGCCCAGGAAATATATAGGGACTGTGCATTGTAGCACACACTTTTAACCCAGCATGGAGAAAACAGAGACAAGAGAATCTCAGTGAGTTTAAGGCCAACTTGGTATACATGGAGAGTGCCAGGACATTCAGGTTTACACAATAAGGTCCTGTTTAAAAAAAAAACAAGCAAACAAATCCAAGTGTGTATATGTATATGTATATGTATATGTATATGTATATGTATATGTATATACATATGTGTGTGAAAAGATATATATTGAAATACATAGTGAAGTCATATAGTAAAGTACAATAATATGTAAACTTATTGACAGAAAGGAATAGAAAAATTAATCAGAATTTTTGAAAAAAAATCTATGAATTTGAAAAAGAGCAAGGAGAAGCTATGGACAGATTTGAATGGAGAAAAGGGGGAAATGATGCAATTGTATTATACATTTAAAAAGAAAAAGGTTTAGATCAATTAAAATATTTTAATGCTAATAGTAATAAGAATGACAACAAAGCCAAATTCTTCCTAGGACTCACTAAAATAATAGATATGTATCCCAAATTAACAAAGAAAAGTATAATATAGAATACATATTTAAAGGACTCAGCCAATCAAGATAAACTTTAAAATGGAAAGGGTAAATAATTATCAAACTACTTTGTAACCCATAAATAATATATACCCAACTATAACTTTCAGAAAATTACTAAAGCTAGTCATATAGACTATAAAAAGAAGACAATAAGAATGAAGGAAAATGCAAACAATCACAAATAATTTATATGAACTAAAATGTCTTGTCAAAACTTCTACTTTATTTGTTGAGATTTTTTAAAAATAACTGTGCTGTTTATAAAATATATATTTGACATCTGGGTGCAGAGAAATGCTGAAAGTAAATATATGGAAATATCCTAGACAAGTAGAAACCCAAAGAACATAGCATATTTCTAGTAGTAGCCAACAACCGACTTTAGTGAAGAAAGCATTCTTTAGGAAAAGCAGATGTTATATTATAAAATATTTCATTCACCAGAAGAATAAAACTTTCAATATTTCTATTCATTAGACTATGTATAAGTAACTAATGAAACAGCCAGTAGAAGTACATCTAGAATCTGAAATAGATGTAAACATATTGTGACATTGCAACATCCTTCTCTCAATAATTCATAGATCATGAATACAAAAAAATAATACAGTAAGAAATGTAGTATTTACTTAATGATTAACAAACTAGGTTTAAAGGATGCAAATAAAATGCTGCACTTGATACCCAAAATGCAAAGTGAGTCTACATTTTTCATAAGCACATACAAAAATTTATGAAATTTGATCAAATTTTGGGTCATAAAATAATTAAAATATTTGTTTTGAGTACAAAGCAAATCCACTTTCATACCTTATAGAAAACATAAAAATAAACATAATAATGTAAAATTAACAAAGGTGAAGTCTATAAACTTTAAAAAGTTTAAATGTATATTAGCAATAAAATTATTATAACAAAGATTTATTATTATTAATTACTTTATAAATAATACCAATCAAAATTCTGCTTCCTCGCCTCCTCCCACTTCCCTACAGCTCCTCCCACACCCTCCACCCTCCCCTCCAGTCCTGGGAGTAAGCAAGGTAACCTTCACCGTGGGAAGTCCAAGGCCCTCCCCCCTATATCCAGGCTTAGGAAGGCATGCATCCAAAGAGAATAGGATCCCCAAAAGCCTGTACATGCAGTAGAGACAAATCCCAGTGCCATTATCATTGGCCCCTCAGTCTGTCCCAACTGTCAGCCACATTCAGCGGGTCCAGTTTGATCCCATGCTCGTTCAGTTGCAGTCCAGCTGGATTTGGTAAGCTCCCATTAGTTCAGCCACACTGTCTCAGTGGGTGGATTAACCCCTGTGATCCTGATTTCCTTGCTCATTTTCTCCCTCCTTCTACTCTTCAACTGTAACTTGGGAGCTCAGTCCAGGGCTCCTAAGTGGGTCTCTGTCTCTATCTCCATCTGTCGCCCAAAGAAGGTTCTATGGTGATATTCAAGATATCCATCAGTGTGACTATGGGACAAGGCCAGTTCAGGCACCCTCTCCTCCACTGCCCAGGGTCCTAGCTGGGGTCATCCCTGTGGACTCCTGGGAACCCCTCCAGAGCCAAGCCTCTTGCCAATCCCAAAATGGCTCACTCATTTAAGATATCTCCTTCCCTGTTCCCATATCTGTCTTTCTTCCATCTCAACCATTTCACTCCCCCAAATTCTCCCCAATCCTCCCTTCTCCCCTCTCTCTCCCCTATCCCCCCCCCCACATTCCCCTCACCCCCATGCTCCCAAATTTGCCTGGCGATCTTGTCTGTCAATGCCTTCCAATCCCTTGCTGGTGGCAGTGCAAACTTGTGCAACCACTTTGGAAATCAGTGTGGCGGTTTCTCAGAAAATTGGGAGTCAGCCTACCTCAGGATCCAGCAATACCACTTATGAGAATGCACCCAAGGGATGCCTAATCATACTACAAGAACGTTTGTTCAACTATGTTCATAGCAGTATTATTTGCAATAGCCAGAACCTGGAAACAACCTAGATGCCCTTCAATGGAAGAATGGATAAAGAAAGTGTGGAATATATACATATTAGAGTACTACTCAGCGGTAAAAAAACAACGACATCTTGAATTTTGCATGCAAATGGATGGAAATAGAAAACACTATCCTGAGTGAGATAAGCAAGACCCAAAAATATGAACATGGGATGTAATCACTAATTAGTGGATACTATCCATAAATAAAGGACATTGAGAATGTAGTTTGTGGTCCTAGAGAAGCTAGGTAATGAGGTGAACACAAAGAAAAACATATATAGATCCTCCTGGAAATTATAACAAAGATTTTATTACAGTAGGTACGAGGAATTCTAATTATGACTGACTAGCATTTTTATCTGACAATAAGAAATTAAGAAATCACAGAAACAATAAGACATCACAGAAAATAAGAAATTAAAGCTAAATTAAGAAGAGATGTGTTTGAGCATGACTTTAAGTGTCTTTTGGCATATTGGAAAAAGACAAGATTGCCAGGCAAAATTTGGAAACTTGGGGGTGGGGGTGGGGTGGGGGTAAGGGGAGATGGGGAGAAAAAAGTGAGAAGGGAGGGATGGGGAGGGGGTGGGAGAGGGGGAGGGAAATGGGAGGAGGTGGAAATTTTTAAGTAAAAATAAAAAAATGTAAAAAAAGAAAATGCAAAAAAAAAAAAAAGAAGAGATGTGTTTGAATGTACTGTGGAATAGACTGAAAAACAAGAACCTATGGGGTCAAGATCTCAAAGAGGGAATGAAGCAGTTTAAGATGATCCAACATGCATGTTCCCTTTCTGCATTTGTCAACCTATAAACATTGGGAGCCAAATTGCTGGTAAAATGCTGAAAGTGTTCTCAAGAACAATGAGGTATTTTTTATCTTGTCTTTTAGCTATATAGCTTTTAAAATGGTCTAGGGGCTGGAGCGGTGGCTCAGAGGCCAAAAGCACCTGCATGGTTGCTCACAATCATTAGTATTCCCTGTCCTAGAATATCTATCACCCTCTTCTGGCATCTGAGTACTGCACATACATAGTACAGAGACAGACATGCTGACGTAATCACTAATATACATAAAATAATATTAATTTAAAATTGTCTTTATTTATGGCATTGCCACACACATATATATCATATTCACCCCATCACACTGTTCTTTTTTTCTCTCCCATGGACCCATTTCTTCCTGCCAAATGTCCTGCATTTACTTTCAGGATGTGTATATGAGAGTCTCCATATGAGACCACTTGCTGTTTTTCTTTCTGAGTCAGAAATATTTTGCATAAAATAATAATCTTTATTTCCATCTATTTTCCTATAAATAACTTCAGTTTGTTCTCTTCGATTGTTGCATAATAGCTTCAGATCATGAGGAATTGAGTTGGTTCTATTGGACAATACAACTCTAGCAACAGGTATGATAACTACATATGCTGCTTTTAGTTAAACCACAAAAAATGCTGTACACTTCTGGCAGTGTTCTATGTATATTTGCAAGTCTCTCAACCCCTCCGAACACATTTGACGTTCATTCCTTAGGAAATACTGTGGCCTATTATTGTTCCAATAAAATTGCCTCAGTCTTTGAGGCTTCCCTGCCTCTTTTTTACTTTATCTATAGCTGACTCAAACATCATTATGATTACATAGATGATATACCACATGGAATACTGCTCTTGAGAGTAGAAAGAAGACAGGTGTAAGTAGTTCAGTAGAGCTAAGAAGGCAAAAGTTGGGGCTTCTAATCAACTGAACCAGGCTTTGCCAGATCAAAATCAACAAATGAAATGAAGCAAAAGAAAATGAGCCAGTCTGTTAGAACTGCTTTTTGCCCCTCTGGGCATTAAACAATTTATAAATCTCAGAGATCAGAGAGAAAAACTGTCTGCACCTAAGCTGCCTGTACCTGTTCTACAGAGTTTTGCTCTGGACCTTACTCAAAACTAACAGCTGTTGAGGTTATATGGCAAATGAATGAAAGCAACACACTCAAACAAGGGCTATTTTGTCATCACTATCCAAATAGGCTCCAGATGTATCGTACACATTTGTTGACTATAAGAAAGGGTCAGAAACAACTAACTACCTGTCTGTTGCCTTTGAAGGGCTATCTTGATCCATATCACTGGGCCTATAAAACCTTAGCCAAGGTAGAAGGCCCTAAAATTTAGTTATATTAATTTTGCATTCTCTAACAAAGTGATGTCTCAACAACAATTCTAGATTAGATGTTATGTCACTCTCACTACCCAATAGCAAATATCATTATTATAATGGACTAGTTTGATAGCTAGTGGAAGGTAAAAGTGATCAATATTCATCACTGAAAGTACTGTTGGCTTTGCCAGCATTAAAAAAAAAAAGAACTACTTCTAAAGGCCCTTATGGGCACATGCGGAGAAAAAAAAATTTGTAAGATAAACCAGGTATCAAAAGGTGAGCTGATTTGTTAGAGCAGTAAAATTCCAACTAGTGTAGCAGCTATGGTTGGAGATATCTGTAGGTTGAGTTCTGGAGTGACATCCTGCTTGTCAACAGATGTGACAACACTACACCTAACCCTACACCTTCTCCCCGAATTCATCAGAAGTATAAACAAATAGTATCTCCCATCTTCCAAGGAAAGAATTCCTCCTCCCTTGTGGGGAGAGGCTCTCCACAAAAACAAATGGTTCCTCCTGAGAAAAGACCTGGTATGCTGATTGACAAATCAAAAGGCTCCTCCCTCTGCTGGGAAAGGGTCCCTTGTAGGAAAAACAACTCTCTGCCTGCACCTTATGTTATAGCACTGCAGCCTTATGACTTTCAAAACCCTACCCTGTTTAGCTATCAAGAACCTTTTGAGGAGTTAGCTCACACTTGGTTGGCTAGTTAAGTAAAGGGTCTCTATACTCTTTATTGACAAATGAGGATAATAATTGGTAACTTTCTATCATGGGTTATTTTTGTGAGCTATATAATCATACTATTTTCAAAACTGAAAACATTGCAGAATAGTTTATATAAGTTTGACCAGGAAAATTGTATTACTTTTTATAATACACTCATGTGAGTGTATTAATGAATTTAATGTTTTAATAAATCAGTATGATAATTTGCTGCAAATGTGTAATCATTTACAAAGGTAAAAGGAGTAATGTAATTTATGAATAGATGCATATTAGAAATAAAGATTCAGGCTAAATTTTGTAGAGAAAGTGGCTGAGCCTTTCAAGAAAAACACAGCTTGTGTAAACTGTGCTTTTGTTAGGAAGAGCCTAGATTCATCACTGAAGTGCCTGAGCTTTTAAAGTTGAAGTAAGAAGCCAAGTAGAGTTTTATGTTGTTGTTTTTTAATCCAAAGTTATTAACAGAAAGAACATTTCTATAGGGAAACATGCACTGATGGATAGGAATGAGGATCTGAGAGAATTGAGATTGTAAGGAATGGAGTTTGGACTGAGTGATATAGATGTTGAAGGCAGAAAAGGGTCAAAGTAAAAGAATACCAATAGCCACAAGGAAACACGAGTAGGAAGAAATGGTCACAAAGCTCCATGGTTGGCATTTCTACCATTTTTATACTTGCCTTCAGAACATTTCATCTTGAAAAAGGACTTATTCTCAAAACTCTTTCAAATAACATTTTATACATATGATAGGGGAAATGAAAGGTTTTAGTCTGTGTGTGTGTGTGTGTGTGTGTGTGTGTGTGTTTGGCTCACAAAGAATGCAGCGTATTTTTTCCTAAAACAAATGTAAAATGGAAGAATCATCGTAAGTGGAGAATGGCAGTGTAACTAACTGCACAGCTAACCCAAAATTTGGTTGCACAATGCAAAGAGAATTTGTGTGCTCTCAGAATGGAAGGCCCTTCGTGCTGGTACATGCAAACACTGCAGAAAACAATCTATACCTAAGAGGACTCAGACTTGAAGATGTGAAGAGTCACAGCACAACACAACACCAAACTCTGATGTCTTGCCTCTTCCTATTTTCATTTTGACAATTTTTTTGCTCCTTGCTCCACTCCCAAGTGGAATCTCTTCTCAGACAAACCATCTGTAAAATGTAATTTAAATAAATGGATCTGTCCTAAAGTTACATGAATTCCAAAGAAAATAAACCATCTGAAATTCTTGTTCCCATAATTCAACATCTGTTGTTTTTCTTTTCACTTTTTCTCAACTACAGGAAAAAATTCACTCCTGGGCTGAATGAAACATTTCATACCAAAGTTTTATAGGAGGATTTTTAAATACTTGGATGACTGGGTTATAAAATGAGAATTTTTAAATTAATTTGGGATCAGACTAAAATGTGTCACTTCATTTCTCAGAAACACCTTTTTCTTTTCTTTTCTTTTCTTTTTTTGATAAATAGTTTTGATCATCTTTGCCTTTACTATTCCATGATCCACATTCTGGGGTGTTCCAAAAAATGTTTAGCTTGGCTCCTGAAACAAATGGCTGCATTTATGAGCATTGCGTGATTACTAATCTTCATTTGAAATACACATTTAAGTTGGGATATGGCAGCTGGGGCCATAGGGTTGGGTGTTAAAGAAAAAGAGATTGGAATATATGCTGAGTAAAATATATGGCATTTATGAACATATAAATGGAAAATAGCAGCTATGTGTGTGAACTAGAACTGAAAAGAACCTGTGTCTGCAGAGATAGATGGACTGATTAGAACTTAGTTCTTTGAAGAGATTGGAATATTGCGGGTCAAGAGGCTAGATACATTATCTTGGGCTAGTTCTAGGCCCCCAGAACAATCATTCCTGGTGTCCCTCTGTATCAGGACTAACATCCTGTGACTAAAAGAAAAAAATACCTTTGGAATCAGTTAGCTTAGCAGACCCACCAACTCAAAAACTAAAAACATTATCAGATGTGATATGAGGCCAATAGAAAAGTATTCCCTATCTCATGTCCTCTCTGATGTGTCCACTAATGCATTTTAAACTTGTTTTGATTCATGACTTCCTTTTTCTGTAAAACTATAAAATTTCATAAAACCTCTTTCATGCTGGAACAAAGAATTTATGATAAACTAAACCATGTAACCCTAACATAGTCACTCAAAATGGCTCCAGAATAAACTATCTCTATCTTTTATTCCCTTTAAGATGAGAGCTCTGGGTTTTGCATAGACCCATGTATTCTCTCTCTCTCTCTCTCTCTCTCTCTCTCTCTCTCTCTCTCTCTCTCTCTCTCTGTCACAAGTGCATACTTACACACATGTTTTCCTTTTCATTAATTGTGATCTTAACTAATTTCCCTCACTGGGAATATAAATTCCAAGAAAGGAGCCACATAGCCATTGTACATGCCATATTATATGGCAGTCACATAAAAACAACTCTCAGAAAATTTATGTTTAAGGAATACAGCAAGAAATAAGCAAAAGAGGACAAAAAGGCAGCCAATAGTTAGAAAGGAGCCTAAGAGAATATACAAAGAATAAGAAAGTATAGCATGAAGTGAAATTGCTATGCTAGTATTAATGTTCTCCAGAATAAATCTAAATTTAAGATGCAAATATGTAGTTTTTTCTCTCTACTAGTCTTCTTTTGCTCCTTCTTTAGTATCAATTACTGATCAACAAGCAACCAAACAAGCCACTAAATAACAACCAATTAATGAATAATGGTGAACTACAAAAGCTTTTAAAACTATCAGCAACTTGTTTCCAGGTTCTCACAATGACAAACAATGCTGCTATGAACATAGCTGAACACATGTCCTTGTGGTATGATTAAGCATCCTTTGGATGTATACCAAAAAGTGGTATTGCTGGGTCTTGAAAAATGATGTTTCCTAATATTCTGAGAAATTTCCATACTGATATCCAAAAAGGCTGTATTAGCTTACACTCCATAGCCAGAACCTGGAAATAATGTAAATTCCCCTTGGTTGAAGAATGGATAAGAAAAAATGTGGTATATTTTCACAATTGATTATTACACAGCAGAAAAAAAATATAATGACATCTTGAAATTTGCAAGCAAATAAATGGATCTAGAAAACATCATATTGAGTGAAATAACCCAGACAAAGAAAGATTATTATCATATGTACTTACTCATAAGTGGTTTTTAAGCATAAAACAAAGAAAACCAGCCTACAAATTATAATCCCAGAGAACCTAGACAACAATGAGGACCCTAAGAGAGACATACATGGATCTAATCTACATTGGAAGTAGAAAAAGACAAGATCTCCTGAGTAAATTGGCAGCATGGGGACCATGGAAGAGGATTGAAGGGGAGGGGAGAAATAGGGAGGGGAGCAGAGATAAATGTATAACTCAATAAAATCAATAAAAAGACTATCAGTAAGTTTTGGTTATAAATTAGCTTTCAACATTCCAATTCTTGTGTTGTTTACAGCACTCCATACTGAACCATTTTTATTTTAACAGTTTTAACACTTTATATTGCATAACTGTCATGTGGCATTATACTACATATGCATCAATGCAATTATATCTAGCTAGCCAAATATATTGTAATTTTCTAGAGGAATTATAAAATGACAGTATTCTTTTAATACCATCATAGTACCTAGCATTTAGTCACTTAGCAAATATTTTTCAACAAAATAATATATAGTAGAATATCTAATTCTGGAAAAATAGATTAATTCTGCATTTTTCTACCTTTACTTATATTTTTAAAAATTCCCAGAAATAGCAACATAAGAAAACAGGAGAACTTTGAAAAGAGAGAAAATATGGGTGTCCTGGGGACATCAGGGCTTAAGGAATGCGTGGTTGTATGTACTCTGTGTTTCCTTTTACATACAAAAGATGAAATGCTATATAATTCTGAAATATGGCTATGCTAATAAGTAGCTATAAAAAGAAATCCCTGTTCTTCCTGATGCTTATAACTTTAAGTGTACTCTTTGCTTTTTCTTCTAGCATTTTGAGGGGATGGGTCTTATGTTGAGTTTTTTTTTAAAAAATTGAGAATAAATAATCTAATTACTGTCTTCTACAAAAGCCATCCAAGTTGA